>NC_030823.1:62713519-63018988 GCF_001704415.2 Capra hircus | reverse complement strand
AGAGAAGATAATACATACTATTTGTGAAGATTAAATGAAATTACATGTACTGTGTGGCATGTGGTAGACACGCAATCAATGGAAATTATCCTTTCTCCTTTCATTTCCTAGAGCTGCTCCCTCTAATGTGTCCATCAAGAACTCCTTCTACTCCACTCCCAAGGGTCTTTATCTAGATTTTAAATTGTTCACTCTATTCCAGGAGCTGAATTGTGATCAAGCCTAGTAACACCAGTGAATTCTGACACGTTAGCATTGGGCTTTGAAAGTCAGATGTGCATATTTCTCTCTTCTTTCTGTTTTTAATGATTTGCTTTTTAATTTTTTTTAAAGGCCAACAGTTAAGTTTGCCTAAATTGAAAAGAAAAGAAACCAGTCTTTATAACCAGTCTACAGGATGGTTCATTCTCAAGAATCTCTCGATAGAGCGAGTCAGACATGTATATTTCTTACTAAAGACACTTTATTAACATGTACTTCAAGTTACAAAGCTGTGGTAATAGAAAGAGGGTCCTTTTCTTTCCTTCTGTCTTCCTTCTCTTTTCCGTCCTTCCTTTATCATCAAGGCCTCCAGCCTACAGGGTATCGAGTTTATCTCAGTTTTCCCTCCCAAACTGACCAAGGCTGACCACGATAGTTCCCTGGTCTCAGTCGGTGGGTGAGAACAGGGAACCCCTTGTCTTCCTGGATGCTCTGGGTCATGGCCCTTGCCTGCTGTGTGAGGGAGGGGACAAGCAGGAGGACCCCAGCTGTCTTGCTCTTCCATTTATTTCTTCATAGCACTTATCATCCTCTGTCGTTGTCCTCCTCAGAAAGCAAGCTCCATGCCGGAGTTGTGCATATTCTGTGTACCTTTATGTGCTCGGGTATTTGCACAATGCCTGGTGCCGAGGAGGAATTCAACAAATGAACGGTAAATGAGTGCATGGATGTGTGTGATTGTGGGCTAGTGGGGTGAGGTCACAAGGCAAATCTTGAAAGAGCTGTGCTTAGGAACCTCCAACTACACTCTGCCAGGCCCAGCAAGGGGGCCTGCTGTTTTGGACTGAGTCATGCCTCTTCTGGGGCTTCCTAGGTATCACTAGTGGTAAAAAAAAAAAAAAAAAAAAAAAACCTGCTAATGCAAGAGACGTAAGAGATGAGAGTTCAATCCTTCGGTTGGAAAGATCCCCTGAAGGAGGGCATGGCAACCCACTCCAGTATCCTTGCCTGGAGAATCCTATGGATAGAGGAGCCTGATGGGCTATAGTCCACAGAGTCGCAAAGAGTCGGACACGACAGAAGCGACTTAGCACACGCCTCTTCTAAGGAGGGATGGTTTCTATACTTTCTTCCCTAGAAGGATAGCCTCCCAGTTCTCTCTGCCAGGTTCCCAGGCAGCAAGGTCAAGGTAATTTTCAGCAGGAATTCAGTTTGTATAAGACTGGCCCAAAAGTTTGTTTGGGTTTTGCCATAAGATGCTACAGACAAATCCAAATGAACTTTTAGGCCAACCCAGTATTTGATATTTCTTTCCATCCCTGGGGTTTGCATTTGCAGTTTCGGAAATCTCATGCCCTCTTCACACCATCTAGATAGGTGATTTCTCCTTTAGCTCTTACCTTCTGGGCCCAGGCTACCCACTGCTGCGGTGGATTTGGCCGTATCATTATTTTCTGCTGCTCTGAGTGTCATCAGGATCCTCAGTTATAGACACAAACATAACAACCACACTGCTCTCACCCTCCCCAGAAGCTTGCTGGGTAAGTTAAACAGACAATAAAATGCAGACTTCAAACATGTCAGGGTAGAAGGCATTTAAAATTCTCAGCGGGGGCTGGAAAGAGAATGCTTTTAAAGTCTTTCCATTTCTTTCTCTTTCTTCCCTTGCCTTCAGCATCAGAGCTGCCTGAGAGTTGCCCTGCCCCTCCTCTATCTATGTGACCATTTAAGGATGACTGGTCTTTTGTGAGCAGGCCAGGAGTTTGAGATGTTGACCCTGACTGTGGACCCTTCTTCCAGGCTCCTCCCAGACTGCCCGAAGGAGCAGAGGCACCTGAACTTGGCAGCAAACATTTCCAAGCCTGCTTCCAATTCTACCATGCAGAAAGGTGTCATTGAGATGATGATTCAGGATTGCAAACCAGCAGAGCTCCGTCCTTTGGGAGAAATATAACCCGTATGACAGATTTCATGTGGGCTATTTTTGAACACCAGAAACCAGCGCCCAGGACAGTGTAGGTCAGAAAGCAGGTGAGCCAGGCCCCGTGGGTCAGGAGCCGCTGGCAGGGGATTCATGCACATTGCTCTCACTGCCTGCCTCGGTCTTTGCAGCAGATGTAGTGCGGGCAGCACGCGTCCTCACTGTGTTCACGTCAGTGTTCCTTTCTCCTGGCAAGGACCTGACCCGTGTCACAGGCTCTCCTACGCATGACGTGAGAAGAAACTCCAGCGGCTTCCACAGATTTGCTTCCTGGTGCTCTGCTGAAGCTGTCGTTTCAAGGAAAAGTTATGCTGATGAGCTGATGAAAGGATCAGGGCTCAAACAGTGAATTCAATAAGTCAAGCATCACGATCTCACCAAAATCCAAGGCATTTCAGAAAGCATATCTTCCTTAGATATATCTGTGAGCAGGAGCTATGAAGGAGAGGGATTTGGGGTTTTGTTTTTTTAAAGCAAAAGAATCTTGCTGAAATGCCCCTTATCTTACATGTGCCATGAATGACCCTTTGTTCCGGCTAACCTCCAAATCATCTGGGCTGCAAGGCTGGTGTGAGGCATTATGCAAAAACATTTACATTTTCTCTTTCACCCCTCTACTCATCTCCTTTTTTTATTTATTCTGTTATACTCATATCAATACAAAGGTCTTAGGGGCAAAGAACATAAATATCTTTGTGACTTTAATATTTTCTGTGCTGGGCTCAGCTGCTTGTCCACAGGGGATCACATGGATGGACATTGATGGTGAGGCAAGATGGAAATGGTTAACAGTAACTCACTCGGCATCGCCAGAATAAATTATTTCCATCCCCTCTGCTGCCTGTATGTGCACTCACGTACTCATGCATGTGAGCACACGTGAGCACACGCAGATTAGGGCCAAACAAGCCATATTGCTTATTATTTCAAAGGACTGAGAAACCTCTACAGTGCCACCTTTTTGGCGCCAGAGACCAATTTCATGGAAGACAATTTTTCCACGAATCGGAGTAGGGGGAGGGGATGGTTTCATGATGATTCAAGTGCATTACATTTATTGTGCACCCTATTTCTATTATTATTGCATGAGCTCCACCTCAGGTCATCAGGAATTAGATCCTGGAAGTTGGGGACCCCTGCTCTAAAAGATGTCTTTGCTGGGTTGCTACTGTTTTAATGAAACAGGCTGAATTGAAGAGGAGAAAATGTATCACCCTGTTGGGAAAATGAAGGAACAGGCATTTTCTTTATAAGTCCTATCTTCAAGAAAAGCAGATGAGGACAGATGTTTCACAACAGGAGATGGAGGGAGGTGTATCAGGAATTCCCTTGGGGATGATTTTCAGTGTACACCTCCTCACTTACTCCTCCTGGTCTGAGTTTGCTAGTAAAGTGAACTATGCTGTCTCTCAGGGCACTGGCATGGGGGGAAGAAAAATGGTTCAAGTCAACTGGTCTAAAAGGAAAGGATATTTCAGGGTCCATCTACCATGAGGAGAATGGCAGTGCTCAAGAAAAGAATCGCTTCTGTTCAAATCTGGGATGTACCTGGAGCCCCGGCTTCATGCTGATCAGCTGTGCTGCGTCTTCAAAAAACAGTGATATTACAGTCATTCGTATGATCAAAAATATTTTTTAATAATTCCTTTGTCCACTAAGTGCCTCAAAGACATGAAGATAATAATAGCAAGCATTTTTAGAATGCTCAATGTATAATAAATTTCCTAAGTGTTTTCCATGTAATAATTTCTTTTATCTAATTTAATCCTTTCAACAGTTCCATGAGAAAGTTTCCATTATTATCATCCCCGTTTTACAGATTATGAATCAGGAGTTTTTCTGTGCAGTAAGGAGGGAACACTCACAGAGATAGTGATAAAATGCCAGAGGGAAAGATACAAGGGATGTATTATGGTAGTTTGTAGTATGTCATATTTGTTGTTCAGTCCCTCAGTCATGTCTGGCTCTCTGTGACCCCATCGAGTGCAGCACACCAGGCTTCCCTGTCCTTCCTTATCTCCCAGAGTTTGCTGAAACTCATATCCATTGAATCGGTGATTCTGCCTAACCATCTCATTCTCTGCTGCCCTCTTCACCTTTTGTCTTCAGTCTTTCTGAGCATCAGGGTCTTTTGCAATGTGTCAGCTCTTTGCAGCAGGTGGCCAAAGTATTGGAACTTCAGCTTCAGCATCAGTCCTTCCAGTGAATATTCAGAGTTGATTTCCTTTAGGATTGCCTGGTTTGATCTCCTTGCTATCCAAGGGGCTCTCGAGAGTCTTCTCCAGCACCGCAATTGGAAAACATCAATATAATAGAATTATATTGTATTATATATATAATACATATATGCTATATTATATATGTGTTATATATGTGTATATATATTAATAGGTAGGAAAGATCACTTCCAACTGGGAAAATCAAGGAAGGCTTCATGGAGGAGGTAGTATCTGAGCTTGGTCTTAAGGGGTAGAGAGGGTTTCCATATGTTTGACTCTGCTTTGTCACAAGAAGAAAGGGAGAAAGAAATGACTATCCCAGGGGTGAGTGTGGGGTTGCAGGATTGTTCCAGACAGGACAGTAGGCAGAAACACAGAGATTGTCGAACACTGTGGGTGACAAGATGTTCATTTGTCTGGGGAACAGTGGGACAGAGGCCGGAAAAGTAGAGGAGGGCCAAGTCAGGCACATCTGGAGTCTGGATTCAACCATATTGACCTTGTGAGCCACTGAAGGTCAAGATCAGAGCTAGCTGCTGATGTTTAGTCTGGAGGCAGTGGGTACAGTGGGATTGAAGGTTAAAGGCCTGGAAGGGATCACAGTGAGAGGCCATTAATGGTCCAGGTAGGGAAATTCTCTGGCAGTCAAGAGGTTTGGACGCCTCAATTTCACTGCCAAAGATGCCAGTTCAGTCCCTGGTTGGGAACCAAGATTCCACAAACTGCGCAGGACAGCCCCCCAAAAGAGAAAAGTCCAGGTGAGCGGCAAAGAGAACTGAGTCTAGAGATAGAATTAGGACTGGGAATCGGGACGGGTATAAGACATGGTGAATGATTGGATGTGAGGGAGAAGGGAGTGAATGGGAAGAGTCAAAGATGATTTCAAAGGCTTAATAACTTGGTAAATTGAGAGATTTTATTGATGGAGACAAGTCAGCCAGGAGGAGGGTGGATGGTGGGGGTGGGAATGGGGAGAGGATGAGGTGGTGTATTAGGAGAGTAATTTTAATTGACCATAGGCTCTCCAACGGAGGGCTTCCCCACTCGCTCAGATGGTAAATAATCTGCCTACAATGCAGGAGACACAGTTTCGATCTCTGGGTTGAGAAGCTCCCCTGGAGAAGGGAGTGGCAACCCACTCCAGTATTCTTGCCTGGAGAATCCCTAGGAACAGAGGAGCCTGGTGGCTACAGTCCTTGGGGGTCACAAGAATTAGACACAACTGAGTGACACTTTCACAATTTCATTTTTATCTAGGGGAAGGTTTCCACCATATGGAATCAGGAGATGGGCCTTGGGAGGGAGGATGGGATTGCATGACAGCTCTCACGTTCCTTCTCCATTCTGGGGTTCTGAACCAACTGAGAGCAGATCTGTAAGAGCTTGGGGGAGTTCCAGTGGCCCTAGGATGGAAGTGCTGCCTGGGTCAGGCCTGAGCTCAAACCTTAGCTTCGTCATTGCTAGCTCCGTGGTCCTGGGAAAGATACTTTGACTTTCTCAGCTTCAGTTTCCATATCTAGAAAATAAAGTTTAAATGAGACAGCATATAAAGTGCTAAGTACAGTGCCTGGTATTTAGTGAGGAAATAGCCACCCACTCCAGTATTCTTGCCTAGAAAATCCCATGGACGGAGGAACCTGGTAGGCTACAGTCCATGGGGTCGCAAAGAGTCGGACACGACTGAGCGACATTTACTTTACTAAATATTCTGAATATTTTATTCTGTATCATCAGGAAGTGTTTCCAGAGCTTATGTATGTTTTCTCTTCTCTCAAAAGGAAGTCTGAGTAGAGTAAAGGAGTTCCATCTCCAGCCCTGATGGATTCCTTCAGGAATAAGAGGGCCAGATGAAAGTGAGGTTTCGTTTTACTAATGGAGGTAGCAGTAGAATTGTAAGGGAAATGAGATCCATTCCATTTTCATTAGGACTGGCATGCAGGAGAGAATTACTTCCTAACTATGAGATCTATCATGAGAGAATGATCTCTGTTCGTCTCCAAGGCAAACCATTCAATATCACAGTTCTCCAAGTCTATGCCCCAACCAGTAACGCTGAAGAAACTGAAGTTGAACGGTTTTATGAACACCTACAAGATCTTTTAGAACCAACACCCAAAAAAGATGTCTTTTTCATTATAGGGGACTGGAATGCAAAAGTAGGAAGTCAAGAAACACCTGGAGTAACAGGCAAATTTGGCCTTGGAATGTGGAATGAAGCAGGGCAAAGACTAATAGAGTTTTGCCAAGAAAATGCACTGGTCATAGCAAACACCATCTTCCAACAACACAAGAGAAGACTCTACACATGGACATCACAAGATGGTCAACACCGAAATCAGATTGATTATATTCTTTGCAGCCAAAGATGGAGAAGCTCTATACAGTCAACAAAAACAAGACTGGGAGCTGACTGTGGCTCAGATCATGAACTCCTTATTGCCAAATTCAGACTTAAATTGAAGAAGGTAGGGAAAACTGCTAGACCATTCAGGTATGACCTAAATCAAATCCCTTATAATTATACAGTGGAAGTGAGAAATAGATTTAAGGGCCTAGATCTGATAGACAGAGTGCCTGATGAACTATGGAATGAGGTTCGTGACATTGTACAGGAGACAAGGATCAAGACCATCCCCATGGAAAAGAAATGCAAAAAAGCAAAATGGCTGTCTGGGGAGGCCTTACAAATAGCTGTGAAAAGAAGACAGGCGAAAAGCAAAGGAGAAAAGCAAAGATATAAGCATCTGAATGCAGAGTTGCAAAGAATAGCAAGAAGAGATAAGAAAGCCTTCTTCAGCGATCAATGCAAAGAAATAGAGGAAAACAACAGAATGGGGAAGACTAGAGATCTCTTCAAGAAAATGAGAGATACCAAGGGAACATTTCATGCAAAGATGGGCTCGATAAAGGACAGAAATGGTCTGGACCTAACAGAAGCAGAGGATATTAAAAAGAGGTGGCAAGAATACACGCAAGAACTGTACAAAAAAGATCTTCATGACCCAGATAATCATGATGATGTGATCACTAATCTAGAGCCAGACATCTTGGAATGTGAAGTCAAGTGGGCCTTAGAAAGCATCACTACAAACAAAGCTAGTGGAGGTGATGGAATTCCAGTTGAGCTGTTTCAAATCCTGAAAGATGATGCTGTGAAAGTGCCGCACTCAATATGCCAGCAAATTTGGAAAACTCAGCAGTGGCCACAGGACTGGAAAAGGTCAGTTTTCATTCCAGTCCCAAAGAAAGGCAATGCAAAAGAATGCTCAAACTACCACACAATTGCACTCATCTCACATGCTAGTAAAGTAATGCTCAAAATTCTCCAAGCCAGGCTTCAGCAATATGTGAACCATGAACTTCCTGATGTTCAAGCTGGTTTTCGAAAAGGCAGAGGAACCAGAGATCAAATTGCCAACATCCGCTGGATCATGGAAAAAGCAAGGGCATTCCAGAAAAACATCTATTTCTGCTTTTTTGACTGCCAAAGCCTTTGACTGTGTGGATCACAATCAACTGTGGAAAATTCTTAGAGAGATGGGAATACCAGACCACCTAACCTGCCTCTTGAGAAATCTGTATGCAAGTCAGGAAGCAACAGTTAGAACTGGACATGGAACAACAGACTGGTTCCAAATAGGAAAATGAGTACGTCAACGCTGTATACTGTCACCCTGCTTATATAACTTCTATGCAGAGTACATCATGAGAAACGCTGGACTGGAAGAAACACAAGCTGGAATCAAGATTGCCGGGAGAAATATCAATAACCTCAGATATGCAGATGACACCACCCTTATGGCAGGAAGTGAAGAGGAGCTAAAAACCCTCTTGATGAAAGTGAAAGAGGAGAGTGAGAAAGTTGGCTTAAAGCTCAACATTCAGAAAATGAAGATCATGGCATCTGGTCCCATCACTTCAAGGGAAATACATGGGGAAACAGTGGGAACAGTGTCAGACTTTATCTTTTGGGCTCCAAAATCACTGCAGATGGTGACTGCAGCCATGAAATTAAAAGACACTTACTCCTTGGAAGAAAAGTTATGACCAACCTAGACAGCATATTCAAAAGCAGAGACATTACTTTGCCGACTAAGGTCCGTCTAGTCAAGGCTATGGTTTTTCCTGTGGTCATGTATAGATGTGAGAGTTGGACTGTGAAGAAGGCTGAGCGCTGAAGAATTGATGCCTTTGAACTGTGATGTTGGAGAAGACTCTTGAGGGTCCCATGGACTGCAAGGAGATCCAACCAGTCCATTCTGAAGGAGATCAGCCCTGGGATTTCTTTGGAAGGAATGATGCTAAAGCTGAAGCTCCAGTACTTTGGCCACCTCATGGGAAGAGTTGACTCATTGGAAAAGACTCTGATGCTGGGAGGGATTGTGGGCAGGAGGAGAAGGGGACGACCCAGGATGAGATGGCTGGATGGCATCTCTGACTCGATGGACGTGGGTCTGGGTGAACTCCGGGAGATGATGATGGACAGGGAGGCCTGGCGTGCTGCGATTCATGGGGTCGCAAAGAGTCGGACACGACTGAGCAACTGAACTGAACTGATGAGATCTGTTTTGATCTCATGGTCACAGTCAGAAGTTAGTCCTGACCTGATCGGGGTGGCTCACAATTTGGGCTGCAGAGTCAGATGAAGTCCTGGGATTGGGCTCTCGGCTGATTTTCACTTACTACTACCCTAACTCCCTGGTTCTCAGTCTGGGGCAGTTTTCTTTTCTGGGGAACTTTTTTTTTTTTTCTTTTTTAGGCCTTGCTACGTGGCATGCGAGATCTTAGTTTCCCAACCAGGGATAGCATCTGTGCTCCCCTGCAGTCTCAGCATGGAACCCTAACCACTGGGCCACTGGGGAAGGCCCACATTTGAATGGGACAGGGAGCTGCCGGCATCTACTAATAGAGGCCAGGGATGCGGCTAAACATCTTACAATGTACTGGACAGTTCCCGTCTCAAAGAACCATCTGGTCCAACGTGCCAACAGTGCCGAGGCCGAGAAAACCTACCTTAATCCAGTCTTTTCTCATTCTTAAAGCACCTACTAAGTGCCAGCTCTTAGCTTCCCATTAACTGTATGACCTTGGGCCAAGTCCCTTAGCTGGGCAGAGAACCTCAGTTTCTTTGTCGGTAAAATAAAGACATATCTTGCTTTAGCTCATAGCTTGTTATCAGGATCTAATGTAATAACCCATTTGCAGCCTTGGTGAACTCCAGCCCGCCTCAGCTAAAGATAATACTCTAATAACCATGACCCACCCTTAGGATAAATTCATGTTGTTAGGTGGGGCTTCTGGGTCATGATCATTTTCCTCCCTCACCATTAGGGCACTTTCTGGGTGTGGTAATTAAACAGCAACCTGGCAGGTCATCCTTGGGTTAATCTACCTCAACCCAGCTTGGCAGCCCTGGTGGATAAATCCTTCCAGCATCCGAATGTTCACACCTAAGTCGCCAGGCGTTTTGAAAGACTCCCCAGTCCCTCTCTTCTCAAGAAGCAGCTAACCAGAGGAAACAGCGTCAGGATCCAAACAGCCATTGCACCACCTGCTCCACCTCCTGGGTACCAGTCAGTCAACTGTGTGTACTTGAGGATACGTCTCCAGTGGTAGCCATGTGAGAGGCTGGCTTGCTAGCACAGCTGTTGCTCTTCGGCACTCCCTACAGGGACACAGCACCCAGGACAGGGGAAGCCAGAGTCTGATTCACTGGGCTGAAGCCCCTTGCAAGGCTGATTGGCAGTGGACCCTAAGGAAGATGGAGGGAACGGCCAGACTTCCTACTCACTGTAATCGTTCTGTTCAGTCCAGCTGGCTCTCTTGATGTTCAAAGGACCACTCTCCTTTCATGTGTTTGTGCTTACAGGGTCTTGATTTTTAATGATAATAACGGCCTCACTTCCCAGGATGTGTCAGTGAGTTCAGGCATTAATGAATGCTTCTACCCTCTCCCTAAGGCAGGCACATCCCCTTCCCAGCCTCTCACCGGCTCCCTAGGAGACAGAGACGAAGATGCTCACTCAAAAGGAGCTTCATTTTACTTGTGAGCATGGTAGCTCCCAGGTGCCAGAAGTTATCAAAAACACTTGTGTGACAACTGAGATAATCCATGTCGAGAGCTTAGAACAATGCACAGCACGTAGTTCAATTAGCATTAACCATTATCATTACCTTCCTCACAATAATTCTATGAAGAAGGTATTGTTGGGACTTCCCTGGCAGTCCAGTGGATTAAGACTCCACACTTCCAATGCGGGGAGAGGTGGTGGGTTTGATCCCTGGTCAGGGAATTAAGATCCCGCATGCTTTGCGGCATGGCCAAAAAGATTTTTAAAATCAAATAAATAAAGAAAAATTGAACAGAAGAAGGTATTGTTTTTATCCCAACTGTAAGTACAAGGACATTAGAGTTCAGACAAGGCGAATCTGTTACCCAGGGACTTTCAGCTTGTGAATGATGTCTCAGGATTTGCATCCAGGGTTACTCTGAGCTGGGCTTCTTCCCACAGGAAAGCTGTTAACTCTAAACTCTTTTCAAAAATGCCAAAAGGGATTCAGCAATGCTCTCCAAGCACATTCTCTGGACATCAATCCCTGAAGATTTAAAGTGGCAATTTCCGGGAGCTGCTGCGCCTGCCTTTCGTGGGACCTTGGCAGAGGGCTGGGGGAGAAGGGGTAACTGGCTGCTGCTGCTAAGTCACTTCCGTCGCAGGACCCTTCAAACTCAGCCAGCAGGGAATGAGAGGCCCTGGAGGCCCTTGGTCCTGATCCTCACAGACATTTCCTTCTGTCTTCACAGTTCTGCCCTCCCCATTGGTCTTCTTTGCCTGAGACGGGGCAGGGCAGTCTCCAAAAGGTTGCCTGGCCAAATCCTCTGACATGGGACAGTTTCTAGTTACTTCCTGCTCTCTCCCAAGCCCACACTGTCTCACTAGCGGTCAGCTGCCACTTCTCTTCCCCCCAAACCCCCTGAAGCCCGATGCTCCCTGCTAAGCCATAAGGTAAATCACACCGAGCTCCCTGAGGTCAGCTGAGGAGTTGAGGGGCGGTTTCCAGATGAATGGAGTGCACTCTGGAGACCTGACTTCTAGTTGTAATTTTCCCGTTTGCCAACTTGGGCAATAGTAGTAACAAGCATTAATACAGGCTTGACAAAACAGCTTCTCAGACCTTTTTATTTGATTCTCATATGAACAGGCGAGTAATCAGGACAGATTCTCTTATGGTCATTGTACGGAGAGAACCAGAGGTTCAATTAAGCACTTGGCCAAGATTGTGCTTCCAAGTGAAAACCAGGATGTGAAACCAAGGTTTCCTAATTGAGATTTCAATGCTATTTCCACATTGTCACCTCCTTCTCCCTCTCTCCCTTTGTCTCTCTTTTCCCCTGTCCCCACCTTCACACACACACAAAATGAACCTCATTTTTTTTCATGTGTAAAGAGAGGGTGTTTGGAATAAATGATCTCTGAGAACGCTCTTAGCTGTCAGTTTTCTGATGAATCGTTATTCATTTGACGAACTCAGGGTTCTGATACTTGTATCAGGGTTATGAGCGTTCAGATGTATTCCTGTTCTTCTGTCTGTATCCTGTAGCATTTCATTTTCTGTAGTTCACAGTATACACTTTCTTTTTGAATTTTTTTTATCTTATATTGGAGTATAGTTAATTAACAATGTTGCGTTAGCTTCAGGTACACAGCAAAGTGATTCGGTGATACACCTACACATATTTATTCTTTCTCCAACTCTTCGCCCATTTAGGTTGTTAGGAACATTGAGCAGAATTCCCTGTGCTATACAGTAGGTCCCTGTTGGTTATCTATTTTAAATATAGCAGTATATACACTTTCTTCAGGAGAGGGACCTCGATGAAATCAGTAGTAAGAGAACTACCAGTTTATTCCTTAGATTTGGAGAGCAAATCAAGAATCAGTGTGTGCATGCTGCAGCCGTCCCATTCCTTGGGTGTGAAAGCTCTGAGCACAGCACAGCTGCTCTCTCGGTAGAGAAGCCTGGTTTGTGACATCTTCCAGTATCATCCAAAAGGCGTTTAGATCTTTGGAGAATGGCAGTAATGGTGCAAATGGATAGAGAATATTGATGGCTTAAGGTATCTAAGTGATTAAGAATTTAAAAATGGAGCAGGAAATGATTGTTGCCAACAGAGAGGCTTCATCTGAATCCTCGGTCCATTACTCTTGAAGGGATAATTATCATAGCCCACAGACTGATGGCAGCTCTCAATTATAGATGCTTCTCAAACATATGGTATTTTTCTTGCCACAGAGGGGAGGTGGTTAAGTTTATTGGTAGTAAGAAAACCTAGATCCAGGACTTTTTTTTTTTTTTAGTAAATTACTTCTTTATGTCTTAGGTTTTTATTTATACCATCAATGTTGTAGTAATAACAGTAAATAATATATCAAAAAAATGATATGAGGATTTAAAAATTAAAAACCTAATTTGTGTTTTTTTCCCCTTATTTCCTTCCTTTCATTATCCCAGTATTTTTCTCATTGTGGAAATCTTTTTTCCTTTCATTCTTTTCACTTTTGAAAATAGATGTAAAGTTTACATAGAGTGACAAGTTTAAATGTACAATCCAGTGAATTCTGATAAATAGATACACCTGTGTAACTAACTCCCCAGTCAAGATACAGACAATTTCCATCTCCCCAGAAAGTTTCCTCATGCCCTCTTCCAGGCAATCCTTATGCTCAATACAAAGCCATCATTCTGATTTCTATCATCAGATTTTAGTTTTGCATTCCTGAACTTCATGTAAATGGAATTATACTTTGCATATTGTTTTGCATTTGGCTTTCTTTGCTCAGCATAATGTTATTGAGATTTCTCTGTGTTCTTGAGAGTAGCACAGTTTATCCTTTTTTACCGCTGGAGAAGGGGGACGACAGAGGATGAGATGGCTGGATGGCATCACCGACTTGATGGACATGAGTTTGAGTGAACTCCAGGAGTTGGTGATGGACAGGGAGGCCTGGCGTGCTGCGATTCATGGGGTCGCAAAGAGTCAGACACGACTGAGCGACTGAACTGAACTATTCCATTATATGAATACTATATAATCTGTTGATTAACATTTGGGTTGCTTCTGGTTTGGGGCTATTGTGAAGACACTTGCTATAAACATTCTTGTAGAAGTATTTTTGTGGACACATGATTTTGTTTCTCCTTGGTAAGTACTTAAGAATAGAATTTCTGAGTTACATGATAATGTATCTATTTACTTTATAAAGAACTATCAATATTGTTTTCCAAAGTGATATAAATTTATATATAATTTATGTAAATTTAATCAATCATCATGGTTAAATTTATAGTCATTTTGCAGTTTCATCAACAATTCATGAAGGTTCCAGTTTTCCCACATCACTAATATTTGGCATTGTCAATCTTTTAAATTGTAGATCTGCAAAATGTTACAAAGTGATATAAAATATAAGGAATGGGGGATAGTCAGTGAAGAGTACATGGGACCTTTCTGTACTCTCTATGAAACTTCCTATGAATCTATAATTATTTTCAAAAGAAAAAAGGTTTAAAAATATGTATTCAATATATATTCAAGTTTTCATGCATATTCTTTTCATTCGTCTAACTTTTGAGTTGTAGGAGTTCTTTATATATTTTATATAGAAGTCCTTGGTAACATATACTACAAATATTTTCTCCAGTTGGTCAGCTTACCTATTTGTTTTCTTAAAAGTATCTTTTGATGAGTAGAAGTTTTAAGACCTGTCAGAAGTTCAATTTATCATCTTTTCTGTTATAGTTAGTACTTTTCCTATCCTGAGAAATTTTTGACTATTGCGAAATTACAAATTTATTATCTTAAATTTTCTTCTTGAAGCTTTATGATTTTAAGCTTGTATATTTAGGCAAATATGCTAAACTTTATGTCAGATTAACGTTTTATGAATGTTTAGATAGGAGTTGAAGTTCTTTTTTCCCTACACATTTATCTAGTAGTTTCAGCACCAATTGTTGTTGTTGTAAAGATGTTTCTTACCCCATTCCTTTGCTTTTATTGCGAATTAGTACACTATAAATGTGTGTGTCTCTGGGAAACCTTTTAGTCAGATTGAACCTCCTGGGTTCATCTTTTACCTTCTACTTTTTTTTTTCCCTCTCTCCTATTGCTGTTTGTCTTTATGTTTTACTTTATGTGATTTCTTCAACCTAATCTTTTAGCTTTTCTTAGAATTTCAAATTTTGGTCATAATATTTTTAATTGGCAAGAGTCTTTCTCATATTTGCTACCTAGCCTCCTTCATTTCTTTGTTCAAATGTCTGTCACCTCCTCCTTCAGGTCTTCCCCAATGATCATGGTCAAATGTATATAATCCCTTTCTGCTAGCTCTTCCTAACTTCTTTCCCTGCTATTTTTTTTTTCTTCCATAGTATAGATCATAGTAAGACATACTATATATGTATTTTTTTATTGTCTTTCTCACTGAAATGAAAGCTCTGTGAGGGCAGGGATGTTTAAATGTTTTCTCTATTAATGCTATTTCTGTGTTTCTAGCACCTAGAATAGTGCCATGCAGAAATTAGAACGGTAAATATTTAATGAATGAATATTTGGTACAGAATTTTCCTCTCATTTCATGAAAGCAAGATCTTATATCTCTCTGAGGACATTACATCTTTAATTTTTTTTCCCTATTTTCTGCATTTCCTCTTTTGTTTATTTTGATCTTCTGCCTTTATATAGAATGCTTTCCTCAAATAACTGGTGATCCTTGACTGCCCATTCATAAGCCAGGCCTTGTTGAGTCCCAGTTGGAGCCTGTTGACTAGTGGGCTTTAGGAATATGCACTGGTGGTTCCATCAGTATCAATCCATGTTTCTCTTGAGCCCATCAGCTTCTCTAAAGAAGAGTTCTCAGTCTTCTGGGCTTCCCTGGTGGCTCAGTGGTAAAGAATCCACCTGCCAATGCAGGAGACACAGGTTCGATCCCTGACGCAGGAAGAAGCCACATGCTGCAAGTAAACTAAGCCTGTGCTCTAGAGTCTGCGAGCTGCAACTATAGAGTAGTCCTGCTTGCCAAAGCTACAGAAAGACCCATGCAGCAGGGAAGACCCAGCACAGTCAGAAATAAATAAATAAACATTAAAAAGTAATAAAAAAAATTTTTTTTTAAAAAGAAGAGTCCTCAGTCTTCTGCTTGAGGAACATGAACCAGTCCCCCAGAGTTCTGGGAGCCTCATAAGAAAGGGAACTGTGGATATCACACTTTAGCATGGAGACTTCCTCTTAATCCCCTTGTGTTCCAGAAAGCACATTGCTTCTGCCCTTCACTGTGTCCAGTTTCCCAGAGTCTAGAACCTTTAGGATCATTTGTTCCAGAGAATAATATTCTCATTTCCCGCCAGGGTCAAGAAGGGGCAGCAAACCTGCTCCACAGAGGCCAGGGGCTGTGCAGGTGGGACAGCCCATTACATCAGTTTTCACTCATTCTCTGTTCTGCTCCATGCTTTCTAAGATAATGGCGTCTCAGATCCTGAGTCATTCTTAGGTTCAATGGTGCAAATTAGCTCCAGATGCTTAAGCTTTGGCTTCCTCCACTCTGCCATGTCAGTTACCACTCACGCATGTATTTTGACCTTCCAAAAAATGTGTAGGCATCTTTTGTCTCCCCTCCCCGTTTCTCTGTCCTTGACAATTTTACCTTTTTATTCCTGTAATGTCATTTTAGTGGGATTTCAAGAGAGTGGCAATAAATGCAGGTATTCAGTCTGCCATGTGTAACAGAAGCCTGATGTAAGGATTCAAAGAAAAGCGGAGGAGACAATGACTCATGATGTTAACAGTTGTCAAGTTTAACCTCATCCTCCTAGCTTCGTTCCTAATCTACTCTGTCAGGCTTACATTTGATCATGGTGCTACTCTAGTGACACAATAGGTCAGATTCTGGTTAAAAACCAACAAGCTGAGTTTCCCTGTGCTGAAATAGGAAACCATGAAAGTCTGTTGCCAGGGAATAAAGTTGGTATTAGAGGAAATCACATAAATTCAGAGAGTAATTTCTGATTTGGCTTTAGTTCTTCCCAGGAACGAATTTCATAGAGTTCAGAACTCTTGCCATTAAAGGTCTCTGCTTCCTACTCTTCTTGTAAACCTCTTCATCTCCTAAGAACATCCTGTGCACAAAGGATAGGCCAGCCTCTTACATTCAGAGATTGTCCAACAAACATTGATGAGCATCTGTAATGTGCCAGGCACTAATTAGGATGAAGATTAGAAGATAAACCTGATCCTGACTTCCAAGAGCCTACAGTCTAGTTGAAGAACCATATATAGAAACGGATGCAATTAAATAAATGGCAGTACTTGGGAAAATTGCAAAAAGAGGCATGCACGTGTTAACATGTGAGCACAGAGAGAGGCTGATCTACTTCACCCTGGGTCACAGAGAAGGCGTCCAGAGGAATGGATATGTCCCTTCTGGGAAGTTGTATTTCTCCTTAAGCTTCAGGAAGGCATCATATTAAATGGGAGAAACGTTCAGCCCGAGGAAACAAAGCCAAGCTGTAACTGGAGATGACCTGAGCAGAAACAGCTTCAAGCCCACTGCCGTGAAAGCCACCAGGGATCAGAAAAAGAACCCCTTCACTCCCAACCATCCGCCTCAGTGGCGGGTAGTGGATGGCCGTTTGGTGTTTCATTCTTGTTTTACATTTACGCCTGAAGGGCTGTCTCTTTCCCACCTGCATCCACAGCCAGAGATGTCAGTTTTCCAGGACTTGGAGATGGATTAGGCACATGTAGAATAGGATGAGACCCTGTGGTTTCTACCAGATATTTCTGTGTAGGCGTCTGAATGGATGTGCTGGCGTTAACAGAGACAGGATCTAAGGAGTAAGAAGGAGGAGGAAAACTCCTGGGTGGGGCTTGTTGTTATTTTGGTTGAAGCCGGTGACTTTTCACAGAAGCCCAGTAGAATCATGGAGTAGTTGAGTGAATTGGATGAGAAGGCATCTCTAAAGTGCCTGGGAAGTTACACTGGATAATCACTATTAATCAACATGGTGAGGAGTTGGGAGATGCGATAACTTAATCCCAAACTGTGTTCTTATTCCTCGATTCTCTCCACCTAATGTGTGACCTATTTCTGACTCATTGACCAGAGACAGCAAGTGGGCCCAGAGCCGTCTCCCTAGGGCACCCTAGGAGCTTCCCACATACCAGTACTCAGCTGGTGTGGGCATGTCCGTGGGCATCTGAGTTGGGGCCAGAAAGACTGGGTAGGGTGTTCTTATGCCCACCACAGTACCTATTCAGTAAGGCCCAGACAGACTCTGGGGTGAAATAAATTCAGCTGAATGTGGCTTTCAGGGGAAGCACAGAGTGTGCTGAAATGGAACAGAATTTGCATCAGAGGTTGGCGGGGCCCTCAAGCCTGTGAGCTGCTGCCTGTGGTGTGAAAGTTGGAGCAGAAGAGAGTGGCTTGTGCCAACTGGGGCTCAGAGGATCTTGCAGCGGGCTTTTGTCTGTGCAGCGGGGAGTAGAGACAAACCCCTCTCCCTGGAGGAGGCTGTATAGAAGGCCAAGAAAGGTCTGCTTGGATATTTGTCTGAAGAGATTACCCAGATGGCAGCTGGGGCAGGGATGGGAGGGAGGGTGGGGGCGGACACATAATCTGGGGCCTTCCAGCACACCTCTAGGGGAGGCCCAGGGCCCCGGCCATCCCCAAGGATGGCATCCTGTGACAACTACAGTCTACATGACACAGACATGCAGTACATCGCTCTGGGTGTGTCTGGGAGGGCCAGTGGAGAGACCTATGACTGACTCTTCTGCCAGAGGGACCCTTCCCAGTGTCTTCTTCAGTCAGCGAGGAAAAGGCACCATGCGCCTTCCTCAGAGCCCGTGGACTCGTGTTTCTCCTTGCAGCTTTCTTACTGGGAATGATGAGATGGCACTGGTGGGTCCTTCAGATAGCTGAGGAGAACAAATTTTTTCATAGCTGGAAATGAGAGGATGAAGGGCAGCATTAATAAGTCAGGAGAGGGGAGCACCAGGCAAAGGTCATCTGGGGAGAGAGGCAAGAGGCGCACCATGTTTCAGGCTCACCCAGAAATGGTTTGGGTCATGGGGAAGTCAAGTAGCTTATAAGAGTATTAGTTTCCTCTCGCTGCTATAATGAATTACCACACACTTAGTGGTTTAAATCAATATACATGCATCACCTTACACTTCTGAAGGCCAGAGGTCTAAAATGGGTCGGGTGGGCTGCTTCCTCCTCTAGACATTGTGGGGGAATACGTTTCTTTGCCCATTCCATCTTTCCTTTTTAAAAAAAGATTTTTTTTTAAATTTATGACCGAGCTGGGTCTTCATTGCTGTGTGCTGGCTTTCTCTGGTTGCAGAGAGAGGAGGCTGCTCTCTAGTTGCGGGCTTCTCACTGCGGTGGCTTCTCTTGTTGCAGAGCGTGGGCTCTAGGGAACACGGGCTTCAGCAGTTGTGGTGCACCGACTTAGTTACCCCAAGGCACGTGGAGTCTTCCCAGACCAGGAATGGAACCCGCTCGACCTTTGCTTTCCTTGTCACATCTTCTTTTTGACTCTGGCCCTCTTGTCTCCCTCTTGGAGGGACCTGGATATTACTCTGGGTCTACCTGAGTAATCAAGGATAATCTCCCCATCCTGAGATCCGTAACTTAATCGCATCTGCGAAGTCCTTTTTGCCATTCAAGGTACACATGCCCAGGTTCTGGGAGATAGGATGTCAGCATTTGAGGGGGCTGATATTCTGCCTCCACAGCAGAGGTGACTTTCTCAACCCACCTGCAGTTTGAATTTTCCTCTGAGTTTATCTAGAAATGTTCAGTACCACCTCTGAGTGCTGTGATAGCCAGAACTTATTTTACTGACTCTGAGTATCCCCTGGAGGGTTCTCTGGGCACTGGCCTCCTCCTGGGTTTTGTTCCTTCCTCCCAAAAGGAATTTGGACAGATGGGTGGAGGCCTTCTCTCTGGGGTCTCCACCGTGGGAGCCAGCATCCCAGCTCTGCGCCGGGACAGACAGCCCTGCCTGGTGATGCTGACACCATAGGTCTGGCGGCGCCTTCCTTTGATCATCGTCTCCAAGTTTGCCACCACTTCTGGTTCCCAACAAGTGGATAGTTGTCACTGCTGCCAGCAAGACGAGGGAAAATGTGCGGAGGATTTCAAGGCCCAGAAACCAGTGGGGAGAGAGGCAGGGCAGGGTGCCCAGACCTGGGTGAGGCTGGGAATTTTCCATGGTGAGTTTGCATCCCCAGAGAAACGGTAAGATCCGAGCAAGTTGTGAAATTTCCTTCTGGTCCAGAATAATTTAAGAGTGATCCTGGGATGGGACCTCGTGGGCTTAGCTAGTGCGCTGTTGCTCAGACTCAAAGGCCGTCCTTTTGCCATTTTAGAATCCCGTTTCCCCACTCAGTGCAGGGCTGGCTGGTGGCAGTATCTGCTGGCATCTCAGTTCTATTCACGTTCTCAGGCAGATCCCAAAGGTCCTTTTAAGTCTTGTCTCCATTGTAGTTGCCCTCAGTTTCCCCTCCCTTTGGTCTGGTCTGCATGACTGAGTGCTTTAATTTATTCAGCATTAGGTGCTTTTAAAGCTGAGTATTCTCAGTGATTAATATCACATCCTGCCTCTTACCATTTAAGTCTGCAGTGTATCTTGGGTTATTACATCCCCAAAAGGCAGATAAGATAAAGTTGTCTGGAAAAAAAAAAAAATCCCATGTTGGTGAGATCAGAAAACACAGAAGTCGGTTTAACTGTGTGAACCTGGGCCCTGCATACAAATTCTAGAAAAGGCCCACTGGCCTTTTGTTTGCTAACATAAGCAATTCTCTAACAGAAAGCTGGGCCTGAGAGGTAAGTGTGGTGCCTTGGCAGAGCTCTTTATCTGAGGACACTGGTTCAGTATGGAGGATTAAAATGGGCATGCTGAGTGGGAGGGTTGCCTGGAGGGGTGGGGGTGGGGGTTGGGGGGGCGATTGTGTCCCCCCTGGGGAGGAGCCCTGAATTACCAGCTTTGTGTGTCTCACTCTCTGAAGGACTCAGGCCTGAAGCTACAGCAGGAGGGCCAACAGAGAGAGCAGCAGAGGCTTCCAGAGAGGAAGGCGGTTCTCAAAGGAAGCCTGGTGGCTTTCTATTAGGAGAAAGCAGGTGTCTACCTTCCCGGCTGGCTCCTGAATTCCCTTGGCCCACTGCTGGACCAGGCTGCCTCTTTGCTCAGTCACTCAGCCCCTCGGTGTCTCCTTTCCTTTCCTCTTGCCTGTCCAGCAGGGTCCCCTGGCTCCTCCCGTTCCAGACTCCTTCTCTTCCCTTCAGGCTTCCCCATCAACACTCCTTCTCCTCAAGTCCCCAGCTGTGAGCTGGAATACAGGCCTGGCAGCCTGAGGCAGCCCCCTCCTCTGGCTTCGAGGTGTATTCTATGAAAGCAGCTGTGACTGATGGCTGCCTTTTCCACCGAGAGAGCGCGTGTGCAGCGCACCACTGCCCCTCTCCCCGATTCCACCGTCCTCTGTCATCTCCCTGGAATTACTGGGAGCGGTTCAGGTTGGAGGGGACCCCAGCTGAGTCTCAGATGGTGTCTCTGCCTGAACATCAAGCCTGGACCTTGAATAAACCTGGGGAAGTGAGGGGAGAGGGAAGAAAGGAAGAAAGGGGGTGGGGAGAGAGAGAGCATGCTCAGGAAAAAAACAAGAGAAGATTTTTCCCACATTTCTGAGAGGTTGCGTGAAGATCTGAAGGGGATGTTAAGATCATGAAGCCAGGGATGAGGAGCTCCAAGCCCTGCATATTTCCCACGAGCCTCGGAGAGGACTCTGAAGGGAGAGGAACTGCCAGTTGGAATGGAATTCACCTCACTGTTCTTGTTTGAATTAACCCTTAAAGATGCAAGTTGGTGAAAGCAAACCAAAAAAACCCAATAAGAAATGCTTCCTCTTTTAGGACTTCCTTTTGGAACCCTGCCCCACACGTTAAGAGCTTTCAGCAGGTGGACCCAGACTTCTGGAAGCTCTCACCGCCTCCTCAGCAGGAGTCTCTGGAACCTTCTCCCCTCCCAAGCCCAGCTGCGGGAGGTGGAGGGAACTGGCCACTCAGCAGGCGGCCTCACTGCCACCGGCAGTGCTCTTGGGGACACCACTAGCTAAGGTGTGCTTAGAAAGGACATGGAGGTTTCTGGGAGGAATGGGGACGGGGCGTCCGCTGAGGTTACCCAAGCTGCAGCGCCTGCCCTGTTCCTTCTTTCTTCAGCTCTGCTCCTGGCCGCTTTTGCAACACAGCCCCTCAGCCTGGGGCTGAGCGACTCTGTCCACCAGATGGCCTGGGATGGCTCTACCGCCAGACAACTCCTCAGATCCCGGGGCATCAGAGGCTGCTTGACTTTATTTAGCAAACATACATATAGAGTGTACCACGTGCCAGGCAGTGGTCAAAATGCTTTACTCATTAACTTAATAATGCTACAACGCTCGTATGCAATAGATACTGGTTTTTTTTTTTTTCAACATTTCTTTTTTTTTTCAATTTTTATTTTTACTTTATTTTACTTTACAATACTATATTGGTTTTGCCATACATTGCCATGAATCCACCACGGGTGTACATGCGTTCCCAAACATGAACCCCCCTCCCACCTCCCTCCCATAACATCTCTCTGGGTCATCACTGTGCACCAGCCCCAAGCATGCTGTATCCTGCGTCGGACATAGACTGGCAATTCGATTCTTACATGATAGTATACATGTTACAATGCCATTCTCCCAAATCATCCCACCCTCTCCCTCTCTCTCTCCCTCTTAGCTACTGTTTTTATCTCCATTTTACAGATAGGATGACTGAGGCATAGAGCTGTTAGGTAGCTCTAACGCTGGCTCAGCGCAGGCAGCCGGGGAGTGGTGGAGCTGGGATTTGAACCTGGGCACTCTGGCTCCAGCTCCATGCTCTTAATCATTTGTCAGACTCCATCTCATGTACCCATGCTGGATGCCCAGCCTCCCTGCTTTGTGGGGGAAGAGGAGTGGCGGTGGTAGGGCTTGCCAGGTGGTGCTAGTGGTAAACAACCCTGCTTGCCAATGCAGGAGACGTAAGAGTCGTGGGTTCGATCCCTGGGTTGGGAAGATCCTCTGGAGAAGGAAATGGCAACCCACTCCAGTATTCTTACCTGGAGAAACCCATGGTCAGAGGAGCCTGGCGGGCTACAGTCCATGGGGTTGCACAGAGTTGGACACGACTGCAGCGACTTAGCACACATGTATAGCGTGGTGATAAGAGTGAGTGGGGCCCAGCATGGGAGGTCGATGGACCTGGCTCTAGTCTGGGTTGTGCCGCCATCTGGCCAAGTGACCCCATGCAACTTGCTCAAACTCTCTGAGCCGCAGTTCTGCATCTGGCAGAGGAGGCAGGTGATTCGATGGCTTCCAAATCACTCTAAGATTGAGTGTTTGCAAGGCCTCCGTAGAGTGCTCAGTTATGCTTGGGCCGACCCATTCCTGCCTGCATCTGGACCTCATCTTGGGGGTCGCCAGAGGAAGTTGGAGGCAGGGAGGAAAGTGAACACAGTCAGCAGACAGGCAGTGGGTGGGCAGCCTCCCTAGAAACAATGGACAGCTTAATGTGGCTCTCTGACTGTATCCCTACAAGAGAGCGACAATAAGAGCTTGGATAATGCTCTTAACAGGGAAATCCTCTTACGATTATGACCCATAATGAGTCCCACAGTTATGGTCATGGTTGTGATTCCCACAGCAGGGCCTGTAGGAAGCTGCCTAAGGCTGTTCCTGACCAGCTAAACACTAATCCAAGTGGCTCTCGTGTAAATCATAACACATAGATTCCAGCTACTCCTTAATGACTTGGAGACATACACAATTTAATTGCATTTAAATGGACCATTTTACCTAATTAAGAGTCAGGACCAGAGACTATAAGTGAAGTGTCCTATTTCCTCAATGTTAAGATGCATGCTTTTCATGTTGAACATTTTTGAAATTGAAATAAGTCATACAGACAATATTTATTTTTAATGTTGTGTTTCTCCCCCGACACACACATGCATAAATAGACAGACACACAGACATTATTCAAATTGATGGTGTGTGGTAGAATTAAAGAAATATAATAGCATTATTATTGCTTCAGTCTATGTTGGTAGGGGGGAGAGAAATCACTTTAGGAAGAAGAGGGACTTTATTTGAATAGTCATGAACCCCTGTGGGCAAGAATGAGCCTCAGGGAGGCTAGAAACCCAAATCTGGAATGCTGTGGGGAATCTTTGAAGTATTTTTATCTCTCATCTTTGCCTCTTTCTGTGTATCCGACTCATTGTTCATTCTTTCTGCTGACTTGCTGCCTCTACATCTCAAGAGTCACAGCAGAGAAAGGCCAACCACAGCTTCACGGAAGAACAAATCTCTCTGTGTCTGTGTTTTTCTGTCTCTCTCACCTCTAATCCTAATAACAGGGTAAAGATTCCCATTGGCCCTTCTCGTCCAATCAACCGTGAGTGGAGTCAGAGTGTAGGGTCCCGTTTCACAAGACAGCAGCCAGCTTCCTGTCCCTGGGGGTCCTTGGGTCAGTATGAATTGGGTAGACGTTCCGTAAGATCTCCCTTGCAGGAGGCAGACTTCTGCAGGCTACTGCAGACGATCTTGTCAACAGCACTAAGTGTTGGGACTAGGAAGGACAGTAGGCAGGGCACCTGGAGGCAAGTCACCTAGGCCAGATCTGGGAGATCGGCTAGCTCTGAAAATAAACTGAGGATTGCCCAGATCTGGCCATGCCGACTCACTGCGAGGGCTGCCCGGGGCTTGGCACTGATCTCCTTCTTTCTGAGAAAGGCTCCAGGACAAAGGGCCATTGCCCAAGGACATCAGAGTGGCAGAGAGGCAGAGCTGGTGAATCGGAGAAGAGGACCTCCTAGAAAGGCTTGTTAGCCTTTAGGTCAGCACAGCAGAGGCTCTTTCTGGAATACTGTCGAAGGGTCCAGATTTTGCTGATATCAGCCTCAGACTATGTCCAAAGAAAGCACAGCCCCTCCAGTTTCTGGAGGGGAGTCAGGATGGGGCAGCTGGGTGGGGAGGAAGCCAGGGTCCTGTCCTGTGGTGTTTCTGGCCCCTCACCTTCTTCAGGGGCCTGCCAGCTTGGTCTGAGTGGCTGGGGTCCAGCACAGAGCTCTGCGGTCTTCAGTTCTAGGACCAGGGGATGAGCCCTCACGTGACACCTTCCTCTCTGGCCCTGAGCACTGACTGCGGCACCCTCCCTGCTCGCCCTGGAAGCCACCGGGGCAGCTGACATCCGATGAGCCACCGACCTAGAGCTTTGGCAAGAAAGTAGCTTGCTCTGCAGGAGAAGATGTCAAATGAGAAAGGGTAGTTAGTGTCCAGTACCACCTCCTCTGAAAGCTGGGGGAGCCAGGGAGCAGATGGTGGCAGGGAGGAGCAGCCAGGGAAAGCAGGGGCCTCCCAGGGCAAGAGAAGAAAACCAACAGCCAAAAGTACTATTTTTATTTTCCGCTCTTCAGGCACTACTCCCAAGAGGTCTGCCCAAGTGACTCATGAATGTCCTTGTGCACCAAGAAATCACCTGGTTTGGGGGCACAGAGAGCTCTGTGCTGCCAAATGAACATCCCTCTCTTCTTTGCCACTAACCCTGCCACCCACTCCATGCTGAACGATTCTGGGAAATACTAGTCTCTGTGCCTCGTGCACTCATTCAAACTGGGAAGAGCTGTTGGAACACCGACCGTGCGAGGCCCTGATATACTAGGAACTATCAACTCAGCCAATAAGAAGAACTGCAGGGAAATATGGTTTATTAGGTTAGCTAGATGGGTCATTCTTGTGCCAACCCATCTTCATAATGCACGTGTGAACTGAAATCTCACTGATTTTTGTCTCTGTTTTCCTATTATGGAAGAGATAAAGCTATGAATACTATTGGGAAATGGTAAGGGTAACAGTCAGTTCCAGGCCATTCAATATTCCTTATTGAATATGAAAGTGAAAGTTGCTCAGTTGTGTCCAACTCTTGGCAACTTCATGGACTATATACAAATCCATGGAATTCTCCAGGCCAGAATCCTGGAGTGGGTAACCTTTCCCTTCTCCAGGGGATCTTCCCAACCCAGCCATCGAACCCAGGTCTCCCCCACTGTGGGCAGATTCTTTACCACTGAGCCATCAGGAAGCCCTGTTGAATACATTTGCAGACTAATTCTGTTCTCCTCCTTTTCTTGGTCCTTCCGGAGTCTTTTCCCATCCACCTGGCAATCCCAGCCCTTCCCTAACCCCCACAGCCACATTTTCAGCTAACCTGGTCATTTTTCCTCCAATGTGTACCTTGAGCCCATCGTCTCCTATCCATCCATTAATATCTCCCTTACCCACTTCCGCCTCATCCGTTGCAATGCTGGTCCTCTAGCTTCTTAATCCTTTCTCCTCGTAGCCCAGAGTGCTTTTCTGATAACATAAGTGAGAGCATGTCCCTTCTTTTCTTAAATTCCATCAGTGGCTTCACATTTCCCTTAGAGTACACCCAACGTGACACGCCGCCTGCTGAACAACTGCAATGACGCCAGACTCCTCATGGTCTAGAGCACATTGAACTTCATCCTAGAGTCTTTGTACCTGCTGGACCTCCGCTTGGAGTGCTAAACCTCTGAGTCTCTGCCCCTGCCCCTTCTCTTCATTCATGCCTCAGAGAAAAATTGTTTTCTCCAATATACCTTCCCTGACAACCGTATCTAAGTAGCTTTGTCTGCCTGTTTCGTGTCTGCCTGATTACTGCAGTCTGTTCATTATGTTCGAGACTTTTCCTCAATGTGTATTTCTTTGTGTGTTTGTGTGTATGCTTTAAAATAAAGACCTGTCTTGTCTGTCCCCCTTCTCCAGGCTCCATGCGGGCAGGGACATGTGTCTTTGGCCCACCTCTGACCCTCAGCACTCAGGCTAGGTGCCCAGGCTATAGCAGATGGTCAATAAATTTTTATCCACGTCTGTTTTGAGCACCTGCTACATGTGAAGAATTGTAATATATGCTGGGCAGATAGTGAAGAAATAAAACAGACTGCCCAGGTAGAGCTGATGTTCATAACACCCATGATTTAACTATTATTTGAGTGTGAGGGGAGTAAAGGTGATGCTCTGTTAATATCCAAAGCACATTGAAATTACATTTAAAAAATAAAAATAGTAACAATAGGCTTATCTATTTTGCTCTACTCAGGAAACAATATGAGGTGAAAGAAGTTTTTATTTAAAGCAGCTCCAGCCCAGGTATAATACCTTTAGGCCCATTTGACCATTTTCTCCAGAGATTTCCGATATGCTTTCTTCAAACCATCAAAGCATTAAAGTAGTTTAAAGAAAACCTTAAAGATTTCCCTGAGTCTCTTAAAGAACATGACACTTTTCCTTTTTTTCATGCAGATAAATGTATGTATCTCTCTAGAGTATTCATGAATTTTAGTCTCTTTACAAGTTGGCCATGAAGGAGAGGGAATAAAATTCCTTTACTTACACTGAATTTAGGATAAAGCTGTCTGATATGGGAGAAACAGCGCTGACTAGGAGTCAGAGGCTCAGACACTGAGTCCAATTCCACCATGAAGTAACTGGAGAGTCAGTCATCTCAATGGGCCTCAAGTTTCTCACTTGGAAAGTCAGTTAGGTGTTCCCTCCAGTAGATCCAGATGAATGATGGTGAGATGGGAAACCCTGAGCCAGGCGCCCCTAGTCACATACTCTGTATCCAGAGAGGGGCGTGGTATGACTTGTGGTTCCTGAGTAACCTCAGGGACGGCTTGGTTGGCCCACAGTCACTGAACCCACATTTACCCTGCATTACACACTCTGCTGGGTGTGTTCTAGGGGCTCAGAGAGTCATTTAGTCAACAGAGATTTATTAAGTGCCTACTACACGCAGTGCCAGGGGCTTTGTACAAATGATGATGGAAGGAATGTCTTAGTCTCTGACTTTGGGGAGTTCTTGTGGAGGGCGGCAGGTGCAGAGACTCTAGGCTGAGACTTTCCCTAGCGGGGAGAAAGGCAGCAAGCCAGAAAGAAAGACAGTGGTGCAGAAAAAAATGTTGGTGAGGAGGTGGAGAAAAGTGAACCCTCCTACACTGTTGGTGGGAGTGTAAATTGGATGCAGTCACAATGGAAAACAGTATGGAGGAGCCTCAAAAAATTAAAAAATATAACTGCCACATGATCCAGCAATTCACTTTTGTGTATTTAGCCAAAGAAAATTTGGAAACACTAACTTGAAAAGAAATATGCACTCCTATGTGTATAGCAGAATTATTCACAATAGCTAAGATATGGAAACAATCTAAATGTCCATCAACAGATGAATTGGCAAAGAATATATATACACACATAAAAATACAATATCTGGAATATTCACATTTTTCAGCCTAATGAAATCTTGCCATTTAATATAACATGGATGGACCTGGAGGGTAGTGTGTTCAGTTCAGTTCAGTTCAGTCGCTCAGTCGTGTCTGACTCTTTGCGACCCCATGAATCGCAGCCCGCCAGGCCTCCCTGTCCATCACCAACTCCCGGAGTTCACTCAGACTCATGTCCATCGAGTCAGTGATGCCATCCAGCCATCTCATCCTCTGTTGTCCCCTTCTTCTCCTGCCCTCAATCCCTCCCAGCATCAGAGACTTTTCCAATGAGTCAGCTCTTCGCATGAGGTGGCCAAAGTACTGGAGTTGCAGCTTTAGCATCATTCCTTCCAAAGAAATCCCAGGACTGATATCCTTCAGAATGGACTGGTTGGATTAGGTTAATTCAGATAGAGAAAGACAAATACCATTATTTCACTTCAGTGTGGAATCCTAAAACCAAATCAAACAAAATAGAAACAGACACAGATACAGAGAACACACTGCTGGTTGCTAGAGGGCACAGGTAGGTGAAAGGGGATCAAGAGTTACAAACTTCCAGCCATAGATAAGTCATGAGGATAGAATGCTGTCAATAACACTGGAGTAACATTGTATGGTGACAGATGGTAACTGGTCATATTATAGTAATCATTTCATAATATATAAAAATATTGAATCACTATGTTATACACTTGAAAGTAATAAAATATTGTATGTTAATTACAACTCAAGAGAGAAAGAAAGAGGGGACTTCTGTGGTGGTCCAGTGGTTAAGAATCCATCTTGCAGTGCTGGGGACGCTGGTTCTATCCTTGGTTGGGGAACTAAAATCGCACATACTGCTGGGCAACCAAGCCCACACCCATGAACTGCAGCTAGAGACGTCCAGGTGCACGGCAGCTGGAGAAGCCTGCACACTGCAATTGAAGACCCAGCACAGCCAGAATTCAAAAGCAAGAACGGAATAGACAAAGAAAGAAAGGATGAAAGAAGCACTACGTGAGGAATGTGGAACCCAGCACAGCCAAAATTCAAAAACAAAAACGAAACAGACAAAGAAAGGATGAAAGAAGCACTATGTGAAGAATGTGGAACCCAGTGCAGAGCCAGAGAATGACATAAGGAAAATCATTTAGAAAGTAGCCAGAGATGTCCCTGAGAAGGTGCTGTCTTTTTGAAGGATCATAAAAGAGGCGGAGCGATGGAGCACACATCCAAAGGCAGGAAAAGGCTTAGACAGAGCATTGGAGGAATTCAAAGAAAGCCAGGGCAGCTGGCATTTAGTGGTCCAGGAAGAGAAGTTTGAAATAAGGCTGGAAAGAGGGTAGAAGCCAGGCCATGCAGGACCTTAGGGCTCAAAGCAAGGGGGCTGGATTATTTTAAGTAAAGGAAACTGTGATTGGACCCACATTTCACCAGTGTAAAACTTCCCACTGCAAACACTTAATTTTGTTTATTTTCCTATGATGAAATTCAGCTACTGAGAGTCCACGACCTCCTTGTGCAGGGACAGTAAGTTCTGAGACTCTCTTTTGAACACTCTTTCAGCGGTTTCAGAATTTTTCCCCTCAGATTTGCCTGGTGGTCCAGTGGTTAAGAATCCACCTGCCGATGCAGGGGACACAGGTTAGATCCCTGGTCCAGGAACCAAGATCCCACATGTTACGTAGCAACTAAGCTCATGAGGTGCAACTACTGAGTCGCTGGGATATAGAGCCTGTGCTCCGCAGCAAGAGAAGTCAATGAGAAGCCCCCCAACCTCAACTAGAGAGTAGCCCCCACTAGTGGAAACTAGGGACAGCCCACACACAGCAACGAAGACCCAGCAGAGCCAAAAGTAAATTTTAAAAAAGGAAAGAATCTTTCCCTCCTTTTCCTTCTCCCTTTCTCTCTGAATTTGCTCAAAATCCCAAGGGGCTTGTATGTTTCCCGATGTTGAAGGAGGAGCCTCTGACCCACATTGGCTGGTATCTGCTGTTTTCATGTCCCTTGTCATTTGTTCCCTTGCCCCAGGCAACAGGAAGTGACTGCTGAGGAATCTGCCCTCATCTCAGCTCTTAACACTGTGCCCCGTCCTTCGTTTCCAGGTTGGTCATCCACCCTGAATCTTCCCACGTTGGAGCCCCTTGCCCCCTTTTTGATGATCCCCCATCAGGCCCCTAAGCTCTCGATTCCTAGATAACCTTTGTCCTACTTTGTACACAGGGGTTTATCAGATCTACTCCCCATCTTCTAGGAAGCCAAGATAACAGAGGGGGGCAGGGGGAAATCTGTGGGGAAGGTAGTATCTCAGGCCCTCTCTCTGCCTAGACCTGCTCATCTGCATTAACAGGGCACCCCTTGTCGGTGCTGGAATCTCTCTCTCCCTCCCAGGTTGCAGAGGGCAGTAGAGCTAAGTTCTTTCCATTCTCAGATTTTTCAGACTTCCAATTTTGACCTCACACACCAGTACTGAGGGGTGCGGCAGAGGGAGCAAGGCTCTATCCTTGTGTTTAAAGTGCCCCCTTTCCAGTGGAGTATTACTCAGCCATAAAAAAGAAATTGGGTCATTTGTAGAGACACGGATGGACCTAGAGAATGTCATACAGAGAGAAGTAAGTCGGAAAGAGAAAAACAAAAACCGTATATTAATGCGTGTATGTGAAATCTAGCAAAATGGTATAGAGGGTCCTTATTTACAAAGCAGAAATAGAAACATATACATAGAGAACAGATGTGTGGATACCAAGGGATGAATGTAGAGACTGAGATTGACACATATACAGTATTAATACTATGTACAAAATAGATAAGGCTTACCAGGTGGCGCTAGTGCTGAAGAATCTGCCTGCCAGTACAGGAGACACAGGCTCAAACCCTGGAAGATTCTACTCCAGGAAAATCCCCTGGAGTGGAAAATGGCACCCACTCCAGTATTCTTGCCTGGAAAACTCCATGGCAGAGGAGCCTGGTGGGCTACAGTCCATGGGGCCACAAAGAGTCTGACATAACTGAGCAACTGAGCCCAAAATAGATAACTAATGAGAATGCGATAGAGAGCACAGGGAACTCATTTAATGCACCATGGTGACCTGAATGGGGACGAAGTCCAAACGCGAGGAGATAGAGTTATACGAATGACTGATTCATTTTGCTGTACAGTAGAAACTAACAAAACTTTATAAAGCAATTATATTCCAATAAAAATTAATTTAAAAAAATAAAGTACCTCCTTTCAACCCCCTTCTCTGCTAAGCTCCATGCCCCAGTCATACAGACAGGAGAGAAGGGTCACTTGGAGTGTGGTGGGGGCAATGGAGATGGAAAGATCCTGGTGGGTTTTAGAGGCTGTTGATGGATCAGATATGGGAATTAAGGGAGAGGGAGGAGCCAAAGTTACCTCCCTGGTTTCTGGCTTCAGCATCTAGGTCCTGGGCAGTGTCATTGTTGCAGGGAGGGAGTAGGTGGGGAGTGGTGGTGGCTCAGATTTGGGAATGGCTACGAAGAACCTACTGTTGTATGCATCTCAAGTTTGAGATGTTTGTGAGACACAGTCAAGGGAGAGATGTCAAGCAGATAATTAGATTTCTGAGATTAGAGCTCAAAGGCAAAGTCTGAAAAGTGATACGTATTTGGGAGGTGTCAGCAGACAGATGGTTCTTAAAATTGTGAGTGTGCTGGTGGTTTCGTCGCTAAGTCGTGTCCAACTCTGTGCAACCCCATGGACTGTAGCGCACCAGGCTGCTCTGTCCATGGGACTTTCCAGGCAAGAATACTGGAGTGGGTTGCCCTTGCCTTCCCCAGTGGATCTTCCCAACCCAGGAATAGAACCCCGGTCTCCTGCATTGCAGGCGGATTCTTTACCGCTGAGCCACCAGGGAAGTGAAAATCATGAGAATGGACACTAAATAGTCTCAAGTGCTCAGGGAGGGCTTAGACCTCACCGTGTGGTCCTGAAATTTCATCCTGTGATTTGGATAAGAAGAGTTTCGTCTCCAGGTGGCTGCTCCATGGCCCCAGGTGGTGGTTCCGTGATCCCCTGCTGGCTGCTGCTGCTCCCTCTGTAGACTATCCTTAGTCTGCTGACAGGTGAGAGCTGCTGGCTAGGGACAGTACTTGGGACACATCCAGCTCATGAGGAATAAGGGCAGGAGGAGGGAATGGTCTGCCCAGCTGGAGGGAGGGGGTGGAGGAGTCTTTCTAGATGAGAAGGAGCAACCTCACCCTAGATGATGGTGGTGGTGGAGCAGAGGTCAAGGCCCACTGGACTCAGGTCTAAGGAGACCTGGGACCACACGCTGGGACATGTTCTTCCCTCAAAGGTCTCTCAGGCATATTTCATGTTCATATCCTGCATAAACCCAGACAGTACAATCTCAGAGGGCCATCATATGCAGAAAACTCAGTTCCACATTTACTTATAACTTAAAAGAAATTCCATCTTTATCATCAAGGATGTTGTTGTTGTTCGGTCGCTAAGTCATGTCCGACTCTTTGCAACCCCATGGATCGCAAACCGTGGCTTCCCTGTCCTTCATTATCTTCTGGAGCTTGTTCAAACTCATGTCCACTGAGTCAGTGATGCCATCCAACCATCTCATCCTCTGTCGTCACCTTCTTCTCCTTCCTTCAAGCTTTTCCAGCATCAGGGTCTTTTCCAGTGAGTGGGCTGTTCTCATCAGGTGGCCAAAGTATTGGAGTTTCAGCTTCAGCATCAGTCCTTCCAATGAACATTCAGGGTTGGTTTCTTTTAGGATTGACTGGTTTGATCTCCTTGCAGTCCAGGGGACTCTCAAGAGTCTGGGATGTTAAAGGCACTCAAATGTATGGTCCCAGCAAGATTAATTCAAATTTTATATCTTTTTCTATTCAGATAGTTTTCACCCTAAAGCTGCTCTGGCACCATTTTCAAACCTCTCCCTTAGATAAACTCTTCTACCCCAGCCTCTGAACTTTGCCCTCTCTGTCAACCTTTTATTATGATTTGACCTCTCTCTTAGGAGGAAAGAATGCATCATTTTTTTAGCATGGAGAAAGAGGTTTGTGGAATTAGGCTGACATGAAAGGATTCTCTTTGGTGGGATGAAGGAATGGACATGTTTGTTTCATCACACCATGACTTGTAGCTTACAGGTCAAATTACACTTATGTGCTCTCATTCGAAATTCCCAGCTACCCTGTAGGTTAGTTGTTCTTATTAATCCAGTCCAATTTCAAACTAAGGCTCAGATAGGATATGACTTTCCCAAAGCCACATAGCTTAAAAAATGGCAGAGAGAGAGGACCCGCGCTGCCTGCCACCATGAAGGTGGCTCAGATGTGGGATGTACCAATGAAAGAAATGGAGGGAGATAGTTTCTCTCTCTGTGTTCTCCCCTTTCTTCTCTGCTTGCCAGTCTCCCCTCATTCTTTTTCAGTAGCAGAAGGACCAGGGCAGCTCCACTGCCTTGTTAGGAAATTAGGTGTGAAACAAGGAACTGGGATCTATCTGGCATTTCTCTGCATCTTTATTTGTAATAAAATGAAGAGCTTAGAACTGATGACTTTGGATTGAATTCTGTGAACACTGGTGTAAGTCACAGAAAGCAAGGCTGCCTCGTGACCCAGTCCTGACACGGTGATGTACTCAGGGAAACAACTGTCAGATAGACAAAAAGTAATTCACAAAGAAATCTTAGTCTCAGCTGAAATCCCTCAAAGAATACTAAAACTGCATTCAGCTCAAAACAGAGCAACACTTGAAAAAAATCTGTCTCACCATGTACATTTCAAATACAACTCATGTAAAGTAAAAAATAAATAAATAAAGGAAAAAAAAAACACAAATACAACTCTCTCTCTCTAAAGAACCATCACCTCTCTCCACACTCCTAAAATTTTCCCTAAGCCCAAATACTCTCATTTTTCTTTCTCATCTCACTCTCAGGATCTTTTTATTTCTCTTCCACCAGTAACACAGAGCGTTACTTTCCAGAGGAAATCAATCTACCCAGTCTGGTTTCTCTAAATTCCCTCCTTTCCCTTTACCCCAATTCAGCAGAGAATGCAGTGTTGTCCCAGAATTCTCCATGATAGGCAGAGAAGAGGAGAGGCTGTTATTAGAGATGAGTAATGATTTTCCTATCACATTGGGACATAGCCAGGAAAATGAGAGAGCATGGGAACTCCTTCACATCGCAGACTCTCAAAGACAGAGCAGATGGTGGAAAACTCCCTCTGAGGTCTTCTTAGGTTGTATGTCATCCTCAACTCCCCAGCTGAGAAGTTCCCCCGTTGCTTACTCTTGTCGGATGGGTCCCTCCACCAAGGACCTCTCTGGACACACATAGAATAGTGGAAGAAAGAAGGAAAGAAAGAAAGGAAGGAAGGAAGGAGAGAAAGGGAAGGAAAGGATGGCCCTGTCACCGTCCTAGGTGGATGGAGGCACTGCTGAGAGGGAAGAACTGCCTTGAGATTCTCTAGAAGAGTTTCCCATCCTGTTCTTGTTTCTCCTTCTGCTCCTAAGAGAGCTGGCTCAGCCTCGGGGAAATCAGGGTAACCCTTGGCTTTGCTCAACACTTGCATGTGTCATCTCATCTAAACTTTAGAACCGCCTGGGCATTGTGTAGACATTGCAGTGAGATGGTCTGTGGATGAGTCTTTCTTCCACGCTGGTATGTAAACTACTCTTGGCAGGACTCGATTTTGTAGATCATTGCATTCCTGGCACTCAGCCTAGCCCACTGGCACAGAATAGATGCTCCATGCTGGTGGAATGAAAGTAAGCAGAGCAAATATTTTTTAAGTGAGTCAACTAAAATCCAGAGCCACCAACCAGTTTCAGGCTGGGTCATATCGTGTAGAGGTGTGCACACACCTGCGTCCCAGTGCTCGGGCTTCTGAGACTTAGTGTGATTCCTGACTCTGACACTTAAAGCAAGTCCTTAGCTTCTCATTTGTAAACTGTGCTTAATGATACCTGTCCCAGTAGAGCAGATGTGATGATAAAATAAACAGTAACAACAAGAAGGTGCTTTTAAAAATCCTTAGCAGAGGACTTCCCTGATGGTCCGTTGGCTAAGACTGCCAATGTAAGGGGCCCCAGGTTCGATCGCTGGTCAGGGAATTAAATCCTGCATGCCACAGCTAAGAGATCCTGTGTGCTGCAACAAAAACCTGGCACAGCCAAATAAGTAAAAATAAATATTTTAAAAATCTTGGACTTCCCCTGGTGGCGCAGTAGCTAAGAATATGCCTGCCAATGCAGGGGACATGGGTTTGATCCTTGGTCTGGGAAGATTCCATATGCCTCAGAGGAACTAAGCCCGTGCATCACAACTCCTGAGCCCACGTGCAGCTACTGAAGCCTGTGTGCCCCAGAGCCCACACACTGCAACGAAGAGCAGCCCTTGCTCACTATGACTAGAGAAAGCCCGTGCAAAGCAATGAAGACCCAGTGCAGCCAAAAAAAATTATGGAAAAAAAGAAAATCCTTAGCTTTCCACTTCTTGGCCCTTCCTTCCTTCCTGCCCCAGGCACCTGGACCCCAGAACACCTGTGTTCTGTGTCTGGATCACCAACACCCTCTGTTCCTGCATCTGATTTTAGGAAGCCCAGTGAAGGTAAAAGTAGAGATCGGCAGCTTGGGGCTGGTCCGGTGCTGTGTGTATCTACATGGCCTCGGCAGATGGAGCCCGCGGCCTCTGGCTCACCCAAGGCAAGACGGACTTAGGCCTTTTCCCAGGGGGAGGAGGCTGGACTGTGTTTTGCGGCCCTCTCTTTCCCCAACCCTCCCTTCCCTGTTCAGGAGCCGCCCAGCCCTCAGAAATTCCTCCCCCTCCACCCTCTCTGGGGGATTTCCTTTCTCAAGGAAAGCAAGATGACCTCGCTCCGGTTTTGGAATTCCAAAATCAAGCGGGAATAAATCTGCCAGAGCTGACCTGTCTTCTAAACACAGAACTCAACACAAATGCTTCTTTCCTGTGGGCATCGCCTCTGCACACCACCCCGACCCCCACCAAGTAAGAAGCCAGCTCCAAAGACACCCTGACTCTCCATCTGACCCAGGCTTTTCTCTCACAGACCGGGCTAGCGTCTGCAGATAGATAGGAGAGCTTCACGATGGGGGACCAGAAGGCCCAAGAAAATCAGAGTGAGGGGAGCTCTTGGGATTCAGGGCTGGGATCCCGGGGCCTGCAGGGTAGGTGAGGCAACAATGGGGTTAACCTGGGCCCAGTGCCCAGGATTAGAGGCTCAATTCCCCACCGTCAGTGGAACTCAGCTCCCATAGCTCCAGAAGCTCACCTCTGTCATTAATATAGTGATTGTAAAGCCTGTAGCGCAGCACTGGGCACATATTCAACACTCGGAAACCTGGCCTGTTGTCTTGACTCTTACAACCCTTACTGCGCTTGGCTGTTATGTATCTCTCGCCCACACTGGGTGCTCTGTGTCTCTTGCGCTTAGCAGAATATCCAGCTCACAGTTGATAGTAATTAAATTATTCTGGGACACTAGTCAAGACTCTTTGAATAACTCTCTTAGCATTGACTTGGGCAGAGGCCTGTCCCTTGACGAGTGACAAAATTTCTGGGGTTAATGAAAGTTAGGGAAACTGAGTCAACCTTAGCAGGGCTTCTCTGCTTCCAGAGACTGCCTGAAGGTGAGTTGATTGCAGGTGGTAAGGGCTGGGGAATCAGTTTTTAGAAAACCAAGGGTCAGGCTAACGCTGGGTTTGGGGATATGGGGCTGAGAGATACAGGGTGAAGCTGGGACGACTGTGTGTAGTTAAAGGGCTGACCAGCCTGGCCACACAGTCCTGTGGCTGCCACTTTTGAGACATGACCCAAAGGCCCCAATTTCTAGAGAGAGCTGCCCCAACTTGACACAGGTTCCTGAATTTCCCATTTTAGAGTCATTTTTCTAGAGAGACACCTGAGGGCTCTTGTCAAAATATATGTGTTACAGATGGATTGGGTAACATTTATGAAATCCACACCTGTCTAGTGATCAGCAGTTCTAGAATCCTGGGTGACCGCTAGCCAGGGCCGGAGGGAGGCTCTGAGGTCTGGATCATGGCGCCCACCCAAGGAGGTGAATGAAATTTCAACATACAGAGCCAGGGCCCAGCGTGAGAAGCTGGTGCTACTGTGAAAAACCTCAGTTTCCTCAAGTGGGAGGAAAGAGGATCAGAGAGGGCACTGTTTCCAACAAATGCTGCCTAGTATACAATATACTGGCTTCCCAGGTAGCACAGTGGTGAGAACCCACCTGTCGATGTGGGCAAGGCAGGAGATGCAGGTTCAATCCCTGGGTCGGGAAGAACCTCTGGAGGAGGAAATGGCAACCCACTCCAGTATACTTGCCTGGAGAATTCCATGGATGGGGAAGCCTGGCGGGCTGCAGTCCACGGAGTCACAGAGTCAGACACGACTGAGTGTGCGTGCACACACACACACACACACACACAGACACACACAGTATACTCTATCCCCATGGAGTGCGTGCGTGCTAAGTTGCTCAGTCATATCTGACTCTCTGTGACCCCATGGCCTGTAGCTCACCAGGCTCCTCTGTCCGTGGTATTCTCCTTGCCCTCCTCCAGGGGATCTTCCCGACCCAGGGACTGAACCTGCGTCTCTTTCGTCTCCTGAGTTTATTCCCTCCCTCCCCCCACCCTTAGTGTTGGGTGTCAGTACTGAAGATGATCTGCTGAGGGCTGGGGGTGGGTGGGCAAGGTGGCGAGCCCGATGAGATCCAGTCCTGCCCTCCAGAGCACAAGTGCAGTGTCAGCAGTCCTGGACAGTCCATCGGACACCCATGGCCGACCAGCTCCAAGGCCCAGATGCCTGGTGGAGCTGGCCTGCCCTGGGTCTGCGGCTGATGTTAACAGCAGCCTGGGAAGAAATCCGGGGCTGTTGTTTGGCTCAGCACATGATCTTCACAGACACAAAAGAGAAAAATGGGTCAGGAGGAATGTGCTTGGTGTGAATCCACTCCCTTTTCAAGCTGGAGAGCCTGCGGGAGAGAAGGGGCCAGCCCCGCTCCCCGCTCCCCTCGGCTCCCATTCCACAGTGGGGCTGCTGGTCTCAGGAAGGAGTCAGGGAGACAGACGCTCAGCCCGCGCCCACTGCCTCCTCGCTGTTCACATGGCTCTCCCTGACCTGTGTCATAATGAGTTCCAGATTCCAAGGGGGACATCCCTGGGAACCCGAGCACATGGTGTCAGAGGGGACCCTGGGCCTGTGATGTCACCAATATTCCCAAGGAAAGCTGCCTCCAGCCCCCCACCTGCAGATGGTGTCAGGATGGGCGGAAAATGAGCCCAGGAAGAGAAAAACAGGCTGAATCCTCCCCCCAGAGTGGGCCTTCTTTCACTAATCACTGAATTAGAAACCTCCACGTATCAAAGATTAAAGGCTCTGGTTACTCTGAATTTGGTGGTTCGCTCAGTTCATAGGCTCCTCTCATATATTAAAAGCTGTTAGGATGTGATGTCTTTAATTTGCCTTGAGTTAAATGCACACACACCCCCACAGTAGCTGTCCTCAGTGGTATAGCACCCACTAAAGGAATGCGGGACACGCATGCTGCCAAACACGCATGATGCATGTAAATGGTCACATGGAGATGCTGTGTCACTGGGGAACTTGGTGCTTATCCTTTATTTTGTTAAAACAGTTGAAATAAATGCATTTATATTAAAAAAAATAAAACAGTTGAAATATAAATGGACCCTTTGAGAAGCATGTGCAAAAGCATTTTATTTCTGTCTTTCTGTCTGCCCCGAGTGATTTCAGCCAGGCGCAGATGGTCATCACAGTATGAAGGACAGTCCACTAAATATGCTCTTCTATTTTTTTAAAATCATAAGCAGCATCTTTTTGTTGAGGTAGGCGAATGTTCTAGATAACAAGAGAAAACCCTTGGATAGAATATTAAGGTAGAGTGTTAATTTAAACTTTTGACCGAATTTCTATAGTTTTTAATCTCTTAAAATCTGTATGAGGTGATATTAGGATCTTAAATTCTCAAAACTATCATGTACAAAGTATAGAGCTTTGGTAATTTTCACTTTCAGATTGGAAATTCTAGTTTTTAGGTGCTTGCACTTTTATCTATATCTGTGTTGCAGTTCAGCTCAGAGCTGTGTATATGATGAGTATCTAAGAGTATTATCAAGTGTTTCATTTGGTAAGGAGGGGCCAGGTACATAGGGATGTAAAAAGAAGTAAACCATAGCCCTAAACTACAGTTGCACCAAAGAAAATGGGATCAGACTTGTTATTGGTGATATACACAGAGCTGTGGAAAGAATGAATTTTGCTACTAAAGGCCCAGGGACGTGGCGAGGTGAATTGGACTTTGAAGGGTGAGCAGGTGTTACCAGCAGGGGAAAGACATCTGAGGCAGAAGGAACACAGGGGTGAAGGGGGTGTGTTCAGGGATTCACGTCGCTGGGGACGAGGGCATGCCTGAGGCTGCAGCAGAAGCGGAGGAGGAGGGTTCAGATTTAAGGGCCAGATACGCTCAGCTTGGGAGTCTGGGCCTCATCCTGCAGGCAAGTTGTGAAAAGTTTGAAGGCACACTGGAGGCTGACTGGGTGACCCTGGAGACTGTAAGAAGGTTCCACATGGGACACCCTGAAGGCAGCTTCTGACTTTCAGCCCAGATTGCTGCTGGCAGGGTCTGCCTCATAAACAGAAGGCCCAGAGCTGTAGCTCAGCACAAACCACCCGTTCCCCATAGCTACTCACCCAGCAGGGCCCTGGAGAGAAAACCCAGCCGTGGCTGGCGCCAAACCATAGCTCTCTGATTCAAGGCGTTTCTTCCAGCCTTCCCCTTTGGGGCTGCCGTTATAATTAGTGATTAATTCATATGTGATTGTTGTTGGATTTTAAGGGGTATGTTTCTCAAAAGGAGATGCTTGAAAATAGAAATATCTAAGTATCTTGTGAAAACGGCAGGAACACAGTGTTTTGAACATTGTGTGTGTGTGTGTTGTGTGTGTGTGTGTGCGCGCGCGCGCACGTATATGTGTGTGTATGCACTCGGTCATGTCTGATTCTTTATGACCCCGTGGACTATAGCCTGCCCGGATCCTCTGTCCATGGAATTTCCCAGGCAAGAATACTGGAGTGGGTTGCCATTTCCTTCTCCAGAGGATCTTCTCGACCCAAAGATTGAACCCTCCTCTCCTGCGTCTTTTGCCTTGGCAGGCGGGTTGTTTACCACTGTGCCATATGGGAAGCCCCATATTTTGAACATTAGTTTTCTTTTTTCCTTGCTAACCAAATACCCGGTTATCCATGCCTAGAGAAAGACAGTACCGCTAGTTATCCAAATATCCAGAAGCCAGGTATCTCAGTCTCTTTGGTGGTAATTACTCAAATTGCTGTCTATTGCTCCTTAAGAGATGTGATCAAAGACATACTTGAATCTCTGTGGCTGTCCCACTTTAAAGCACAGTATTTTTATAACTTTACAAGAAACGAGTTTTGTTCTTTTCTATTCTATAGTATGCTCATAAATTTCTAAATTTGTCATGGTTAAATTGAACAGAGCACTGATGGGGGTGTGTGTGTGTGTGTGTGTGTGTTGGGGGAGGGTCACTGGCAGTGGAGAGGGAGAAATTAGGGTGCTTATACATTTGTTGCCAATGTCATCAATGAAAACTGTGGGATTGGGTTTCATAGGAAAGGACCCTGGTTGGAGAAATGTTGGCAAGTAACCATCCTGAATAATTACAAGCAAAAGCACTATTGTTATTGAGCATTGTGTCACTTTAAAATAGATTATTTATCAATAATATTTGCATGCCCAGCCTGTCCACTATAGGCCTATTTTGTGACTTAGTTCATTTCATCCTCACAGCAACCTGTGAAAGAGGGGCCGGCACTATCTCCATTTTACAGATAAAGAAACTGAGGCTTCAGAAAGTGTTCACATTCCCGGAGAGTATTAAAGCCAGGATTTAGACCTAGATATTCCAGGAGGTCCTTGGAAAAGACTGTTTTGCAGGTTCAGTCTTTGAAACCACATTCAGCCTTCCTTCAACAGGAAAAGTAGGAGTTTAATTAATTGTCACTAAAATGTCCTTTTTGTTGGGAAATAGACATCAATGTATTTAGGAAAGCAAAAAGGCAACTTACTATCAAAAAGTTTAAAAAGTAATAATACTATGCTTGCTCCTTGGAAGAAAAGCTATGACAAACCTCAACAGCATATTAAAAAGCAGAGACATCACTTTGCTGACAAAGGTCCGTACAATTAAAGTATGGTTTTTCCAGTAGTCATGTACGGATGTGAGAGTTGAACCATAAGGAGGCTGAGTGCCAAAGAATGGATGCTTTTGAACTGTGGTGCTGGAGAAGTCTCTTAAGAGTTCTTTGGATTGCAAGATCAAACAAAATGAACCCTGAATATTCATTGGAAGAACTGAAGCTGAAGCTACACTACTTTGGCCACCTGATGCAAAGAGCCAACTCATTAGAAAAGACACTGATGCTGGGAAAGAATGAAGGCAGGAGGAGAAGGGGATGACAGAGGATGAAATGGTTGGATGGCGTCATTGACTCAATGGACATGAGTTTGAGCAAACTCTGAGAGATAGTGAAGCCTGGCGTGCTGTAGTCTATAGGGTTGCAAAGAGTCAGACACGACTTAGCAACTGAACAACAATACTATGAATATACAGAAAGAAAAAATGACAAAGCAAACATGGTAAGATATTAACAAATAAGGAATCTGGGTGAATGGTGTATGGAGTTCATTGTACTATTCCTACAACTTATTTCTAAATCTGAAATTAAGATTTTCAAGAACTACACCAAAACAACAAAAGCCTGTGACTAACATGCCTAGAAAAAATAATTCTGTCTTTTTCTGTTTTATAAAATGCTCGTGGATTTCTAAATGTGTTTGGTTGAACTGGGCAGAACACCAAGATGATAATGGTGATGGTGATGATGGTGGTGATGATGGTGAGGTGTGCACGTAGGGGGCCTGAAGTCTAAGATGTATCATACAACTGCTTACTCTGATCTGGGCAGCAGCCCACTTCTTGGGGTCCATGTGACAAAAGAAAAGTCATAACTACATTTCACGGCTGTTAGTCATCAGGTTATAAAGCAGCCCCTTCTGTCCTCCAACCTGAGAGGCAGTAAGCAGGTCCTTCCAGGGAGCCTCCCTAGGGACAGGCCTCTTTGTCCATTCCTGCCAAGAGGGTGCAAAGAGGTTCATGTCATTTGAACTTTCAAAAGAAAAATTCGGTACCAGAAGTGTGCTAGGAAATAGTGCAATTCGTTTAGCCTGATGATTATATAATATTATTTTCCATCTAGAAAATAGGTTGCTGAAAATTCCTTTCGATGCTGCTTGTCTGAACTATTCCCTCACAACTTTTCATAAAGAACCAATTAGTGAACTAAGGCTTGCAAGGAGAAAGGGTCTCTCCCCCTTCATCTCTAGCCAGGAGTTCCTAAATCTTTGCTTGTTCCAAAATCCTGTGCCCTTTAACTACTGTGCACAGAAGCCATTCGTCTGTCAGCTCAGGGGGATATTTGAAGCTGAGATACAGGACTCCCTAGAGGAATTCAGTTTATGAGGGCAAAGGGGATGGAGCTAATAGAGAGGAAGAAGGCAGGTAAACAGAACAAAGAGTGTCCCAGATCCCTGTCCTTCACTCTAGCAGGGACAAACCTCCATGAGCAGCCTCTTGGGGTGAGCAGGAATCTTAGGCCTAATCACACAAAACCCTCCTGAATGGCTGGGAAATCCCTTTGTCACACAGGATTTTGTCATAATGGTATTTGACTTGGTTGTTTTTTCCAGTAACAGTCCCTTGTGCTAAAACCAGCAGAAAGGCAGACTCTGAAATCCCATCGCCTGTTTTTTTTTTGCCTCTTGGGGTTGTAATTCTTCCACCTGGGTTACTGTTGTTAGTTTCTACTTTACCAAAACAGAGGCCTTGTTTTGTTTATCTAGAACAGGGTTTCTCAACCTTGGTACTATTGATATATTGGACCAGATCTTTCTTTGTTGTAGGAGGCGATCCTGTGCATTGAAGGATGTTTAGCAGCTCCCTTGGCAGCTACCAACTAAAAGCCAAAGGTCCCCTCTTTCCCAGTGTTGTTGTTCAGTCGCTCAGTCACGTTCAACTCTTTGCGACCCCATGGACTGCAGCACACCAGGCTTCCCTGTCCTTCACTGTCTCCCAGAGTTTGCTCAAACTCATGTCCATTGGGTTGATGATGCCATCCAACCATCTCATCCTTTGTCACCCTGTTCTCCTCCTGCCTTCAGTCTTTCCCAGTATCAGGGTATTTTTCAGGAACCGACTCTTCATATCAGGTGGCCAAAGTGTTGGAGCTTCAGCTTCAGCATCAGTCCGTCTAATGAATATTCAAGGTGGATTTCCTTTAGGATTGACAGGTTTGATCTCCTTGCTGTCCAAGGGACTCTCAAGAGCCTTCTCCAGCACCACAGTTCGAAAGTATCAATTCTTCAGTGCTCAGCCTTCTTTACGGTGCAACTCTCACATCTGTACATGACTACTGGAAGAAACCACAGCTTTAGCTATATCACACCTTCTAGGTGTGATGATCAACAAATGTCTCCTGGGAGCAAAATCAACCCCAGTTGTGAACAACTAATCTAGAAACTTCCATAAGAATCGGGGTCTTTCTGACCTTCTTGGGAAACCGCTGGGGACAGGCAAGGGACGGGAGCAAATTGGAAGGAATCTGATTCAAGGTTGGGCTAATGTGGGGGAGAGGAATAGCTGTGACTTGGTATCAGAGGCATTCTGGAAGTCGGGGTTCGCTGTATGACACTGAGTCCTGGTTCTAAAGCATTAGGGCTGCGTCATATTCTGTGCTCACACAGTGTTGGAAAGAGGTCCTGGGAGCAGGGCAGTATGGGAAGCTGACTTAGACATTCTGAGATTCAGATTGCCAGGTCAAGGGTTTTGAATAATCAGAAATACGGCATCTTAAGAATGTTTGGGAGAGTCCATCTGAAACCCATCTAGGTTGATTGCAGATTTACCTGATTCTGATGGGCTCTTTCCTCTCTAATTAGAGCTGCCTTCTCTGTGGAAGGTCGCGAAACTCATCTTTTACATTCCAAGAACAGAGCTATGGGCCACCCGGGGTGAATTTCTATGATTCTTCGAGTGTCCCATTTATATTTTCAGAAAAGTGCTGAGACGGTTCATCCAAGAGAAAATATTGGCTATGCTTAAAATTAGGATTAAAAAAAAAAAAAGTCTGGCCTTCTAGAGGGCACTGTAACTTTAGCTAAAAACAGGAACAGAAGCCAGAGAAGTATGCTTAAGCTCATACAGAGTGCATGCAGTCAGGAGCATGAGTGTGGGACTTGGGAATTTTGTGCATGTTTTCCTAATTCCTGGGGTCTCCTTTTGTTTTTGTTTTGTCTTTAATATTTATTTATTTGGCTTCACCAGGTCTTGGCTGCAACATGTGAGATCTAGTTCCCTGACCAGGGATCAAACCCGGGCCCCTATGTTGGGAGAATAGAGTCCTAGCCACTAGATCCCCAGGGAAGTCCCCTGGGGTCCCTTTTGACTCTTGGTTTAGGGGAACAGTCCTGCTACCCATTTCATAAACTAACAACATAATATCAGGTTGTTGACTAAATTGCTGTGTTCTAGGGAAGGGATTTGACCAGATCGAGATAGGGTCCTAACAAAATAATCCGCATAATTGATTAACAAAATTTAATTCTTCTATAATATTTTCCTATAATTATTACTGTAATTCTCCTATAATATTTCCCTCCACTTAACACAGGTCTTTTCACTTTTAAAAATACTATCGTAGTTACCAACAGCCTTGTAAGGTGCAGATGAACATCTCTTCCAGAAGTACATGACAGGAACCCTGGTGATTGGTGGGCTCACGTCTGTTTCTCACCTGGACTCCTGTGGCTGTCCCTTAACTGGTCTCACTGATTCCACTCTTGGCCCCTCACTATTCATTTTCCACCCAACAGCCGATCGTGAACTTTCAAAAATGTGACTCAGATTCTTCTCCTGCCCACAGGCCTCCAGCCCACAGGCCTCCAAGCACTTAGCATAAAAGCCCAAATGTCTTCCCGACTTGCAAGGCCCTTCCCCGTGGGTCTCCCTCAGCCCTCTCTGACTTCAGCATTTCCAGGGCTTTGTACTGGCTGCTCTCTTTGCTCTGCCTCACGTTCCTTCCAGATCTTTGAGTGGCGGACGCCTTGGCATCCACTTCTCTGCCCCATTGTTACTTCTGCAGAGAAGCTGCCCTGCACCATACGCTCTTTGTTTCGTCTTCTTCCCTTCACTCCTATCGTTAGCTGAATTTAGTGTACACTCCTAGAGTCTAATTCAAATGTCACCACATTCTAGGGATCGTTCTGTGCCTCAGTTTCCCCACCCCCAACAATGTGTCTTAGAGGGCTTCCATGTCAGACTGGATAGGCCAACCTCGTTCTTTAAATGGCTGCATAGTATTCCTTTTACTGTACCCCCCCACCGCAATTTGTCTGACACCTTCCATACAGGTTTCTGATTTTTTACTGTTGCAAATAATGCTAAAGTGGAACATCTTTTTGAACAAATCTCTGTGCACATGTGCAAGTTTTTCCCATAGTATGGGTTCTTGGAGATAGAATTGTCAGGTCAAAGGTTATGCCCATTTGTCCTTTTGACAGATGCTGACTGCCATATTGCTTTCCTAAAAGGCTTTATTAAATTACCCTCCCACTAACAGTGTGTTAGAATGCATACCTCCCTTCATCCTCCCTGACACGAATTAGTATCATTTTTTTTTAATTGCCTTGAGGGACATGCAGCAATGGTGTCTTATTTCACATCAGAATCCTAACAGCCATTTTCAGATTGCTTCATGCTGGTGTCCCCTGGATTCATGCCTCCAAGTCAGCTCAGGGAGAAGCAGCAAAAATCTCTGTGAGCTCTGAACCTTTTAGAACAGTCTCATCCATCGTACCAGAAGCCTCTGTCCTCCCTGCTGGCAGGGCTCAATCAATAACCTGGAGAGCAGTGGGCCAGCCTGACATTTCCTGCACGCAGCTCCCTCTCCCATCCATCATCCAAACATACCCGGCAACTCAGCTAATGCTCTACAGTGAGTGAAAATCTGCCCAAGAGAGGTGGTGAGCACCAAGAAAAGCATCTAATAGGGGGCACCGACAAGCACTGCAGGTCAAAAAGAAGACTTCTTAGACTTCTTACTCCCACGTTGGCAAGCTGCGTATTTTCAGAGTTTTTGAATTTTTCTTGTCGTGGCTTCACTTTGGGCCACGATTTTTTATAAGAAAAAATCTCAGTTTTCCACCTTCCTATATAGGGAAAAATCCGTTTCTTCTCTGCTGTGAGACCGTTCCTTCCTTCCTTGTGTGTCTCCTTTACTCATGCAAAACGCACTTCTGCCACTTCTGATGACCAAATGTCTGCAGGTTTTTCTCCACAACCAGCAGTTCCTGCCACACCAGCCTGGTATCTTACAATGTATCTCGCTTCTGATGCTACCTGTCCTGAGAGAGCAGATCCCACAGGTGAAGGGCTCCGTCCCACCAGAGTGTCCCCTCCCTGCAAGCCCAGACCCTCCCCAACATCCCACATACTTCAAACACCAGTAGAAAGCTCAGGTGCTTTTGACCAAACTCTGCAGATGGGAGGTTCTAAAAACTCCCTCCTTAGTTTCGATTAATTTCCTAGAGTGGCTCACAGAGCTCAGGGAAGCGCTTACTTAATGTTTGCCAGCTTATTAAAGAATATGACAAAGGATACAGATGAACAGCCAGGGGAAGAGATACACTGGGTGAGATCAGGGACAGTCCTGAGCGAAGGATCTTCTGTCTCTGTGGAGTTGGGGTGCGACACCCTCCCAGTGGTGTGTTCTGGCTTGGAAGTTCTCCGAACCCCCTACTGTTGCGATTTTTATGGCGGCTTCTTCACTTGAAGTGAAAGTGAAGTCGCTCAGTCATGTCCAACTCTTTAGCGACCCCATGGACTGTAACCTACCGGGATCCTCTGTCCATGGGATTTTCCAGGCAAGAGTATTGGAGTGGATTGCCATTTCCTTCTCCAGAGGATCTTCCTGAGCCAGGGATTGAATCCAGGTCTCCTGCATTGTGGGCATATGCTTTATCGTCTGAGCTACCAGGGCACAATCAATTATTGACTCTGTTTCCAGCCCCTATCCCCTCTCTGGAGGATAGGGTTGGGGTGGAACTGAACCTTCTAAGCTTTTGATCTTGGCTTGGTCTTTCTGGTAATCAGCCCCAAAGCAGGAGTCATCTGGGAACTCACCTGAACTAGAGTCACCTCATTGGAACAAAAGATGGGGACTTTCCTGGTGGTCCAGTGGCTAAGAATCTGCCTTGCAATGCAGGGCACGTGGGTTCAATCCCTGGTCAGGGAACTAAGATCTCAAGTAGGGACAACTAAGCCCACTCACTGCAGCCACTGAGCCCCCACACTCTAGGGCCTGCATACCACAGCTAAAGAAGTACGCGTGGGGTTGGCGTGGAGAACAGATGTTACTTGTGCTCTTATTGCTTAGGAATTTACAAGGGTTTTAAGAGCCCAGTGTCAGGGACAGGGTCAAGGACAAAGAGCTTACAAAAAATGCAAACCAACTTTTTGGCCAACCCAATAGCACCATGCAAAGAGTTGACTCATTGGAAAAGACTCTGATGCTGGGAGGGATTGGGGGCAGGAGGAGAAGGGGATGACAGAGGATGGGATGGCTGGATGGCATCACTGACTCGATGGACTTGAGTCTGAGTGAACTCTGGGAGTTGGTGATGGACAGGGAGGCCTGGCGTGCTGCGATTCACGGGGTCGCAAAGAGTCAGACACAACTGAGAGACTGAACTGAACTGAGCTGAATAGCACCATAGATGCTCCTAGTTTTCTCATCACTTAAGAAATCTCAGGGAGAAGGCAATGGCACCCCGCTCCAGTGCTCTTGCCTGGAAAATCCCATGGACAGAGGAGCCTGGTGGGCTGCAGTCCATGGGTTTGCTAAAAAGTCAGACATGACTGAGCGACTTCACTTTCACTTTTCACTTTCATGCATTGGAGAAGGAAATGGCAACCCACTCCAGTGTTCTTGCCTGGAGAATCCCAGGGACGGGGGAGCCTGGAGAGCTGCTGTCTATGGCATCCCACGGAGTCGGACACGACTGAAGCAACGCAGCAGCAGCAGCAGCAGCAGCAAGAAATTACAAGGATTTTAGGAGCTCTGTGCCAGGAATGGGGGGCACAGACCAATATATATATTTTCTATTATCTCACACTTTCCTCCCCAGAGGAATTGTTAGGCTTCTCCAGGCAAGAAAAACGTGGCCACTGTTTCCTGATAACCTAGAGCCTACAAACTTGTGCTCTATTGCCTCCTAGGTGGGCTCTGTATCTTACTTTAGGGAATTATAAAGGCTTTATTTTGGGGTGTTATAAGTTATTGTACATTTCTTTACTTATGCTGCTGCTGCTGCTGCTAAGTCGCTTTAGTCGTGTCCGACTCTGTGCGACCCCTTAGACGGCAGCCCACCAGGCTCCCCCATCTCTGGGATTCTCCAGGCAAGAACACTGGAGTGGGTTGCCATTTCCTTCTCCAGTGCATGAAAGTGAAAAGTGAAAGTGAAGTCTCTCAGTTGTGTCTGACTCTTCGGTACCCCAAGGACTGCAGCGTACCAGGCTCTTCCGTCCATGGGATTTTCCAGGCAAGAGTACTGGAGTGGTTGCCATTGCCTTCTCTGATAAAATCTCTATGGGGGGAAAAAATGTAATTGTATCTGCTCCTGGCCACCTAGGAGGCAATAGAGCACAAGTTTATAGGCTCTAGGTTCAAATCCCACTCCAGGCATTACTAGCTGGGTGATCTTGGGTGAGTTACTCAACTGCTCTGGCTACTGACTCATCTCTAAGCTGAATATAATAGCATTATCCAGCTCATGGGGTTGTTAGACAGTAGGTGCAGAGAGCTCAGGAGAGCACCAGTATCAGGAAACAGTGGCCACGCTTTTCTTGCCTGGAGATGCCTAACAATTCCTCTGGGGAGGAAAGTGTGAGATAATAGAAAATACATATATTGGTCTGTGCCCCCCATTCCTGGCACAGAGCTCCTAAAATCCTTGTAATTTCTTGCTACTGCTGCTGCTGCTGCGTCACTTCAGTCGTGTCCGACTCCGTGCGATGCCATAGATGGCAGCTCTCCAGGCTCCCCCGTCCCTGGGATTCTCCAGGCAAGAACACTGGAGTGGGTTGCCATTTCCTTCTCCAATGCATGAAAGTGAAAAGTGAAAGTGAAGTCGCTCAGTTGTGTCTGACTCTTCGCTATCCCGTGGACTACAGCCTACCAGGCTCCTCCATCCATGGGATTTTCCAGGCAAGAGTACTGGAGTGGGGTGCCATTGCCTTCTCCATTCTTTACTTGTAAGTGTCTTTAAAGAGAAAATTCAAAATAACAGTGGAATTGCTGTAAGAGTGTGTCCTTTCTGTGACCCTGGAAAAGTCCAACACGTACATTTTTTGGAGCCAATTTCTTTTCTCTGCATCTGTGGGAGCTGATACTTATTCTTTGGCCCGTGTATATAAAAGGAACAAGATGGCATGGTTCAGTGGTTCACCAGGCACCCTGGTCATTGCAGGGGCAGGGTGACAACTGTACTGATTCACTGCTATTGCTGTAATCAATTATCTTGAACTTATAGGCTTAAAGAAACACGAATTTATTACCTGATAGTCTGGAAGTCCTAAAATTAAGGTGTGTTCTTCCTGGATGCTCTGGAGGAGATCTGCTCCCTTGCCTTTTCCAGCTTCCAGAGGCTGTCTGCACTCCTGGCCCCATGGTTCCTTCCTCCATCTTCAAATCTCTTTCTGCTGTCTGCTTCTGTTGTCACATCTCCTCTGAGTCTGACCCTGCTGCCTTCCCTCTGTGATTTCACTGGACTCACTTGGATAATCCAGGATAATCTCCCTATCTCAAGATTCTTAATTCAAGTCACATCTGCAGAATCCCTTTTGCCACAATAAGGTAACATATTTTCAGGCTCTGGGGATTAGGATGTGGACATCTTTGGAAGGCCCTGATTTAGCACTGCACACCAACCATCGCAATTTGCTGGGGACCAAATGGTCTTCCCAATGATAGAAGTTTTAGTGCTAAAATCAGGAAAGTTTTGGGCACAACTGGGCAGCCAGTTGCCCTTAGCTAAGCACGCCCTTGGTTGCAGAAGGTATTTCTACTAACTCTTGGGGAAGTGGAGAGGGAAGATGAACATAGATAAGCTGTAAACATAACAGTGTTTTCGCAGTAACTTTCTTTAGGACAAAAGCAACCTTTAAGAAATCTCACCCTGCCCTACAACCTCAGCAGGACCACATCCTTACAGACAAGATGTTCTCCACTTGGTTGTTTTTTGGGCTGCACTGGATCTTAGTTGTGGTGTGTGGGATCCAGCGCCCCAGCCAGGAGTTGAACCTGGGCCCCCCGCATTGGGAGCATGAAGCCCTAGCCCCTGGATCACCAGGGAAGTCCCCTCCGGTAGTTCTACCTGATAAAGGCAAAGCTATTTCCCCAACAAACTCCACTGCAAAGCCTGGATTATCCTTAAATAGGAAGCCTGTATGGCGAACTTACATTCAAAAAGGTTAATGGTTCATACAGTGTGGAGTAACAGACTTCTAGTTAAAAATAGAGCCTGATTCCATGCGAATGACAGAGACTCGTCACCTGGGTATGAAGCCACAGCGGGTTTTCTACATCATCTGTCCTCTTCCTGCCTTTTTTCCTTCCCCCTCACCTTCCAGTTTACCCACCTCCCCCGCCCCAACCCACCCACCCAGTTATATTTAGTGTTACAGTCTGTGGGTTTCTGAAATTATTCTCTCGTGTGTTTATGAGTCTCACTGAAGGGGAGGCTGCCGGTTCATGCCATATTTTTATGTATATATTTAGCTCTCTGCTTCTGAGGAAATAAATAGAAATGAGTCTTTTTCAATAATAGGTGAATTCCAAGAAGCTTGTAGCCCGAGTTGAGAAGGGTGACGGATGGCGATCTGGGAGGGGAGGGGGTGGTTTCCAGTGGAAAGGATTTGAATGGAGAGCCCTGGGGTGGCACATGGCACTTGGGGAGTATGAGAGGGTCACCCCGCACGGTCCATCGGAAGTGACAGTTGAAGAAGTGAGGATCGTAAATCATTTCCCAGCTGTGAAGACAGAGGGACAGAAATCCTCCCAAGCTAGAGGCAGTGGAGCCAATCAGATGAGTGGGAATGAGAGGGTGTCTGTGCTACTCCGTTTCTCCCCAACGACCAGTTCAGGGACACAAAAGCCAGATGAATGGATGGAAAGCCAGGGACTAGAGGAAAGCCAGGCATGCAAAGGCTTCTGGGAAGCACTGGTGGTGTTCCTTGGTCAGTTCAACCTGATGCATGCTCAGTGGGGGTGGAGGCAGCTGGTGGGAATTGACAGATGGTCACCAGGAGACTCTTATGTCCAGGGGAGCTTCTCAAGGTTTGCAGGGCAGCGCCACACATGGGCCTGCTCAGGGAGCTCAGCTTTATCCCCATGTGCATCCAAGCTCAGACCACCCCTTCTGCTGGCCAGACACCAAGCAGAAGAATGCATTGGATCTGGCCCTCTACCATCCCCTCCTGCAGGGAGCAATTAGCTTCAGTTCAGTTCAGTTCAGTCGCTCAGTCGTGTCCGACTCTTTGCGACCCCATGAATCGCAGCACACCAGGCCTCCTTGTCCATCACCAACTCCCAGAGTTCACGCAGACTCACGTCCATCAAGTCAGTTTCCATCACGTGCCTTCCTGAGTCAGAGTGGCAGGACAAAGACACTGTCTTTCACTGTGAGGAAAAATCTATGCTCTCATGACCTCAGGACCTTCATATTTCATTGCTTCTCCTAGAGTTGCAGGTAAAGGGCATGAAGGAAGTGAGAGACCCCTGTCCTGGGAAATCCACATCCTCTGCCCTGGTTCTGCTGAGGCATGATGGCAAGCATTTGTAGATAGCTGGCGAGGGCAGGGCTGATTTAAAAAGAGACAGAGGATGAGATGGCTGGATGGCATCACTGACTTGATGGACATGAGTCTGAGTGAACTCCGCGAGCTGGTGATAGACAGGGAGGCCTGGTGTGCTGCGATTCATGGGGTCATGAAGAATCAGACATGACTGAGTGACTGAACTGAACTGAACTGAAGCTAATTGCTCCCTGCAGGAGGTCAGTCTATAACTAGTCTGCAGTTATTATAGGGGGCTCTCAACCCATTCAACTAATGATGTCCAAGGGATGGCACAGTGGGCTCCCATGGTCCCACCCATGGGTCAGCGTCAGAGACAATGCCACCCTTTCATACTCATTTCAGACTCAAGTAGGAATCTCACTTGACAGCTGTCTTACGGCTCAGAGAGGAGCTGGTATGATTGACTGTCTCACTCAGCCTGGGGAATGTGATCATCCAGCCCGTGCTTCCCAGATGGATTGAGACTGGAGGATTTGGGACTAGAGGAAGATCCAGAAGGATGCCCAGGCTGAGGGATGATCAGACACACTTAGTGTGAATGAAAGGGGTACCGTGTCTTTTCAAAGAAGCCAAGCCATAGAGCCTGGAGACTCCATTCCTGGCTCAGTTCACCTGCTCACATTGCCTTGTGCCCCTGGAATGAGTGCCTTCATTCTGTTTCAAAATGTAGGCTTCACTTCTATTTAGATGTGGCAAGACCTACAGATTAGGAGATGATTGCCATTGAAAAGTGGAGAAGGCAATGGCACCCCACTCCAGTACTCTCGCCTGGAGAATCCCATGGGCGGAGGAGCCTGATAGGCTGCCATCCACGGGGTCGTGAACAGTTGGACACGACTGAGAGACTTCATTTTCACTTTTCACTTTCACGCATTGGAGAAGGAAATGGCAGCCCACTCCAGTATTCTTGCCTGGAGAATCCCAGGGACGGGGGAGTCTGGTGGGCTGCAGTCCATGGGGTTGCTAACAGTCAGACATGACTGAGCGACTTTACTTTCACTTTTCACTTTCATGCATTGGAGAAGGAAATGGCAACCCACTCCACTGTTCTTCCTGGAGAATCCCAGGGACGGGGGAGTCTGGTGGGCTGCCGTCTATGGGGTTGCATAGAGTCGGACACGACTAAAGTGACTTAGCAGCAGCAGCAACCACTGAAAAGATACGTATACTCACAGATCCCAAGAGGAGTGGACATGACATGCTGAGGGGTGGGGGCCACTCAGGGAAACACCAGGGCCAGTCAGGAGGCAGAGAGATGGGGGAACACCGGTAAGAGCCTTTACTGTGGTTTCTGTAGGAAGAAATGGTGGGGGTGGGGAGCTGGGTAAGCAGGCTTAGGATTGACTGTGTGTGTGTGTGTTAGTCACTCAGTCGTGTCTGACTCTTTGCGACCTCGTGGACTGTAGCCCACCAGGCTCCTCTGTCCATGGGATTTTGCAGGCAAGAATACTGAAGTGGGTTGCCATGTCCTTCTGCAGGGGATCTTCCTGACCCAGAGATCAAACCCACACCTCCTACATTGCAGGCAGATTCTTTACCATTGATCCCCCTGGGAAGCCCTTGGGGGTGATTAGGGGAAGGGAATAGTGCCCCTGAGTGTAAGAACCAGATGGAGGAGTGGATAGGGGATGGGTGCAATCTAGAGTTTTCTATCTCTAGGATAAGTTGTTTATTATCTCTAAGAATTAATGAACTCTTGGAGGGTAGCCCTTCCAAGGTCAGCAAGGCCACAGATGTTAAAGCATCAGAAAACAGAAAATAAACAGTGAATAATCCTCTTCTCTGCTGTCAGCACCCAGCTCAAGTCTCATCTGTTCTAGGAAAGTTCCCAGGCTGTTAACCAACCAGGATTCTTGGCCTTCCCCAATCAATAGAAATTGATCAGAGGCCAGACAAGAAATTCAGCCATGGCTTTTCTGGGGCCTGTGCCGCAGCTGCAGGGAGCAAGAACAAACAACAGTTTCCCTTGCTGCTGTCTCTCCAAGGTGGGGGGTGGACTTATATGGTATCCCATATAGGGGGGTGTGAGGGGAAAGACCAAGGGGTGACTTTGGTGGTGTGCCCACTCATTAGATGGTGTTATGTGTAGGGGGCATGCATAGTACCCGGCTTTTGCTCTCAACACCATGTTTTTGCTCCAGGCTCTTCAAAAGTGCCAGTTGGGTTTTTTGATCACTTTATATCTTTCGCATCCAGAAGCTTGCAGGCAGTTATTTTTAGTCCCATATAATTTCCTTGTATTTTTTTTTTTTTTTGCTCTGTGAGAAGTATAATAGTAGTAGTGTTAGTCACTCAGTCATGTCCAACTCCTTGCGACCCCATGGGACTGTAGGTCTCCAGGCTCCTCTGTCCACAGAATTCTCCAGGCAAGAATACTGGAGTAGGTAGCCATTCCCTTCTCCAGGGGATCTTCCCAACCCAGGGATTGAACCCAGGTCTCCTGCATTGCAGGTGGATCCTTTACTGTCTGAGCCAGGTGCAAGCATTGCAGCGCTGCAGGGAAGGGTCCGAGGTCCCAATAGGGATTCTCCCCCTCCCCGAAGTCCTATAACACTTAAGGTCTCTGCTGTTCATTTTGGTATTGATTAAGCAAAGGATGTTGTGTGTATTGGAAACCTAAGCTCCCTGGAGGTGGGGATTGTGTCTTTTACTTCTCTATGTCCTGTACAGCACGTGATACAGAGCCTTGAACGTAATAAACACTTCATTACTTTTTTGTTAGGGGATGCCTAAGGTTCAGTTTGCTAGGCCACAAGGATGGTTCCTTTAAAAATTACATTTTTTTTACCTCTGATCAGGAATAACTCTGCCTAAAGGGATTCACTCTTTTGGTTTCTTCCTTTATTAGCCAAAGCTTTCTAAGATTTAGAATGTTTACAAATCCAGACTGCCTCTGTGAAATTCACAAACAAGGCAAATGCCCGCAGATTCAACTGTGAATACAGCTCAGAAGGGGTCATTTCTGATTGCAGCGGAAAAGGAAAAATCAGGTTAGCGTAGATATCCTGACCACAGTGTTTCCTCCGTTAACTTCCCACAAGAGGAGAGTAGATTACATACCATCCAGGCTCGCTGAGCAGCCAGGAGGCAGGTGAGACATGTCTGTCTCATGAATTATTATTAATGGGCAAATCATCCGTGTTGTGTCTGTCCTCGTCTGGTGGGTCCAGCACAACCTGTCAGGAAGGGAGATTTACCTGGTCCCGAGGGCCTGGAATGAGTTGGGAGACACAGTGGATCCTTGGGTACCGAGGACAGGACACAACAATCCTACTGGCAGCCTGGGCTCCTCCTCTGTGAGGATAGGAGCAAGAAAGGCGGATCAAATGGAGGGCGGGTCAGACCTGAGTGTAAAATCTGAGAGTGATTTGGCTGAGTCCCTGGGACGGAGCTGATGGACGAAAATAGACCACATCTTGGGAAGTTTGGCATGAAATTAAATTCCAGGGCCCTAGCTACAGCTTTGCCAGTAGGCTACCTGCCAATGTCCAGAAATGCCCTTGTCATGCAAAGTGGATGTAGCAGTGGAGTAGAAGAAGGAGGAAGGATTATAGCGGGTCCTACCACTGAAGGACTGCTCTATCTGTGTGTGTGTGTGTGTGTGTGTGTGTGTGTGCATGCTCAGATGTTCATTCATGTCTGACTCTTTGTGACCCCTGGACGGTAGCCTGCCAGGCTCCTCTGTCCATGGAACCCTCCAGGCAAGAATACTGAAGCAGGTTGCCATTTCTTTCTCCAGGGGATCTTCCTAACGCAGGGATCGAACCCGGGTCTCTGCATTGGCAAGTGGATTCTTTACCCCTGCACCAGGTCCCTTGCTATTCAAAATATAGTCCACAGATCAGCAGCATTGGTCTCATTTGGAAGCTTATTAGAGACACTGCATCTCAGGCAGGGCCTGGAATAGGATGAGACCGAGGAGGATGGCCCCCTCCAGTGCAAAATTTAAGGGGCCACCCCCAAACTGAGTAATCTAAATGAATAATGTTTTTTAAAAAATAAAAATTAATGCAAAAATCCGTGATGAGGATAATATCATAATTTGAAATGAAGACAGGATCTGACCTCGCACTTGAATGATCCTCCCCCTCTCATCTCTCCCTAATTCTGGCCCTGATCTCAGGTCCCATCCCAACCCTTGGAATCAGAATCTGCATTCTAACAAGATCCCCAGAGGCTTCACATGGACATTAGCTTGAGAAGCACTGCTTTCAACATCTGCCTGGCCACAGCAACCCCAAATCTTAGAATCCAGATAGTAACATAACTAGAAAGAGATGAGGAGATAAATTTCCAGAAGCATCTAACCCCTGAGTTTGCTTGCCGTTCACCTGGATTTGCACACTGCCACCTTAAAATTATACAGTGTTTTGTGGTTTAGCCTGACCTCTTTAAAGACATTTTATTTTTGAAACAATTATAGATTCATAGGAAGTTGCAAAGATAGTATGGAGAGGTGCCCTCTGCCCAGTTTCCTGAAATGCTTACATTTTGTGAAGAGGAAATTGATATTGATATAAAGTGTATGTATTATAAAGTTATTCATGATTTTATCACGTGTAGATTCATGTAACCAACACAGTTAAAATACAGAACTCATCCATCCCCACAAACATCTCCCTGGACCTAGAGCTATAGCTTCATAGTCACTCCCACCTCCCTTTTCTGGACCCACACGCCTAACCATTAGCAACCACTAATCTATATAATTTCTGAGACTATTATATAAATGGAATCATACAGTATGGAACCTTTTGAGATAGGCCTTTTTTTTTTTCAGTCAATGTGATAAGCTGTTGAGCTATTTCAATTGTCGCATTTACAATTTTTATCTTTTTGTTTGTTTCAGATCAATTTGTTCCTTTTTGTTGCTATGTGCTATTGCATGGTATGGATGTACCACAGTCTGTTTACCTAAACTGTTTATTTTACTTGTTTACTGCATTTGGTTATTATAAGTAAAGCTGATGTGAGCAATCGTACATAGGTTTTTGTGTAGACATGTTTTCACTTCTTTGGGATGAATACCCAGGTTTGCAATTGCTGAGTCATATGGTAAGTGGATATTTAGTTCTTTAAGAAACTGCCAAACTATTTTTTAGAGTAGTTTGCCATTTTACATTTCCACCAGCAATGTATCAGGAACCCAGTTTCTCCACATCCTTGCCAGCATTTGGCCTTGTAATTCTTTCTTCTTTTAGCTGTTCTATTCGTGAATAGGGGTATCTCCTCCTGGTCTTAATTTACGTTTCTTAATGCTTAGAGATATTAAACACCATTTCCTGTGTTTCTTCACCATCCATTTGTCCTAGTCAGTGAAATGTCTTTTCTTGTCTGTTACTCATTTTCTAGTTGGATTGTTAGTTTTTCCACTGCTAAGTTTTGAGTCCTTTCTATGTTCTAAATAGGGCTCTTAAGACATGTGGATGCAAACGTTTTCTCCCAGCCTATACCTTGTTTTTTCATCCTCTTAATAAGGTCTTAATAAGGTCATAGAAAAAAAGTTTATTTTATTAAAGTCCAGTTTACTGTGGGTTGTTTTCCTTTTATGCATCCTGTTTTAGGTGTCTTGTTGAGTCTCCACCAAGCCCTGGACCCAAAGATTTTCTCCCACATTTTCATCTAGAAGTTTTATAGTTTTTCATTTTACATGATTTAAATCTGTGATCCATTTTGTTTGTTTTTTAAACTTAATTTATTCATTTTAATTGGAGGCTAATTACAATATTGTATAATCCATTCTGAATTAACTTTAGTATATGAGATTTAGGTCAAGTTCAGTTTGTTTTTATTTTGCTTTTGGTCTGTGGTTGTCCTGTTGCTTCAGCACCATTTATTGAAAAGATAGTCCTATCTCCATTGAATTGTTTTTGCGCTTTTTCAGAATTCACTTGGCCTTCCTTGTATGGGGCTATTTTTAGATTCTCTGTTCTATTTCATTGACCTTTGTGTCTAACTCTCTGCCAATACCTCCCACTTGATTTCCATAGTTATATAATAGTATTTAAAATTTGGACAGATTGATTTTTCCCACTTTATTATTCTTTTTTTTTAAGGTATTAACTATTTAGCTCCTTTATCTTTCCATATACATTTTAGAATTATTTTCTCTTCATTTATGCAAAAAGAAATCCTTGCTAAGATTTTGATAGGAAGTGCATCAAATTTATATGTAAATTTTGGGAATTAATATCTTTGCTATGTTGAGTCTTTTAATCCATAAAATATTTTTTCAGAGTAGCTTGTCATTTTCTGTTGTATGACTCAACATTTATTTAAATCTTCTGGGATTCTTTCATCAGCATTTTGTAGTTTTTAGCATACAAGTTCTATGTAGTTTTTAAATTTTGTTTAATTTTTAATTGGTGGATAATTTCTCTCCAATTTTGTATTGGTTTCTACCATACAACAATGTGAATCAGTGGTAATCATATATGTATGACCCCTCTAGGTCATCACTGAGCACCAGGCTGGCTCCCTGTGTTATTCAGTAGCTTCCCACTATCTATCGTTTTACTCATGATATGTATATGTGTTAGTGCTACTTTTTCCGTTCATCCCATCCTCACCTTCTCCCACTGCGTCCACAAGTCTGCTCTCTACTAAGTTCATCAGTACCATTTTTCTAGATTCCGTATATATTTGTTAACATATGATACTTGTCTTTCTCTTTCTGACTTACTTCACTCTGTATAAGAGGCTCTAGGTTCATCCACCTCCCTACAATTGACTCAAATTCATTCTTTTTATGGCTGAGTAATAGTCCACTGTATAAATGTACCACAACTTTTTTACCCATTCATCCGTCGATGGACATCTAGGTTGCTTCCATGTCCTGTCTACCGTAAATATTGCTGCAGTGAACACTGGGGTACATGTGTCTTTCAGAATTCTACATATGTTTTATTACATTATTCCTAAGTATTTTATTTTTGAATGGTTATGTCATCTTGTATATTTTTTTCATTTATTTATTTGGCTGTGTTGGGTCTCGGTTGTGGCTCACAGGATCTTTGTTGCAGCAAGCAGGCTTCTCTCTAGTTGTGGCACCTGGGCTCCAGAGCACCCGGGCTCAGCAGTTGTATCCCGCAGACTTAGTTGCCCCAAGGCATGTGGGATCTCAGTTTCCCAACCGGGGATTGAACCTGCATGCCCTGCATTGGGAGGTGGATTCTTAACCACTGGACCACCAGGGAAGTCCCAGCCATCTTGTACTTTAAATTTCAATTTCCATGTACTTTTTGCTAGCATATAGAAATGCAATTGATTTTCTTATATTGATTTTTTCTTAATATGTGTATTTTATTGAAGCATAGTTGACTTACAGTGTTTCAGGTATACAGCAAGGTGATTCAGTTTTACATATACACATATATTATTTTTGAGATTATTTTCAATTGTAAGTTATTATAAGAATTGACTGTAGTTCCCTTGCTATACAGTAAACCTTTGTTGCTTGTTGCATATATATATATATATTTTTTTTAATTAGAAATGCCTCAAATTCTATTCATACTAAGTCAGACAAGTAGAGTCCAAAATGTCATAAATTTTTAAGCTAGGCAAAAGTTCATAAGTTTTCTAAAATGTATATATTATACATATTATTTATATGTATGTATACAAAAGCTTTTCTCCATCTCTTCTTTTTTTCTTGATGTTCTTTCCCAAGCCTTCTTATGTTGATCTTTTACCTAATGATCTTATAGAACTCACTAATTACTTCTTACAATTTTCTTATAGCTCTCTCAGGATTTCTAAGTGAGACTTTCATGCCATATGCAACAGAGGTAGATATTTTCCTTTTTGATCTCGTAGTCTTTCAGTTCTTTTTCTTTCTTTACTGAGCCAGCTAGAACTTCCAGCACCATGTTGAATAGCAGTGGTAAGAGTAACCATCTTTTCCTTGTTCTTGATCTTAGGAAGAAAGCATTCAGTCTTTTGTCTTTAAGTATGATGTTTGCTCTAAGTATGATGATGTTCTTTATCATGATGAAGAAGTTCCTTCTATTCCTACTTCTCTGAGTTTTTATCAAGAATGAATGTTGAGTTTTGTCAGCTGCTTTTTCTGCATCAGTTGATATAGTCATGTGGTTTTTCTTCTTTAGCCTGTTAATGTGATGAATTACACTGAATGATTTTTCAAATATTGAAACAGCCTTCTGTCTCTGGATTACATGACACTTAGTCATGGTATATAATTCTTTCTATATACAACTGGATTCTATTTGCTAATACTTTGCTAGTGATTTTTGCATATTTTGTACTCTCTTTGCCTGATTTTTATATCAGAGCAATACTGGCTTCATAAAATCAGTTGGAAAGAGTTCCTTTTTCTATTTTCTAGAGAAATGCTAGGATTTTTTTTTAAAATTTCAGCTTTATTAAGGTATAATTGACATATATAATTTTTAGATAAAGTGCGCATTGTGGTGATTTAAGTACACATTGTCAAAAGATTCCTCTCATCTAGTTAATTAACATATCTGTCAGTCACCTCACATATTTATTTTTTGATGAGAACATTTAAGTTCTACACTCTTAAGCAAATTTAAATTATATAATACAGTGTTACTGCCATGCAGTGATTGCAATGTGCAGTGATTTATAAGAAAAATATATGTGGTCATTAGATGTCCACATATACATTTTTTATATATATATTTGCTCTTTGTGCACAGTCTCTTTCCTACAGCTCCCCAAACTCTTGGACTTTCCTGAGTGATAAAAGCAATGGGAGCATCTTTTATTTTAATACTTGGTCTCTTTCCTCGGTTCCTTTCCGCCACAACTAGGCTGCTATTGATGAGGTGACTTTTGTAAAGCAACTGATAATAGAAGGCAGGGACTTTCAGTTCCACCCTCTGATTTCTGGGGAAGAGATGGGGGTTGGAGGCTCAATCAATCATCAGTAGCCACCAATCATGCCTAAATAATGAAGTCTCCATTAAAAACCCAAGAAGCCAAGGGTTCACAGATCTTCTAGGTTGGGGAAACAATGCTTCCACATACCACTGCGCCATGTCCCAAATTCCATGAGACCCTAAACTCCATGAGGACAGAGGCTCCTTTGTTCTGGACCTCACCACATGTATCTCTTCATATGGCTGTTGACTGGTATCTTTTAATATCCTTTGTAATAAATTGGTAATCTAGAGAGTAAACAGATTTCCTGAGTTCTATGAGTTGCTCTAGTAAGTTAATCAAATAAAGGAGGCCATCATGGGAGCCTCTAATTTATAGCCAGTTGGTCAGAAATACAAGTTAACAACCTTGACTTGTGGCTGGCACGTGAAGTCCAGGGACTATGTCATGGGTGACTCCAGTTTGTAGCCCTTTGGTTGGTCAGAAGCATAGTAACATGTGAGCTTGGAATTTGGCATCTGAAAGGGAGGAGGCAGTCTTGTAAGACTGAATCCTTAACCTGTGGGATCTGATGCTATCTCCAGGTTGATGGTGTCAGAATTGAGTTGAATACTGATGTGGGTAGCCTTTCCCTTCTCTGGGGAATCTTTCCAACTCAGGGACTGAAGCCAGGTCTCCCCCATTGGAGGTGGATTCTTTACCAGCTGAGCTACCAGGGAAGCCCTAGAATCAGTTTACTTATCAATCAGTTATCGCCATGCTTTACATTAGACCCTTCTGTAGCATTAGGGTTTTTGGTTTGTTCATTTGTTTTTCTGGCTGCCCTCAGACTTTGTTGCTGTGCACAGGCCTACTCTAATTATAAGGTGGATTGCTACTAAGGTAGTTACAACTAATTGTAACCCTGGGCCAGGGATTGAACCAGTGTCCCCTGCATTAGCAGGCAGATTCTTAAACGCTGGGCCACTAGGCAAGTCCCAGTGGCATTGGTTTTAATTCTTTAAATGTTTGCTGGACTTCTCCAGTGAAACCACATGGGCATTATGCATTTTTTATATTTAGAATTTGATTTGATCTTCATAACAACCTTGCAAAAAAGGCATTTTACAGATATGGAAACTTAAGGCTCAGAGAAATTCAGTGACTTACCCAAGATCCAGAAATCTTATGAACCCAAGTTCAGTGTTGTTTCTACAGTATTATAGTTCCAAGTTACTAATGGATACTACTACATAGACTTTTCCCCCATATAAAATCTCTGCTGCTACTGCTACTAAGTTGCTTCAGTCGTGTCTGACTCTGTGTGACCCCATAGATGGCAGCCCACCAGGCTCCCCCATCCCTGTTCTAGGCAAGAACACTAGAGTGGGTTGCTATTTCCTTCTCCAATGCATAAAAGTGAAAAGTGAAAGTGAAGTCGCTCAGTCATGTCTGACTCTTCATGACCCCGTGGACTGCAGCCTACCAGGCTCTTCTGTCCATGGGATTTTCCAGGCAAGAGTACTGGACTGGGTTGCCATTACCTTCTCTGATAAAATCTCCATGGGGACAAAAAAACAAATGTAATTGTATCTGCTCCTGGCCATTTTTGTTTAGCTGGGTTCCAGTTTTTTTCTTGCCTGACATTCCATTAAAATTAAAGGATAATAAAAGTTATGACCAACCTAGATAGCATATTCAAAAGCAGAGACATTACTTTGCCAACTAAGGTCCGTCTAGTCAAGGCTATGGTTTTTCCAGTAGTCATGTATGGATGTGAGAGTTGGACTGTGAAGAAGGCTGAGCGCCGAAGAATTGATGCTTTTGAACTGCGGTGTTGGAGAAGACTCTTGAGAGTCCCTTGGACTGCAAGGAGATCCAACCAGTCCATTCTGAAGGAGATCAGTCCTGGGATTTCTTTGGAAGGAATGATGCTAAAGCTGAAACTCCAGTACTTTGGCCACCTCATGCAAAGAGTTGACTCATTGGAAAAGACTGTGATGCTGGGAGGGATTGGGGGCAGGAGGAGAAGGGGACGACTGAGGATGAGATGGCTGGATGGCATCACTGACTCGATGGACGTGAATCTAAGTGAACTCCGGGAGTTGGTGGTGGACAGGGAGGCCTGGTGTGCTGCGATTCATGGGGTCGCAAAGAGTCGGACATGACTGAGCCACTGAACTGAACTGAACTGAAGGCAACAAGTGGATTGCGGACTATAAAACCTAGTGCTATTAGTACAGTCATACATGTCTGGTCTGAAAGACTGATGACGTGGCATTGACACATCCAACTGAGGAGACCCAGAGGCAAAGCAAACAAGATGTCTAGAGAGAGGGGGAAATCCATGGTCCCGAAACGTTCCCTGGGAAGTTTTCGATGGGTTTCCCTGGTGGTTCAGGCAGTAAAGAATCCATCTGCAATGCAGGAAACCTGGGTGTGATACCAGGGTCAGGAAGATCCCCTGGAGAAGAAAATGGAAACCCACTCCAGTATTCTTGCCTGGAGAATCCCATGGACAAAAGAGCCTGGCGGGCTGCAGTCCATGGGGTCACAAAGAGTCGGATAGGGCTGAGTGACTAAGCAGGCACACACGCATTTCTGCCTTTATTCCTCACCACCTGGCCCAAAAGTTCCTGCCAGGCATGACTGTCTCCTTTAAGGTAGGATTTTTCACCACTTCACTATCTGTTCTGTGAGTTTCTCTTCTAGTTCAGAGCATATCATTCCTCGTGTTAAACAGCCTTCAGTGATTCCTTACCATCTCTACTTCTCAACCTTATGGTTATTGTCAACATACGTCTGTTGTTCTCAAACTTTAGCAATCAGAAACATCACCTGCTGCTACTGCTAAGTCACTTCAGTCGTGTCCGACTCTGGGCGACCCCCTAGATGGCAGGTCACCAGGCTCCCCCGTCCCTGGGATTCTCCAGGCAAGAACACTGGAGTGGGTTGCCATTTCCTTCTCCAATGCACGAAAGTGAAAAGTCAAAGTAAAGTCACTCAGTCGTGTCTGACCCTCAGTGACCCCATGGACTACAGCCTACCAGGCTTCTCCATCCATGGGATTTTACAGGCAAGAGTACTGGAGTGGGGTGCCATTGCCTTCTCTGAAACATCGCCTAGGGATACTAATTTTAAAAGTGAAAGTGAAAGTCACTCAGTCATGGAATTTCCATGGAATTTCCCAGATCAGAATACTGGTGTAGGTAGCCCTTCCCTCCTCCAAGGGATCTTCCCAACCCAGGGATCGAACTGGGGTCTCCTGCATTGCAGGTGGATTCTTTACCAACTGAGCTATCAGGGAAACCCTAGACTAAGTCTCAATCCCAGAGATTTTGACTCAGAACTTGAGCAGGACCTAAAACCCTGCATTTTAATAGTCTCTCCCTGGTGATTCTGACCAAGTGGTCCACAGAATGCATGTTGACCAGTGACACAGAGGTCACACCCCTTGGCCTGGCTTTCAGGGCCCTCACAAGTCTGATGCCCACTTGCCTAGCCAACAGTATCCCTCCCTCACCCTCACACCCCTACCAGCCCCCGACAGCCTAACCCTCATGACTAAGACCAAACTAGTAGATGAGCTTTTTTACATTGTGAAATTTCCGGGTATTTGCTGGACTTCTCGCTCTCCTTGGAAAGACAAGATTATCTCTCCTGTCCCTTCTCCCCTTTGCTCTAGTGTCTCATAGAGTTGTTCAAGCAGTAGGGTGCCACACATGCCTAGGTTGTGAGCAGCTTTTTACTTAAATTTATGACTACCAGAATAAAATACACTAGACAATATTGTAACAGTTGTTTCCGTTAATTATGCACAAACATACATATGTATGTATTGCGTCAGGATATAAAATGTGTTTCTTACTGTGGATTATAGTAAAACACTACCACCGAGAACAACACTGAAAGCCGTGGCTATAGCACTCACCCGATTTGTCTCTCATTAGAGCCATCAGTATAGCATTCTGTTTCCCCATTATTGTGAACCTGTGGAGAATAATAAATAAAGCCATTCTTATCCCTTTGGCATCCAGCATGGTATTTTGTGCTCAATAAATGTTAAATGAATTGAATTGCCTGCATGATCACCATCATGACTTTTCTGGGTTTAACTACTTCAGATCAAGAATCCTTTTTTCAGGGTTAGGGTTGGGGCTGTTTGCAGTGAGCAGTGGAGTGTTGCCAGGGGAAGTGACTGCTCATATTGGCCAGAGGAAAAGGGTAGTGTTTTCTAAGGCAGTGAGGTTGCTTGGTGCAAACTATTTCTTTTGGAAATCCCTGTGTGTAGCCTGAGGAACAGAGCTTGGCTCTCTGGATCAACGTGGCCCAGTGGAAAGAACCCCTAAGGGAAGGTGGCTACATGAGCCTTCTAGGTATGAGCACTTGTTGACCATGTATTGCTCAATGAACAAGCCACTATACCGAGTGCTTAAGAGCCTAAGAAGTCTTTGGCATGGGAGACGGACTGAGCGACTTTTGGAACATGGGTATATTTTCTTAAGCCTGCACAGTGGCAATTGAACAAGCCAAGGTTGTTGTCTGAATGTAAATCATCTTATTCTCAGCTTGTTCTCACGTGTATGTTAATTGCACATCTTCTTATGAGTTTGGGACCTCTTCTCTACAGCAAAGTCCCCTGGCTTTGAAGAATTCTGTACAGAAGAGGAGCAAAGACATACACTTTCAGAAACAATTTCTGGACCAGGTCCCTTGAACAGGGTGATCAGGGAGCTAGTAGGTCAGTAAGTCTAGCAAAAGGAGATGTTGCCAGGGCAGGCATGCCGGACATGGGGTAGAGCTGAGCTTCAAACACAGAACTTGGGAAAGTGGAGAATAAAGAGAGGACGCTTTCTGTAAGACAGGGAGAGGAAGGAAGGTCTGGCTTATTGCGGCACAGGATCTGTGAGAGCCAAAGGCCATATGAAAATGATCCTGAGGAAGCCTGGGGTATAAAGGGCAAAGGGAAGAGGGGAGGCTAAAGAATTTATTCAGATTTCAAAAACCTTTTGTTACAGGGTCTTCAGTTAATCCTTGACCTCAAAGTTAAATTTGGAAATTAGTGAAATAGTATCAGTCATCTTTTAAAAGGCGAAAGTGGCACACTTGTTAGAATGGTTCAAATAGGAAAACAAACCTGGTAATACTGAGTGCTGGTGGAGCAACAGGAACGCTCATTCGTTGCTGGCGGGAATGCTAAATTGCACACCCGCTTTGGAAGACAATTTGGCAGTTTCTTACAAAATTAGACATGCTTTTACCATATGTTCCCACAATCATGCTTCTAAATATTTACCTGAGTTGAAATGTATGTTCACTCAAAAATCTACACGTGATTGTAACATCAGCTTTATTCATAATCCGTGAAAACTGAAAGCAGCCAAGAAGATCTTCAGTTAGTGAATGAATAAACAAACTGATCTGTCCAGACAATGGATTATCATTCAGCAATAAAAAGAAATGAGTTCTCAGACCAGGGAAAGACCTGGAGGAACCTTAAATACAAATCACTAAGTGAAAGAAGTCTGTCTAAAGAGGCTACATGGTGTATGGTTCCAGCTATTTGGCATTTTGGAAAAGGAAAAAATACAGAGAGAGTAAAAAGATCAGTGGTTACCAGCAGCAGTGGGGAGGGAGAGAGATGAATAGGCACAGCACAGTGGATTTTCAGGGGGAGAAACTATTCTCTGCGAAACTGTAATACGGACACGTGTCATTATGCATTTGTCAAAAGCCATAGAACCTTGCAACACAAAGAGTGAATCTCAACATAAACTGTGGCCTGTAGTTAATAATAATGGGTCAACACAGGCCCATCAAATGTAACAATTATACCACACAAGCGCAAGGTTGTATAGGGGTATAATAGGGGAAATGGGGTGTGGGGGAGGTCAAAAGACGGGGGGTTGAATACATAGAACTCTGTGTACTATCTGCCCAATTATTCTGTACATCTAAAACTATGCCAAAAAATAAAGTTTACTATTATTTTTTTTAAGATCTCTTAAAAAAAAAAAAAACTCCAAGATTTCACACTGAAAGAAGGAAAAGGCAAATGTGATGAGACTTATTTATTATTATTATTTTTTTTTTTTTTAAAGAAACCACAGAGAAGATACAATTTGTTTTTTGGGGTTGGGGGCGGGGCTGTGCCGGCTCTTCTTCATTGCAGTGTGTAGACTTCTCTGGTTGCAGAGTGTAGTCTCTAGAGTGCACGGCTCAGTCGTTGCAGCACGCAGGCTGATGAGACAGCTTATTTTTAAGTTGCAAGAGGGCCAGCAAGGTAATCCCAGAACCTTGCTTGTAAACGACACAGACGGTTCTGCTGCCCAAGGTCCTGGTCCCTTACAGACTCCCTCGCCTATTCAGTAAATCCATGCCACCTTCCCTCAGCTCTAGATGCTCAGTGCTATTGGATTTGCACAATGAGCTGCCCTAGAAGAAAGATGGAACCAAAGCCCTTCACCCCTTCTTAATTAGCTGTATTGGCTCATGAAAATGAAATTGGGCTTGTCTGGTAAATTTGAAAAAGCAACATCACAGATTATTTTCAGCAGAAAAAAAAAGGGGGAGATTTTCTTTGGCTGAACTTTTCTCAACCAACTGTAATGACAGTTTTCTGGTCTGATTGTTAATTCTCCCTAATTACGTAGAAGGCCCTTGAAATTTGTTTTGATGGATTTCCTCTTCTGAATAACTAGATGAAGCAATCAGCCCACCTTTCATATTATAAGAAGGTTCTTCTTTTTTCTTTTTTAAAAATGACTCCTCCGCTTTGGAATAATTTCTGCTAGTGATCGTAGTGGTAAATTCCAATCAGTTGCTTTGAGGCAGGTGCTTGTTTTAAATCTCTCTAAACTCATCCAGCACTGGGCCTTTAAACCTGGATTAATCCCCTTGAGTTCTAAATCATTTTGCTTTGGGAACTGAAATCTGGTTCCAGCACCTTTTGAATCACCCACGTTTGCTTTGAAAGTTGGCACTTTCCATTTAAATGGCAAGAAAGATGGGGAATAAGCAAGAAAGATGGGGAATAAGCTTTACAGAGCTGAAGGTATTGATTTCAACGATCACCTTTAACTTACACCTTTCTTCTTTATAATATGAGGTTTTCTTCTCTTAATTAGAAAGAGCCAGGGATTATCTGCACAAAACTGGAAGGTTTATTGTCATTGGCGGGATCGTCTCTCCTGTCCACGACTCCTATGGAAAACAGGTGGGTTTCTCCTTTGTCTCCATCCTCCCTAACCCCCATTCCTGACTTGATGATGCCACTGGCGTGAAACTGCCCCGCTGCCATCTCTGCTGCGATTCTTAGAGATGCAAAACCCCCAGTAGCAGGTGTCCTGCTTCCCGTCTCTGGACCACAGTCAGACCTGAGCCAGTGGGAGTTGGGCAGCAGCTGGGAGAAACAGCTGCCCGTGCCCAGCCCCAGTCAGAACGCACTAGGAGCGGAGCTGGCCCCCCTGCTGAGGGCCAAGGATGCCAGACTGGTGGCTGGTTATGGGCTGGGCGATCTTTCCTGGGATTTTAGGAGAAAAGGCCTCTGCCTCTTGTAATCTGATTTACAATTCATGTTCCCTTTCCTTCCCTCCCTGCCACACATCTCAGGAAATCTGGACGCTGTCAAAGTCCTTCACCTCCTCCCCCAGATACAACCTGGTGGGCTCCAGGGAAGTCACCCAGCCCGATGGAGCCGGGAGACCAGGCAGCACTTGCCATGTTGTCTCATCCCTGTGCTGGGTGCACCCTGGCCGCCCTGGTCGGCGGAGGCTCTGACTCTGATGGGGAGGGGCGTGCACCGCTCACACCCTCCTTTCTCTTCTCCCCGCTCGGCACGTCTCCTCTATGGCTGTGTGTGGCAGCCGGACATGTGGAGGGCTCCCACTCTCATTCTCTGTCAGCCCTGAAAAATGGTGCACTTTTATAATGGGCTGGCTTGGGATGGCATCTTGGGGAGGCTGTGGGGAGCAGGGCCGGCCTCTCAGCGATCGCTCTGTTGCTTCCCAGGGTCTTGTGTCGAGCCGGCACCGTCTCATCATGTGTCAGCTGGCCGTCCAGAATTCCGACTGGATCAGGTAGGGTGGGCCTGAGGATGCCAAAGTGGGCGGCCCTGGGACTCCCTGGGGCTGGGTGGGAAAGAGGAAGGGTCCCACAGCAGTTTGGAACCCGCAGGAGTGGGGAGCATGGGGGAGATATTAGCCCCATGCAGGCGATAATCACGTAAACACTGTGGGGTGGCCTAACTGGTGACTCATTTTTTTAACCAAGCCATGGAGCCCGTGAAACTAAAGAGGGAGCTTTCAATGTTTCATCTGCTCTGGCACCTGTGGACTTAAGAGTCTGCTCAGAGTTTCCAAAAATATCATGGGTTTTGGGGTGGAGCAGGGCCAGAAAACTCAAAATGCCTCTCCGCTTCCATCCCCACTCACTTCCATGAGCTCTTCACTACCTTTCAGGGAAGGTTCCCGGCCTTGGCTATTTTCCATTCCTGTTCAGGCTCCCTAGGGCCCCGTGCTGAGGGCGGGACAGAGGTGTGCGTCGGGGGCTGGTGGGGAGGTGGGTATGAGTGCACACAGCCTTTCCCTCAGAGGGTCCCTGGATGGTCCCCTTGCTAAGATGGCAGACACCATTATCCGCTGAGCTGGCTGTGTAATTAACGCAGGCTTCCACTAATTATGCTAATTATGCTCCCCACAGCTCCTACAGTTATAATTTGCATGAGAAGATGATGATTTAAAAAAAATAACGACACACCATGTGTCCCGTAATTCCCCCTCATGAAAGAATAAGCAGCACCTAGAGGTTTCCATGAAAGGAAGGAAATGAAGGGCCGCTGACCTCAGAATGAGGGCTGCAGAGAGTCAGCAGGGGAGAGATGGGGTGGGCGGAAATGAGAGCAGTGAAGGGAAGCAAAGATGATAATTAAACGGTGATCCGTGCCATTTGTGTGCAGTGATTTGTGGGAGCAGCGCATGCCCTGTATAGACTTTCTCATCCCCCCCCACCCACCCACCACCGCCCTGAGATAGAGGTGAGGTCGTGAGACGGCTTAGGAGAAGTCAAGGAGCTTGCGAGGGAAGCACATCTGTGGTCAAGCCTGGGTAGAAGCGAAGCCTCTCAGCTCTGCCCATCATGCTCTCGGGGGAAAGAAGGGTCCAGTGGGACAGGAGACGGTTCCCGCTTGTCTGTGATTAGAAGACTCTGAAATAATTCCCCCTTTCCTTCAACACATATTTACTGAGCACGTAGTGCACGGCTCCAGGGGCTGGGAACATCAGAATTTTGAGAATTGAGATCACCAGAGAGGTCGAAGCTAGCTCTGAAGATGGGGCCTGGGCCCACAAAGCCCCTGGGCACCGGGGAACCTGTTCAGCCAGGTCCGGGGTCTGCCCAGCTCAGAGAGGAGGCCTGTCTCAGGTCAGGGATCTGAGAGGGTCAGGCTCAGGGCAAGCCGGGTCCTCTGAGCATTTTCAGTTCGTGAGGTCCGTCTCTGGGAACCCTAGTTGTGCTGCCTGGTGGGAGGTGACGGAATGCTCAACTGCTGAGAACGTGTTTGAGAAACGTCCCAGTTTAGCAGCTCGTTAAGTTGGTAATGAAGCCTGAGCGCTGCCTCCCTCTGGGCCTGGGTCCTGGCTCACTTCACGTCCCGGGTGAAGCAGGAGTGGCCAGTCTGGGGACTGTGCCTTACAGTGTGGCTGCCGCACCCACCTCCATGCCCATCACACATCCCACCACACGCAGGAGCCGACACGGGCAGTTTCCCCAGTTCAGGTACCTGCAGTCACCACTTGATAAGGGCGTGGCTAGTTTCATTCTTATCAGAATCCTATAAGGTCCAGAAGAGAATTCCCCAGAATGGGAGCAAGATGCTATTCTAAGCACTCTGCATGTACAACTCACTGACCCCTTTTAATAACTCCACAGGAGAGTTATTATTGTTATTCTCATTTTACAAATGGGGAAAGTGAGCACCCAAAATCACATAACTTACGCAAAGCCCCACAGTTGGGAGGGTCTGGTGCTGGTATTAAACCCGGCCAGACTGGTGCCAGCATCAGTTCATGTAAGCCTGTAGCATTTTCCTCTCATTTTACAGAGGGGAAACTGAGGCTCAGGAAGGTATTTCAAGCTCATGTTTTATTTGATTTGAGATCTAAGTGCACGATATGACCAACTCTGTGTGAGCTTTTTGAGCTCTGCCTTTGGAAGGAACCTGTAAGCGAAGAGTGTGAGAGTGGAAGCCAAGGGAAGTTTGTCTTTCCGATCGTCAGGGTGGACCCGTGGGAGTGCTACCAGGACACCTGGCAGACGACCTGCAGCGTCCTCGAACACCATCGGGACCTCATGAAGGTGAGCTGGGCCGGGCTCTGGGCCGGGGGCCCGCAGAGGCCAGGCAGCCTGGGAAAGGCAGACTGCCCCAGGTGTTCCCGGCTTCTCCGCCAGCCGGGGGGAGACCAGCTCTGAGCAGCATCCAGGAGGGCAGTGAGACTGGGAACCCAGAACAGCCCCAGAGCCTGCTCCCTGCCTTGAACTCCTCCTGAATATGACTGGGGGCAGCTTTCATCTCCCGGCAGCAAGTTCAAGGCCAGATTCAGAAACCCTGCAGCTGGGAAACTTCACAAAGTGATAAGAGAAGGAGGAGAAAGGAGCACTGGGTAGAGGCACAAGGGGCCAGGTCCTCCCACCGCACCTCTGGAGGACCCAGCAGTCCCCTTGCCTCGTGCTTGCCAGGGCTGCAGTACTGCATCCCTGCAGGCATTGTACATCAGGCACACTCTTTCCTTCTCACAGGAGTCCACGCACAGACAGTGTGGTCTCACCTCTGATTTATTTGTGGGTAAAAGGAAGCATGGGCTTCCATCTTGGCTCAGTGCTGAACAATCTGCCTGCCAATGCAAGAGACGGGGGTTCAATCCCTGGGTGGGGAAGATCCCGTGGAGGAGGAAATGGCAAACCAGTCCAATATTCTTGCCTGGGGAATCCCATGAACCCACCAGAGGATCCTGGGGGACGACAGTCCATAGGGTCACAAAGAGTCGGACACGACTTAGTGCCCAAACAACAACAACCAGGAAGCGCAGAGAGGTGAACCAGAGTATCTTAGGACCCACAGTGACTGCCTCGCCCACCCTGACAGCTGCCCAGGGCTTATGGCCGGGTGCAGCGACCGAAGAGCTGGTTGCTAGGTAAGCACAGGTTCCACGCCAGCCAACAGCACCAGTCGGCATGTGCAGAAAGTACCCTTCACAGACGGATGCCAACCCATCAGCTCTACCGTGACAGGGTGAAAAGCAGTGCCATTGATGGCAAGAAGCCCGGCCCACGGAGACAAGTCGCAGGGCTTCCTGCTCGCCTCCACTGGTCCTGATGCAGGGCCCTCCCCCCGCCCCAAACTGTGATCAGAGTGGATCATCCTGACACAGGGAGCGCCCCGCTCCATCTGTGTTCACGGTCAGAATCTTCTCCTTGGGGAGCTCTCAGCGGCCTCAACCATCCCCCTACCCCGACTCTACCCGCTTTATTTGAACAGACGTGGACCTGGGACTCCAGACCATCCAGGGAGTTAAGAGCGAGAGGAGCAGAAAGGACAAGCTGGCTGGTGCTTCATCTATTAAGCTGAAGAAAACCCAACCCCCTTCTCTCTGCTTTGAGAATCCTTCTAAGACATCCTGAGTCCCCTCGACAGGACAAGGTGGCCCTGACCTGCTCCTCTGGGCCGGTCTCAACAACAGCAGTAATAAAAGACGTCCTGTCTTACTGTATAAGGATGTATGCGTCAGGGCAGGCTAAGATACACAAATACCCTTCAGATCTCAGTGGCTTCACAGAAGCTTATTTCTCACACTGTGGGTCAGCTGGGGGCGCTGCTGGGGGGCTGCGCTCCTTTCAGTCACTGGGAGCCTCAGGCTGCATGACGGAATGAGGAATCAGGGGCCCTGCAGGCATTCCTGAGCCCTGGCTCTGCCCAGCCAGAAACCCTGGCTGCTGTTCTGCTGTCTAAAAGTCTGGGCTTCCCGAACCCTCCCTCTGTTACTCATGCCCAGAGGCATCAGTCTGGGCCTGAGATGCTTGGCCAGGAGCCACAGCTGTTGAGTGATGGTTACAAGCCAGCAGAGAATGTCAGTTCTGATGGCCCCCCGCCTTGGAACAGGAGTGGGAGCTTGGAGCTGCTGGTAACTCTCAGTCTCCCCGGTCCCAGCATCAGGCCAGGGTTCCTGGCATGGAAAGTGGACCTGTCAGAGAGATAGACACGGGGCTTAATAGGCGAGGCAAGGCTGTGAGAATGTGGGAGCCTCTGGAGGGCAGAGTGAGGCAGGTGGCCAGCACATTTCTTCTCCAGCGCAGAACAAGTCGAATGGGACTAATGATGCGTGCTGCAAGAGGAAGACATTCCTCGGCTCCCAGACTGAGAAGGTGGCGTTTTTCTTTTCTGGAGGTGAAATCATAATAAAAGGGAGGCAAGCTATCCCTTCCACTCGACCAGACACAGCCGGCCAGAGAATCCCACAAAGCAGGCTGAGATGATCCCGTGGTCCCCAACCTCGGCTGGCTCCCAGGTGGAGCAGGATACTGTCGTGCCCGTCTCCCATCACAGAAGTGACAAGTCAGCCCACAAGATCAACGCCTGCCCTTCCAGGGCTCAGAAAGACTCATGTGCCGCTCTGCCTCCAGGGTGGCATGTGGAAGATGCCTTTGGAGGGTCACCCCAGCCCTGGGACCTGGGGGTCCCTTGGCAGCCTGTGTGCTCAGTCATGTCCGACTCGTTCCGACCCCGTGGACTGTAACAGCCTGCCAGGCTCCTCTGTCCGTGGGATGTCCCAGGCTGGAATGCTGGAGTGGGTTGCCATTTCCTCCTCCAGAGGATCTTCCCGAACCAGGGGTCAAACCTGCATCTCCTTCTTGGCAGGTGGATTCTTTACCCTTGAGCCACTGGGAAGCCCTCCAGCAGAGGGACTCAGTAATCCAGAAAGGGTGGTGGGCCAGGGATGAGGGGAAGCTGGCTCTCAGGGAAGGGACTTTGAATAAGCAACAGCCCTGTGAAGCTCAGCAGATTGAAAATTCATCCTTTGTTTTTCTGTGGCCCAGAAGCTGCTCTTCCACCCTCCACAGGCCAAGGCTAGGGGTGGGTGGGGAGTTGTTTCTGGGTCAGCTGTGAAGAATGCTGCGTTATCAGCTCTGTGTTTGCTGTGGCACTAAGAGAAGCAGCAGGCCAGATAACACAGCACAATGGGTAATACACAGAGCATTTCCGTTTGGCTCTGGAATGTGTATTTACACTCTGAGCAGGCGCAGAGTTCCCAGAGCCCCGCCTCCCCCTTCCTGCAGCGCAGACATCCTGCTCCGCCCAGCACCGCTCCCTAGCCTGGCCCTGTCACTGGCATCTCTGGCCTGGCACCGCTCCCCGGCCTGGCCCTGTCACTGGCATCTCTGGCCTGGAGAGGCAGCAGGTGGTGATAGCGCCTGGTGTTTGTGTGACCTTTCCCGAGCTTGCACAGCCCTTCTGCAGACATGACCTAATTTTAAGTCCCATGAAGCAGGCAGGAAAGGCACACACATTCTACGGAAAGTCGCAACATGCGCAGTTTCTGCCATGTGCCAGATGTTCTAAAGGCGCTCCATGTATGGTCGCTCGTGTAAGCCCGCCACAACCCAGAGAGATGGCTCTTGTTGCGCTGTCAGTGAGGCATTCGAGCTAAGGTTCAAGACCAGGTAAGTTAACTATCCAAGGTCACGCAGCCAGAAGGGGACAGAACTCAAACTTGACCCCAGGTCTGTTCAACAACACATCCAATGCATTTCCCAGGGAGTCATCTCGCCTCTTATCAGCCTAGTGTAGTCTAGGGCACAGCTAGGGTCTAGAACCCTCCCCCAGTCCACTGTCTCAGCTCTGGGACACGTCACCATGATGGCCAAGCAGATGAGTGTTTGGGGATAACTGGAAAAGACTTCACTGACTGTGCTCTTCTTCCTCCCCGCAGCGGGTGACTGGCTGCATCCTCTCCAACGTCAACACACCCTCCATGACACCTGTGATTGGACAGCCCCGAAATGAGACCTCCCAACCCATCTACCAGAACAACAACGCGCCCAGCAAGCCCACCGCAGGTAGGGAAATGCTGGTGTAGAGCAGAGGCTCTCGAACTTCAGAATCGCCTGGAGTTCTTGTTAAAACTCAGATCACTAAGCACTGTCCCAGAACTTGATTCAGTAGGTCTGGGAGAAGGAAGAGAATTTGCATTTTTTAAAAGTCGATGGTCCAGGGACCATGCTTTGAGAACCCATAAGAAACAGCATCAGAGAGAAATAGTCACAGTGATAGAGACAGATTCAGGGACAGAGAGACAGGGGTTGATGGTATGTATTTTAACATAAATATGACTGCCTTAACTGGGAATTAAAGGTACCAAAGGGAACATTTTCCTCTGCTTTTTCTAAGGAGGTTGCGCATCCTGCCAAGGTCACACGGTAGGAAGTAGCAGGGACAGAAGTCCAATCCAGGCAGTCTGCTGCCAGCCCCTACCCCCAGCCCCCCAGCCAGCTTCAGTCATCCCTTCAAGGGCCCCCAGCACTTACCTAGCACTTAGTAGTGCCTGCTTGCACAGTGCTCTGTGCATTACACAGATTTTCATTTAATGCAGTAATTCTGTGATATAGATATTATATTCCCACTTACAAAAAGAAGACAGTTCCAGAGAAGGTAAGTGATTTGCCAGAGGTTACACAGCTCCAGGGTCTTTCCCCCGTGGCTCATCGGCAAAGGATCCACCTACAATGCCGGAGCTGCAGGAGACTCAGGTTCGATCCCTGGGTCAGGAAGATCCCCTGGGGTGGGGCATGGCCACCCATGCCAGTATTCTTGCCTGGAGAATCCCATGGACAGAGGAGCCTGGTGGGCTTCAGTCCATGGAGTTGCAAGAGCCGGACACGACTTAGTGACTAAACGACAACAAGATAAACCTGCGTAGTATGCATAATAAAAATGGAAGAAAATAAATAATATATGACTACTTCAGTGGCAGTTATCACTAGCAGTAGAATTATGGATACGTCTTTTCCTTTTAATATTCATTCTTCTATATTTTCCAATTTTTCAACACTGTCATAAACACCACCAGAAAATAGATTCTGATCTAGGGCTCAGATTGCTTGTTCCTTGGACTGGAAATGAGAAGCAGGAATGGGGCCATCACCTTTCTGTTCTTTCTCTCCACCCTCCTTCTGCCCCCCATGACCCAATCCCCACCCCTCCACGCAGCCCCGTAGTTTCCAGGGCCCCAAGGCGGGGCTGATGAGACTGTGAGTTATGAGTGGTCCTCCCTGTCTGCCCCTGTCTGTCTTGCTCTCTCCCGTAGCCAAGATCCTGGGAAAGGTGGGAGAAAGCCTGAGCCGGATCTGCTGTGTCCGCCCGCCAGTGGAGCGTTTCACCTTTGTGGGTAAGGGAGCAGCCCCCCTCTTTTTCTCCTCCTCCTCCTTTCATGCAGCAGACACCCCCAGCACGTGCTGTGCCTGAAGCACTTATAGTGCAATGATTGAGAGAGAAAAGAAGATGTCACTGGGCCTGCAGAGCCCATCTGTGACGGGAGCCAGGGGATGCGACCATCCTGGCCTGAGGCTCCCGGAGATCTCCCGCACTCACCTTCCTTCTCTGGGCTGTGCTGGTCCCTCCTTCCATGGAATGTGTCCACCTATCTGAGAGTTTTCAGGGGCCCAGTGGCCCCTCTCAGGCCCTCCCGGCTCTGCCCATGTCAGTACTTCTGCTGAGAGGCTAAGAACATACACGCCCTTTTCTTCATTTTCTCCATTTTTTTGGAGAAAAAAAAAGTGGATGACTCAGCATGGATGAGAATACCCACCTTTAGGTCTCTTTCTCCTACAAACCCAAATTTGACTCTGCAGGAGAGCTGAAGGTCTAGCCCTCATTCTTTTGACTCTGGGGCCAACTACTGCCATTTCTCAGGTTTCCAACTTCCAACCTTGAACCAACAGAGATGGTCGAGGAGGAAGGGAGGCAGGGGGCCAGGGTGTCATCTCTGTGGTGCTGTGCATGCCGTGGGCCCCATGCGGGGCGCCCCTTCAGAGCCCATGGCAAAGCCTCTGTCTCTTTGACATCTTCCTGGGGCTTTGCCTTCTGCCATATGAAAAATCTCAGCCTACTCAGTTTTGCTTGTTCTCTGAACCAGGTAACCCTGAACAAGAGAGGGCCACCTCCTGGTGACTCTGCCAACTGCCTCCCTAGGTTTGAGGATACTGGTCTTGTGGCCAGCCTCCTCCCACTCCAATACAAAAGGAAACAGAAGGCACTCGGTGTGAGTGCGTGTGTGTCCATCACTGGCGACCCAGCCAGGCGGTCTAGTTCTGAATTCCCAGAACAGTGAATCCTGCCCTGGAGCCTGAGGAAGTGTTCCCTCTCCGTTTCAAGCTGGATCGTGCTCTCCATTTATGCTACTCAGATGTCCCTACTTGCACCCACCCATCCGAGCCCGTGTTCTCCCTCTGAGAAGCCCCTCAGGCAGATTGAGAGTCAGGTACCAGGAAGCTGGTTCCCTGATGCTTCTGCATTCCCTTTTGCCTCCCTAGATGAGAATGCCAACCTGGGCACGGTGATGCGGTACGAGGAGATCGGTGAGTGGGGCTGGAAAAGCGGGAACGTTCGGGGCCTCCTGCCTCTAAAGGGTACAGTGGGGGAGGGGGAGGGTTGCAACCCCTGGGGGGTGTTTGCAGCAGGGTCTGCTCTTGGAAGGGTAATTAACTGCTCTCAAGCTAAGAGCATGTTCTTAGTTATCTCACCTGTACCATCTCCCAACTGGACTCCGGCAGGTTCCCTGGAGGTAGGATGGGGTCCGTGGGCAGTTTCCCCTTTAGAGCATCTTCATCTCATTCAAAAGACATGGAAGTTCAGTTCATTGCCAGCCAGAGATTCTTCTCTTGCCCGCAACACCGTGCCCACAGAAGATCCCCTACCTTCCTCAGCGGAGGAGTCCAGTGCTTGGAGCCATGTCTGTGATCTCCCCCATAGCCTTGGGTGGACACTAAGACCCTGACTGTGTGAAGGCAGTAAAGGCCCCAGGCCAGAGCAGGTGGAGGGTGGTTACACGGAGCTGTCAGGATGGGAAGGCAGTGACTCCCCTAGAAATGAGATGAGTGCTGAGCAGCCCTAGGAAACAAGCCGGGAAGCACATTTTCCCAAGGTTCCAGAGTAGCTTCGAGACAGAAGTGTCTGAAGCTGGAAAAGCACAGACAGACAAGAATGGAGCCCGAGCTGCTGCAGGTCTCAGGTGACAAGGAGGGTCAGTGACAGTTGGAAGTCCCCAAAGGACTCAGCATGGATGAGAATATCCATCTTTGGGTCTCTCTCTCCTACAAACCCAAATTCAACTCTGCAGGAGAGCTGAAGGCCTAGCCCTTGTTCTTTTGACTCTGGGGCCGACTAATGCCATTTTGGAGAAGGAAATGGCAAACCACTCCAGTACTCTTGCCTGGAGAATCCCATGGACAGAGGAGCCTGGTGGGCTACAATCCACGGGGTTGCAAAGAGTCAGACACGACTGAGCGACTAACACACACACTGCCGTTTCTCAGGTTTCCAGTTTCCAACCTTGAACCAATGGGATCGTCGAGGAGGAAGGGAGGCAGGGGGCCAGGGTGTCATATCCATGGTGCTAGGATGGGGGGCAGCTGGGTGTCCAGCGGGCATGCTCAATCTTCAACTTCCAGCTGCAAAGATACTCCAGGCTCCCCTCCTAAGGAGGGAGAGGCAGGGCTGCACCCTGGGCACTGGGTTCTCCCAGGAGGCCCAGCAGATGTGACATCATTTCTACGAACTTTTCTGGGTCTTGTCCTCTGATCCCCGGGAGTGATGCACCTGAGTTGACTCATACTGACCTGCTAGAACCATTTGAAAATTTTCAGAAATTTTACCAGTTGGTTGTTAAACTCAGTCAAAAAAATTAAATTATACTAAGTAGCAGTTAAATGGGCTTCCTGGGTAGCTTAGCTGGTAAAGAAACTGCCTGCAATGCAGGAGACCCCCTCAATTCCTAGATCATGTGGTTCCCCTGGAGAAGAGATAGGCTACCCACTCCAGTATTCTTGGGCTTCCCTGATGGCTCAGACAGTAAAGAATCTACCTGCTATGCAGGAGACCTGGGTTCTATCCCTGGGTTGAGAAGATCCCCTGGTGGAGGGCATGGCAACCCATTCCAGTATTCTTACCTGGAGAATCTCCACGGACAGAGGAACCTGGCTGGCTGCAGTCCATGGGGTCCCAAAGAGTCGGACATGACTGAGTGGCTAAGCATGGCGGTTAAATACCTTGTATTAAAAACAGAGGTGATAAGTACTCAAAAACTCCTCGATTCCTTAAGTTTTAATAGTTTTTATTTACCAGCACATGGCTGTCTGAAGGCCACGGGAAAGAGTACTTCTGGGTGCTCCCCAAAGCCAGCAGGAGCATTCACCCCCAGGTTCCACAGCCACAAACACCCAGAAGCCTTGTACTCCCCCTGCCTGGCAGCTCCGCAGCTGGCCAGGAACTATCGTCTCGGGACAAAGTCTTCTTGGCCAGCCGCGCTCAGAGCAGTCTTCAAACTTTCAACTGTATTCCAGTGTGTATTTTCCTCCCATACCTTGTTCCGGGAAGAATGTGAGCCAGCTTCACCTGGGACCTCGTTCACCTCCCCAGCACCCAGGGTCCGTGTATCAGGTTGCGGCCTGGGGAGCCCCCCTTGGGCAGAGAGGCAACGCAGTGGCCGTGCTCCTAGCATTCCCTGTGAAGCTTGGCCCCATCTGACCCCCTCTCTCAGAGAAAGGAAAGCTGAGTGGCCACAGCTGTGTGGATGGATTCGTGGCCTGGCATGGTGCAGGTGGCGGCTGCCTCGGGGTGTGATGGGAGCTGGAAAGGGCCTCGGGGCCTGGGACTTCACAGAAGCAGGATTCCTGGGAGGAGAGTGTGACAGAGGAGGGCTGACTCTGGCTCCCTGGATCCTGAATTGGGGAAGGAAGTGGGACCCAGAGGAGCAGCCTGGCCCCCAGACCACTGTCCTGTGAGGCCCTTTGGCTCACACCTCCTCTTTCTGAAATCCCCTTGCACGCTTCACGAGAAGGAAAAAGCCATTTCTCCTAGCTCAGTTAGCATCCATGGTGCCGTTTCCACTTTGTTAACCAGGCCTGCCCCAGACTTGCAGGCTGAGAACGTGAGCTAGGGTAAACCGGAGAATCCACTGCTGCCCTCCAGCGGCCACACATGGGATTCCCAAGGCCTGCCGGGGCCTCTGGTCTGTGACAAACCCATCCGTTCCGGTGCTGCAAGCAAAGGCGAACCCCTCGCCCCCGCCCCCCGCCACGCTTTAACTTGCTCTGCTTTGGCTTTAAAAATAATCTTACGTTATACTCGAGTGAGAAAGTGAGTCTCTGGATCCAGAATTGAAAAGAAATTCATTTCCCTGGCCGCAGAGCCGGGTTTCTCAACCACACCACCGTTGTCATAGGAAAGAGGCATAACCCTGAGGTGTGGGGGCTGGCTGTGTGCCTGTGGACTTTTGAGCAGCGTTCCTGCCTTCCCAGCACTAGGTGCCGGTAGCACACCTCTCTCTCCAGCCTTGACGACCAAAAAAACGTCTCCTGACCATGCCAAATTCTGGAGGCAGAATCGTCCCGGGTTGAGAACCACTGATGTAGAAAAGCCGAGGGCCAGCATGTCTCCTGGACTTGGCCTCCAAACCAGAGGTTTAGGCCCACGGTTATAGAGCTGCAGCCTTTCAACAGAGCTGACCTGGAACTTTGGGTGGCTCCGACTCCGAGTAGGGGACAGGGAGCATCAGGAACCCCAGAGTCAGCCCAGCCTGGCTCCTCTTGGCCATCCTGGAGGCGGATCATGACCAGGGCCTCCATGCTGCAAGAGCCGAGGCCACAGTCACCATCTGGCCCTGCCATCCTGGGGTACCCAGAAGGCTCTGAGACAGCCTGCCCGCATGGCCTCTGTGGCCAGCCTCTCTGTCGTTCGATCATTCAACACATCCTGAGCACCTACTGTGCACAGGTCACTCTGCTAGGCCCTGGTATATAAAGATCTATTAAGGTCCCTGGATGTAAACAGAACATTAGGTGACAGTGTGACAGGGGAGGGGGAGGTGGGAGGCTGCAGGAATATTTAGGTGTTAAGACCCCGGTGCTGCAGGGGACTTCCTGAGGAGGAGCTGTGCCGACCCGGGACTGAGATGTTGACCCTGTCTTTCTTCAGCCCAGCAGTCTCCCACTGAGCCTGCACCCGGGGCGAGCTCACCACCTGAAAGTCCTCGGCAGGTCCCTGGGCTAGCTACGGGGTCTGAGGAGGGCAGAGCTGGGCCCAGGGTGGCAGCGATCTCTGGAGGCTCAGACTAGGGCTGTGTCACTGGTTCCGACAGGATGCCCACAGTCACAGGCCTTGATGATAGAGCTTGGTGGCTCAGACCGTAAAGAATCCTCCTGCAATGAGGGAGACCTGGGTTTGATCCCTGGGTTGGCAAAGATTCCCTGGAGGAGAGCATGGCAACCCACTCCAGTATTCTTGCCTGGAGAATCCCATGGACAGAGGAGCCTGGTGGGCTACAGTCCATGGGGTCGCAAAGAGTCGGACACGACTGAGCAGCTAAGCACAGCACCTGATGAAAGAGCCTGGGGAAAGTACCTGGGAACCAAACACATCACCTGAATCTCAATCCAGGTGGAGGTTTCTCCCCACGTGATTCTGAGAATCCCAGGATTCTTCTTCACCCCCGTTACTCAGTTTTCATGCCCGAGTCAGTTTGCTGCCTGTTTTAAGCGACAGTGGCCTCACTGGGATAATTCAGACCGGGCTTAATGAGGGAAGAAAAACAAGTGATAAGCTGGAAATGTGCCTGGGAGTTGGGAAGGTGGGGGCAGACTCACTTCTCAAGCCCTTTGCTGAGGACAGTGGCCACATACAGGCAAGACATGTGATGAGCTGAGCCAGCTGGTGAATTGAGGGTGCACGCCATGTCCCCTGCCCCCATCATGCCATGCTTGTGATGGAAGACAAACCCCAGAGGATGCCCAGCAGCAAAGAAGCCAAACTCCACGGGCACTTTGGTTTGATATAGAGCAAAAAAAGAGAGCCTCTTAGACCTCACACAAGGCGTGTAGCTGCCTTTGACCATGGGTGACCAGCCATCCTGGTTTAGCATGAAACCCATCCTTGAAATCCTTCAGTCCCAGCAAACCAGGACAGTTACTCTCTGCTCCATTCCGTAGGAGAGAGGTTCCTCCTGCAGGGAGTGAGAGTGGTCTGTAAATGAGCCTGGGGGAGGGGTGGGCAGAGGTTTCAGTGCAGCAGCAGCGTGGTGCCTGCTAGAAGTGGGCTCTGGAGCTTCTGTGCTGGTCGGAGGAAGAAGGCTGAGATTTGAACGCTTCCCTCTCCTTTTGCTAACTTTGTCCCCCCTCCTCAGAGCTGCGGATCTTGCTGCTGTGTGGCAGTGACCTTCTGGAGTCCTTCTGCATCCCAGGACTGTGGAACGAGGCAGATGTGAGTAGCAGGGTTATGGCCTGCGCACAGCTGGTGTGGGGCAAGATGGGGAGGGGCACTCGACTCTGACCCCTGGTCTTCCCTCCCCACCCAGCCTCCCTCCGCAGCTTGAGTCTCCCATCTCCCGTGAGCTCCCGGGAGGGCAATCCGTTCACATCATGATGGAAAAAAATTCTCACTACCCCCAAGCTTTATCTCCTCCTGTATTTTCACACTCACTCCCCCTCATGCTTGCTCCTGGAAAGCCCCTGGGAAAAAAGCAATCTGAGTCATAGAATACCTTCGCCAAACAGCACTTAGAGTATGTGTGCTGGTGGGGAGAGGTGGGGGAGAGAGGTCTTTAAAAAAAAAAAAAAAAAAAAAGCCTTTGCCCTTTTGAAATTATTATGTGCTTTGTTTTCCTTTGATTCTTTTTGAAGAGGTGGTAAATACCATCCTAGAATTTCCTTAACAAGAGAAAAAGGGTCAAGAGGGGAGAAGTTAATGATAAAAGGTCAGTAGGATCCTTCTGGCAATTGACTTGGGATTTTGGGAACCGGGAATTGAAACTTATACCATTTAGAAGCTCAGTGGACAAGTTGTTACCAGATCTGGCCGAGATGGTCTTAAACTAGCTAATTCATAAGTTCCTCATCCTTTAGACATACATTCATTTTTGTTCTTTCACGAATTCATTCATCTGATAGTCAGACCTCATGCTCGCTCCCAAGCCTATGGCCCTTTGAAAGCGGGTTTCTCCTGGCAGATATTCTAGACCTAGTACATTTTTTTGATTACTTACTGTGTGACCCCATGCAAATCACTCAACTCCTTTGAGCCTTGGTTGTTTTTTTAAACCTAAAGAATGTTATCTGTAGCATTCTGAGATTTTAAAAGCAATTTACAATACAGTCTCTGCCCGGAAGTATTAGGTGGCGAGATGTCAGCTTATGAAATTTTTTCATGTACATATATGTCTCTGAGGCTTCCCTGGTGGCTCAGACGGTAAAGCGTCTGCCTGCAATGCAGGAGACCCAGGTTCGATTCCTGGGTCGGGAAGATCCCCTGGAGAAGGAAATGGCAATCCACTCCAGCACTCTTGCCTGGAAAATCCCATGGATGGAGGAGCCTGATAAGCTACAGTCCATGGGGTCGCAAAGAGTCAGACACGACTGAGCGACTTCAGTTACACTTTATGTCTCTGAAGAGAAGGAGACAACCTTCAGGGTGAAACTCAAGATCTTAGTTCTGCTCCAGCACAGCTCGTGACAAGATATATTACAAGCATCAGCTTTTCCCATCTCAAAAATGGCCATCGTAATAGTAACCCTTTCATAGGGTTTGGGAAGAATTAAATGAGATTGTCCGTGTAAAGTGCCCAGCCTAGCAGCTGACACACAGTGACATACAACAACTGTTAATAAGTGAATCTACCTAAATAGACACATCGATAAACACAGAGACGTTCAAGGTGAAGGGCATAAATGCCAACACGCTGTGGGATAACCAAGCAAGGAGGGAGAGTTTCAGGGGAAACGAATTATACTGTGTAAGCCCTTTCCTCTCCACGCCTGAACAATTTCTTGCAGGTGAAATTTTAAACCTCTTTTCAATTCTGGATTAAGTGGCTTAATTAACTTTTACTTTCCTCTCTACTTTGCAAGCTGCTTTGAAAGGAAAAAGTAATGCAGGCAAAGTTCTGTACAAGATTTCAGCAAAGCTCTTTCAAGAATCCAGGCAAATCCGGGCAGTAGCCTGAGGCCCCTTCCCACGGGGAGGCCCTGGCAGCCAGGGAGGGGATTTACAGGGATAAAGTGACAGGGCAGCAGCCTGAAGGGCCAGCACGTGAGCAGGACGTCTCAGGGGCCTCCTTGCTACATGTGACTTGTGATGTGTGCCTCTCAAGGGCAGACACAGGCTTTCTGGAGCCTGAAACGGACACAACTGGGGGCCCTTAAAGCACAGCCAGCCCCTCTGTGCTGACTGCAGGGCCTCTAGCTTCTTTCCCAAATGGCTGCTCCTGACCTTGTCAGGTCCACCTTATAGAGACCAGGGAAAAGAGCCCCAGGTCACTCCTCTTCCGGTTGGTCCCTGATACTGAAGTGGGACCAGCCAGAAAGGGAATGTGTTGGTTAAAAGAAAAATTGAGAAACCGAAAGCTGTTGATGTACTGGGGCTGTGGCAGTGGGGGTGGACTTGATGCTCATTTATTCAGTCATCCTCCCACCTGACCGGCACCCTGGGGATCGGAGCACCCAGCCTGGCTACTCCCAGAGGTGCAGCAGATCCAGACCAAGCGGGGACCCCACGTCTGTGCAGCTGAAGGGGCTGAGAATGCCCATCCACAGCACGAGCAGAGGGGCAATTGGATGAAGCAGACCCTCAGGGCTCATTCCAGAGGATTTTCTAGAGCCTGGAATGCTAACCTCCCCACCCTCAAGCACCCACGAAACTCTGTGGGATCCTTAGAATCATGCCATCTGAACAGAAAAAAAACATGGAGCTGTTTCCTTACATAATGAATGTGACTCTCAGGCCACAACAGAGGTGTGCCAGAAATATCACATGTAATTTATTCATACCTAATGAAAATTCAACTCCAAATCACTATCCCCAGGGATGATGGGAAATAGGTCTCAGTCATTGCTGACCAGCAGAACCTGAGAGGCTCTCGTGGGCTCCGAACACGAGCATCTCTTCATCGGGGTTGCCACACACATCTTCCCTCTCAGGACCTTGAGGTGGGTGGCCCTCCCCTCTGCCCACCTGGGGAATGGGACTCCTGACTGAGTCTGGAAGCCCCGTGCTGGACACCACCCACCTATGATCCTGCCCCTGTCTTCTTCTGCGGCTTTGCCCTTAGGGCAGGGGGTGGGCTTCACAGATCTCTAGCTTCTTCTAGTGTGGAAGGAGCAGGGGGCAATGGAACCTCTTCTTTCTCCTTGGAAGCTAGCGCCCCTATTGTCTCTTCCCTCCTCAGGACCTCAAGAAACATGTCAGTGTGTTTAAAGCCAGTGACTTCAAAACGTTCTGCTTTCTGCCCTGCAAATTCCTTTCGTAAAGGCTCTGGTTCTCTGATAAAATAGGGTGGGGATTGGACAAAGGTGGACACGGGGAGCATGAAACTAGCTAGCAGCTCAGTGGTTTATCCCACTGTCCCTACTGGGGGAAGTTTGGAGCTCACGGTCTAGGAAGGAAAGGTCTTTCTTTCAAGACTGGTCCAGGGTGAGCCCTGGTGATTCCAATAGAAAGCTCTGATCTCAGGTGGCCTCAGCCTGCAGTGGCTTGAAACAGGGTTTCAGTTCCTGCCCAGAGACTGAGGCTGGGTCTCGGAGATGAGAGCACCAAATCCTAGCCGCTAGACCAGCGGTCCGAGACAAGACCCTAGCTCTTCAACTCTGCAGAAAAGAATTCCCACAAAGACAGCAAGGAGTGTAACAAGTGAAGTGTTTATTAGGAGGAGGAGAACACGGTACGTGTGGATAGACACGTGGGCAGACTCAGAGAGCTGCGCCCTCTGAGTGATAGTTTGATTCACTTTTATGAGACGTTTCTTCCAGGTTTCCTTTGGCCAATCATTTCGATCTGTCTGGTTCTGGGTATGTATTTGGTATATCTCAGGAGCCTTCCATGTCTATGCACATTTCTCAGCCGAGATGGATTTCACCCAAGAGGCCTGTGGGTAGTTGGTGTCACTCCACTTTTGACCTCTTAAGGAGATTTCTAGTTGGGAGGGTTTCCTTGACTTCGAGAATGAGAAATGTGTAGTCTCTTATCTCTTCTCCAGGCAGGGCTCAGCCTCCTCTCTTGATTGTACTGCTACTGATGTTTCAGAGTTTCTGTCCACGGGGAGTGAATTCCAGTTGCTTTCCCTGGTGGGTGGTGGTGGGGTGGGGGCATGCTCCATCTACCTGCTGCCTCTGTTCTACCCTCCAGAGTTTGCCTGGAAGCAGCTTGTTTTAGGGATCTCTGTTCCTAACTATGAGATTACCTGGAGTGAGGTATGTGAGAGCCACTTCTGCTCCCAGTTTCATTCATTTAGTCCACCCTTTATCAGAACACATTTCTTTTCATTACCCGGTATCCTGAGTGATACTTGATGGCTGCAGACCTGTGCTCAGTGACCATGAGCCTGAGGCTCTGAATCCGCCAATGATGGGGCAGAAAGGTGGGGAAGAGAGCCAGGTTTCTTGGAAAAGTCCTAGGTCCTTGCTCCGCATTCCAGCTTCCCATGCCATCTCCAGAATCCTCAGAAACAAAACAGGGGAGAAGCCACTATTCAAACAGGTCTGGGGGGAACATAGGAGCCTCTCTGCCCTCTGTAAAGAGCACTCACCAGAGGCCACAGGGCAGCAGTGTCCCCACCCAGTCCGAAGCAGCTGGAACAGTCTGTTCCCACAACAGGGCTGCCAAGGCCTCTCTCGGCACACTCACAGACTCTCCATTGAGTCAGTCTTGCTCGTTCTTTTGATTTGGATGCCTGAACCTATGCTCTCCATCCAGAAATGTAATTACACAACCATGCACCCCAACCCAAGCACATCCCTTGGGCATTTCCCAATAGACACAAAGATCCATTAGCCCATAGTGAATTCTGACCTTCTCTGACCAGTGACACACCCCTTCCCCTTACATTCCATGGAGAGAAAATGCCATACATATTCATCACATTTCTCTCCATGGAACACAGAAGAGTTGCTTCTGCATGGTCTGGCACTTGGCATTTTCATTCTTGATTCCCCAGAGAAAGCAAGATCCAGTTTCCTGGACCCGCTTTTGGAGGTGCGGACCCCAGTCCCCCCCAGCCCATCCCATTCCCAAGCTTTTAATCACAATAGTCTCCCCCAGGAGACCTGATCTTATCAGAATAGTCTCCTCCAGGAGACCTGATCTTATCAGAATAGTCCCCCCAGGAGACCTGATCTTTGCTGTGTTGCATCCTGAGGCTGGGCTTCCCTGGTGGGTCAGGTGGTAAAGAATCCACCTGCAATGCAGGAGACCCAGGTTCGATCCCTGGTCAGGAAAAGCCCCTGGAGAAGGGAATGGCTACCCACTTCAGTATTCTTGCCTGGAGAATCCCATGCACAGAGGAGCCTGGTGGGCTGCAGACGACAAAGTCACAAAGAGTCGCTGAGCAACTAAGCACACAGCAGACACACATCCTGACACCAGCAGGGGAGCAGGTACCCAGGCCTGGACCAGGGTCTGTGAGAAGGCAAGGCCAAAGCCTAAAAGGTCAAGTCATGACAGATTTGTGAGACAGGAAACGCTTATCCTCCTCCCCTCCCTCAAACAAAGCCCATCGTCTAGTGATCTTATGCTGCCAGCTGCTTTTTCCATTACAGTATAATGGAAGGCAATCTGGCAAATTAATTCTGATTCAGGCGTTCTTTCCTTCCATCAATCTTTCAGCTAATCCTGAGTGCCCAGTATGAATGTAAGTACTTTATTTGTCCTGGCAGCACTTGCTAAAAATATCTTACAGTTTTTATTCTATTAGTTCATTATAGTACATGAAATGAAACATACAGAAAGTTTAAAAGAGTTCTTGAACTTAGTAAGCAGTCAATAAATGTTGGCTGTTATTTATTCATTGGTTTTAAAATATTTATTGAGTACCTGTCATGTGCCAGACACTGTTCTAGGGCTGAAAGAACAAAGAAAACAGAATGCATCAAGTTTCTGACCACGTGCTTTGCCTTCTATGGGGGAGACAGACAATAAACACTCTTCTTGTTTCTCATGGCTTATCTCGGTTAACCCCCAGAGCCCTCCTGAAAGTGGAGTCCGTTTACAGATATGGAAACCCGGGCTCACTTGGACTGGACTTGTCCGAGCGTGCGCGCGTGTGCATGCTCAGTGGTATCCGTCTCTTTGCGACCCCATAGACTGCAGTCCGCCAGCTTCCTCTGTCCGTGGGCTTTCCCAGGCAGGAATACTGGAGTTGGTTGCCATTTCTTCCTCCAAGGGATCTTCCCAACCCCAGGGATTGAACCCTCATTTCCTGCATTGGCAGGCGGATTCCTTACCACTGCACCACCTGGGAAACCAGACTTGTCCAAGACCTCTTAGCTATTAACAGCAGAGCAGGACTTCGCACATGTTCAGTTCCCTAATGCAGGTAAGACAGACAGGTGGGAAGAAAGACATGTAGTTCATAGCAGCCCAGCAGCCCAGCTTCCCTGATGGCTCAGACAGTAAAGTGTCTGCCTACAAAGTGTGGGAGACCTGGGTTTGATCCCTGGGTTGGGAAGATCCTCTGGAGAAGGAAATGGCAACCCACTCCAGTACTCTTGCCTGGAAAATCCCATGGACAGAGGAGCCTGGTAGGCTGTAGTCCATGGGGTCGCAAAGAGTCGGACATGACTGAGTGACTTCACTTTCACTTTCTTTCAGCAGCTTGAGCTGGGGTTTGAATGATGGGCAGGACTGGATTTAAGTGAATGCAAAGAGAAGGGCTTTAGGGGTTGAGAGAAGGCTGCCAAAGATCCGGTGGTAGGAATAAGACCTTTAGGGGAGATGGTTCTCCTTGGCTGAAAACAGAAGGTTTATCTTGGTCTTTGCCTAGGAAGCTTCTGACTTTTCAGCAAGCAGACAAAATCATTTCAGTTTAATGATTACAAGTATTTGCCACTTGAAAATGGTATTTGCATTTTAAATGAGCAAGGGTCAATATTTAACTCAAAGGAATGAACACCTGGAGGTGGAACATCAGGCACCAGAGATGGGCTAAAGAGGAAGCTTCTTACTTTATTTTTTTCTTTTTCTTTCTTTTTGTACTTTTCACAGCCCAGCATTCCACAGGCTGGCTCTAATTGGCTGTGTTCTACATTTTTCCAGCCAACCAGGCATGGGCTAACTGCTTCCTACAGCCACCAGCTATGGGAAAACAACCAAAGAAAATAAACAGAGGAAGAGCCTGGGGCACTGGCCACTCCAGAAGAAATCCCAGGGCTCCAGGACAAATGGAGCAAAGACAAACATTTGGCTTTTCAGGCTCAGATGGTTTTTATCAGACAGTCCCGCCCCAGCCAGGAAGCCCGATGGACACTTCCACCCCGGGGATTAGGCCCCCACACTGATAAGCCTGATGCCGTGTTTCCAGCCCAGGGAAAGGCAGCTTACCCCCTACCCTGGGAGATAGGGTTCTCGTGTGAAAGGCACTGTTGCTTTGGTTTTCAGGCTTTTGACTTGAGTCTGGAATCCCTTGCCTTCCCACACCCCCAAGCAGATTGGAAATGGGTGTGGGGTTCCTCTGGGAAATCCCCTGGAAGGGTCATTCATTTATTTGCACTAAGGAAGCCATCCTGAAAATGCATTCCCTCACTAGCCTCTGCTCAGCCCTCCCTCCAGAGAGAAGGCGGGTGGGGAACAAGGGTGGAGGATTCTTGCCTGAAATGGGAGGAGCATGTTTCAGATGCCCCTCACCTATTGCGTGGCTTCTGCTGGATGCTCTCACATCTGGTTTAACCTACTCAGAAGTACACAAAATTACATACTCTAGGGGGCGATGTGGAGTAATGAACTGACGACATAGCTCACTATAAGCCTGGAGAAAAAAAATAAAGATAGATTGTATTTTCAAACCAAAAATTTAAAGTCACTAAACTGCGAGTCTTAAAATGGATCTAGAATTTATTTACAAAACAGAAACAGACTCACAGACTTCGAGAACGAGCTTATGGTTGCCCAGAGTGAGGTGAAAGGAGGAGGGGAAGGATGGAGAGAAGGGATAGTTAGGGAGTTTGGGATAGGCATGTACACACTGCTATATTTAAAATAGATAAACAACAAGGACCTACTGGAACACATGGATTTCTGCTCAATGTCATGTGGCAGCCTGGATGGTACGGGAACTTGGAGGGGAAGGGATCTATGTTTATGTATGGCTGCGTCCCTTCGCGGTTCACCTGAAAACTATCACAACATTGTTAATTGTCTATACCCCAATACAACATAAAACTTATTTTAATGGATCTAAATTAGGCATGATGTGGTAAAAAAGAGCCTTTAAAGCAGACAAGAGTGGATTCAAATTCACTTACTAGCTGTGCAGCTTGGACTAGTTACTATATCTCACTGAGTCTTGGTTTCCCTGTCTATAAAGTGGAAACTGAAGCACAAATCTCAGAAAATGGTTGTTGTAAGGATTAAATGCATTAATAAATAAATCTCCCCGTACTATGCCTGGTGCATACAGGTACCCTGATAAATGTTGCTTCCCCTTTCTGCTGGTAGTCCCCTGTTCATCCCTGAATATTCTCATCTGAAGAACAAGTACAAGTGAGCCCAAGAGACTCAGGTCCTCTCCCTTGAGAATGAAGAACTGTCTGGGGAGATGGTCAGGATTTCGAACTCTGATCTCAGAATGATTCCACAGAGGGTCTTACCAGTTAGACTTGCCTGGGCAAGTCAATGTAAATTGGATTCTGCTGCTAAAGGAAGTCAAGCCCTCTGTTTAAAATGCTCTAATGCTTTCTCTTTGCATTTGAATGAAATCCCATCTGTATCATGATCTGATTCTTCTGTACTTCCCCTACCTCTCTGTGCTCCAGTTACACTTGATTTCCTTGTCTGAATAGTTTTTCCCACCTCAGGGCCTTTGCACTAGCTGTGGCCTCACTGGAAATGTTCTTTTCCCAGGTATTCCTATGCCTGGCTCCTTCCTGCCATTTAGGTTTGGGCTTCAAGGTCATTTTGTTTTATATTCAACATTGTACTTAGCTCCACCTGATGTTTTCTTATTCACATACTTACTTGTTTATAATCTCTCCTGACTGTAGGTGAGTTCTATGGACACACTAAACTTGTCCATCTTATTGGGCAACACTGGGACGGTGCCCGGTTCACCATATACACTCAAGAGAAGTTTTTGAATGAAAGAATGTAAGAGTACCTGGAAACAGCTTGGTTGGAGGAGTTTAGCTTCCACAGTGGGATGTGGCCCAAACTTTTGTCAGTTACCCAGAAGACAATTAGCCACTACAAGATTTTAATCGTAGTACCACTTAATAGTAACCCACCTTATCTTTTAGAGCAACACAGTTGAAATCATTCATTACTTGTTTAATGTCTCCCACTAGATAGTGATTGAGCCAAGAGGTGAAGCCATATCTGTCATGCTCAGCCCTGGGGTGCTGGGAAGCTCCCAGCTAAGTAAGTCCACAGGGCATCTTCCTGGTCAGGTATCCGTGGAACCCAGTAAGGCAGGGCTGGAAATTCTGGCTCCTAAGGGAAGACTAATTCCGCATTCCTTCTAAGAGATCTGCTGCCCAGTTGCCCTGAGTGTTCTCCCTCCCAAGGCCAAGCTGCTTCCTGCCCCAACATGTGTCATACCCTTTCCTCAGATTCCCCATGTGGAGGGGAAGCAGAGTCTGCCCCCTCCCACTTCCTCTCCCCAGCCCTACCCCTGCTGCCCCCAGGGAGCCTTTGCCCCGGAAGACGAAAAGATGTGATCAAAGCTGAGCCTGAGAGCAGGAAGTTGAAGCAGGATGAATGGCACAGACCCCCACCTCTGAGACAGGACAAGCCAGAGCCACCCTGAGAGACCACTGTCTGCTGCAGGCAGGGGAGAAGACTGTACCCCAATCCTGCTCACCGCGGGGTGGCAGAATGAGGTCACAGCAGTCACATCAGGAGAGGGACTTGCCAATCAGAATGCCTCTGCCCACCCACCTCCCCTCCCCCAGGCAAGACCAAGACCAGCAGAGACGTCTTCGTGAAGACACAGGAGGCATTGGGCCACTCGAGCTGGAACAGAAGCGCCATCCCAGGGCTGCATGGGCAGGGAGGGAGAGCTTGAGAAACTCTCTGTTTCCTAGGGTCAGATGTCTGCCCTCATCTCTCTAGGGCATGGGGGTAGGGGAATGTCCTCATTTTTGCTGGAATTCCCAGAGTGGCCATCCCACAACTATCTCATTTTGACTTCATCCTACACTCTCAGGCTCCCTCAGTCGTGTCCAACTCTTTGCGACCCCATAGACGGTAGCCTACCAGGCTCCTCTGTCCATGGGATTTTCCAGGCAATAATACTGGAGTAGGTTGCCATTTCCTTCTCCAGGGGATCTTCCCAACCCAGGGCTCGAACCCGGGTCTCCCGCATTGTAGACAGATGCTTTACCGTCTGAGCCAGCAGGGAAGTCTCATCCTACACTAAGCCAGGGTATTAGCAGCTTAGGCAGTTGCCTATATTGTTTAGTAAATTTGTGTTTATTTATTTATTTTTGGTTGCACTGGGTCATCATTGCTGCACAAGGGCTTTTTCTAGTTGTGGCGAGCGGGGGCTACTCTTGGTCGAGGTGCATGGGGCTTCTCATTGCAGTGGCTTCTCTTGTTGGGGAGCATTGGCTGTAGGGCAAGTGGGATTCAGTAGTTGCAGCAGGTGGGCTTCAGTAGTTGTGGTACGAAGGCTTAGCCGCCCTGAGGCAGGTGGAATCCTCCTGCACCAGGGATCGAACCCATGTCCCCTATATTGGTAGGTGGCTTCCCATCCTCTGTGCTGTGCTGAGTCACTCAGTTGTGTCCAACTCTTTGTGACCCCATGGACTGTAGCCAAGCTCCTCTGTCTATGGGCTTTCCCAGGCAAGAATACTGGAGTGGGATGCCATTTTCTTCTTCTGACTCAGGAATCGAACCCAGGTCTCCTGCATTGCAGGCAGATTCTTTACCATCTGAGCCACCAGGGAAGCCCAAGAATACTGAAGTGAGTCGCCTATCCCTTCTCCAGGGGATCCTTCTGACACGGGAATTGAACTGGGGTCTCCTGCATTGCATGTGGATTCTTTACCAGCTGAGCTACCAGAGAAGCTCTTCCATCCCCTGCACCACCAGGGAAGCCCCTGTTTATATTGTTAAAAGTGACAATAATCCCAAAGTGGGTGCACCTTGGGAGGCTTAGGGAGCTTTGTAAAGACAGAGGCTTGGGTCGATTGTAGACACGTTGTATCAAAATCCCTGGGCCTGTTATTGTTTGTAAATCTTCCCCAGGTGATTCCACTGACCAATCAGATGAAGTTTGGGAACCTTCAGAAGTAAAATTACCCATGCTTTTCATGGAGACCTGAAAGTCTCTCTAGAGTCACTTCCTGGAGTCTCTTAGAGTTTCCATTAGGTACACTGGGGCTGCCTTCCACATCCTAAAGTGGAAGAATAGATCAGCTAACTAGCTCCTAGAGAGGACTCTGCAGGAATCCTCTTCCTCAACAGTATATATTGAGCATGTATGATCCTCTTCACCCGGGAACATGGCAATGAATGAAACACAAAATTCCCTACCTTCATGAAGGTTACCTTCATAGGGGAGAGAGAAAGAGCAAAGGTAAGGTTAAACAAAGAAAATATACAAGGTGTCAGATAGAGACATATGCAATGGGGAAATGAAGAAGAGTTAGGACTTGGGGACTGAGAGGGTTGTGGGGAGGGTGAGGGTCTCTATGCAAAGGGTTGGAGGTTGAAATAGTGTGGCCAGTGGAAGTCTCTGTGAGAAGGTGGTATTTAAGTGAAGGGTTTTGAGCCAAGGAACCACATAATTTGACTGATGTTTCACCTTATTGGTCTGGCTGTTGGGAATAGACTGAAAAAAGGCAAGAGAAAAACAGACCAGAGCAATCCAAGTGGGAGCTGATGGAGACGTACAATTTCTGTGGCTGCAAACTTGGTGGCTTAAAACTACACACATTTATTTTCTTTCATTTCTGGAAGCCAGAAGCCTGAAATGGGTTTCACTGGGCCAAAGCTAAGTCGTGGTCAAGAGCTGTAGTCCCTCCTCAGGCCCTCAGGGAGAATCTGTTTACTTTCCTTTTCCGACTTCTTGAGCTGCACTTGTTGCACGCCATGGCCCCTTCTTCCATCTTCAAGGCTAACATCTTCTCTGCTCCATCTTCATATCATCTTCTCTCTCTTGAGTTAAATCTCCCTCTCCTTCTTCTTGTAAGGACCTTATTATTATATAAGGGCCCACCTAGATCATCCAGGACAATTTCAAGACCCTTAGTTTAATCACATCTCGTAACATTCAGAGATTCCAGGGATTAGGACCTGGGTGTTTGGGGGGCCTGTTATTTAACCCACCAGAAGAGGCTTGAAGCTAGAAGTGATGGAAATGATGAGGAATGAGCAGGTTCTTGGATTTCTTTTGAAGACCAAGTCAACTGAGTTGCTTTACAGACGAAATTTGGGATGTGAGAGAAAGAGAGGAATCAAGGATAATACCAAGGTTTTGGCCTGAGCAGTTGTAGAAAGAGTTTCCATTTACTGAAATGAGAAAGGAATAGCATTTTTGTGTGTGTGGGATGGCAGTGGAGGGGACTGACTGATGTCAGAGAATTCAGGGGCTTATGGAATATTACTCTTGAGACACCTCATCCAAGCGGGCCTGTTGAAGAGCCCACTGGGTATATAAGTCTAAAGTTCAGGAAAGAAGTCTATGCTGGCGATATAAATTTGAGAGCCTTCTGTATGTCTTTAAAACTTTGAAATGGAATGAAATCATTAAAAGTGCAAGTGTAGATAGAAAAGAGGTCCAAGGACTGATCCTGGGGGACTCCAGTCATTCAAGATCAGGGAGATAAGAAGGAACAGCACAGGGACTTCCCTGGTGGTCCAGCAGTAAAGACTCCACATATCCAGCGCACAGGGTGCAGATCTGATCCCTGGTTGGGGAACTAAGATCCCACATGATGAGCAGTTGGAAGAAAAAAAAAAAAAGAAGGAACAGTACAGGGAGAAACTCCGAAAGAGCAACCAGTGAGATAGGAGGACGCAGGAGAGGGTGGATCCTGGAGGCCACATGAAGACAGGGGTAGGGATGAGGGTAGGGGTGGGCAGGGCAGCTAAGCCTCTGGAGGGAGATGGGCACCCATGGGATAAGGGCAACCTTACCAGCTCTAGGACCTGGCACCTCCTATCACCCCAAAACTCACACCCACATACACCTTCCAGCATGAAAATCAAGCCTGTGACCTCCAGTGTGGCCAAAGGAGCAGAACAAGTCTGCAGTCTGGTCCAGACGCCTGCAGAGATGCTGCTGGGATGTGGTAAAGCTGTGTCCTGTCTGGTAGACCCGTCTTCTCCGCCACATCTGTTCCCAGGGGGCACATCTGTCACCTGTTTCTGGAAAAGGAATCCATCTCAATCAGTGAGGCCTCCATCTGCTTGCCACCCACTGAGCAGCCTGTGTGGTTATTGATTAGGTGCTCAGGTCATCAATTTCTGAGTAGAAAGCAGCAGCTGCACTAATGTCACCCAGAGGGCCGTCCCCGTGAGGCCTGACTGCCATTCTGAGCCGTTGTTTTCATGCGTTAAACTAGAAGGCTTCCTTTTTTTTAGGTTTTTAACATTTTTATTTATTTATCTCAGGCTGTGGCAAGTCTTCATTGTTGTGTGTGGGCCCTTCTCTAGTTGCGATACGCTGGGGTCTACTCTCTAGTTGCGGTATGTGGGTTTCTCATTGTGGTGGCTTCTCTCATTGCAGAGCACGGGCTCTAGGGCATGCAGGCTTCAGCAGTTGTGGCACTTGGGCTTAGCTGCTCCTCAGCATGTGGGATCTCCCCACACCGGGGAGTGAACCGGTGTCCTCTGCATTGGCAGGCGGATCCTTAACCACATCCCTGGACCACCCACCAGGGAAATTCCTGGAATGCTCACTTTACATAGACCCACTATTTCATACATCACACATGAAACATCCATCAGATTCTCAGAATCAAACTGAATTCAGATCCTATAATTCAGTTCAGTTCAGTCGCTCAGTCGTGTCCGACTCTTTGCGACCCCATGAATCGCAGCACGCCAGGCCTCCCTGTCCATCACCATCTCCCGGAGTTCACTCAGACTCATGTCCATCGAGTCTGTGATGCAGCCATCTCATCCTCGGTCGTCCCCTTCTCCTTCTGCCCCCAATCCCTCCCAGCATCAGAGTTTTTTCCAGTGAGTCAACTCTTCTCATGAGGTGGCCAAAGTGCTGGAGTTTCAGCTTTAGCATCATTTCTTTCACCAAATATCTCAAAACACCTGCATAGCAAGGCAGTTGAGGAATCTCCACGTATACCAGCTGGATGGATTCTCTTCTCTAACCTTTCCTTCCCATCCCATTCTCTTTCCATCCCTTCTCTTTTCTCTCTGTTTCTCTATGGTAATAATCTCTCTGGAGTTTTAATTCACTACTTAGATCACTGGTTCTTAAGCTTGGTTACATATTAAAATTAAAATCTAGGGAGTAAAAAAAAAATACTAATGCTTGGGCCCCATTCCCAGAGATTCTGATTTAATTGATCTTGGGTATGAGCTGGGCTTTGAGGTTTTTCTTAAGCTCCTCACGTGATTCTGATGTTCAGCCAAATTTATGAGCCAGTGTCTTCGATTACCTTCTAAGTAGTGGTACAATATTCTAAATACTATGGCAGGAGGCGTTGGATCCACCTCCACTCCCTGCCCTGCCCCTCCCTAACATTCCTGGTTCCTAGGACAAAGACTTGGGGCTAGTACCTCATCTGAATACCACCAATAGAGGCAGCATGTTGTGTAATGTTCTGTATCTTCCAAATGGCATGATCCAGTAGGGGCTCAGACATGGTACATCCACAGACTCCCTCCTGGGGCGCCTTCAGTCAATCTTTAATTGCAGCTCTAGCTCCAGCTGTAAGCAAAGGGAGAAGTAGGGTGAAGGTGGCTGCAAATAGCCACGGGCACACACGTGCACACTGTGCGGGCACACACATGCAGAACCAGTGAATCAGGCTTAGAAGGGGAATTCTGCTGATACAGAAATCCTCTAAAAAACCTCAGCAACAAAATTCTGTAAAGCAATTATCCTTCAGTTAAAAAATTAAGTTTTTAAAAAAGAAATCCTCTATAGAAAAGAAGTAGCCATAGTGCTCTATAATGTCTGTTTTTGTGGCACTTGGCTGGAGAATTATAAGGAAAAACCTGATTTCTTTGCCCCAAAGTAGGTCTTGCCCAATAAACTGCATGCTTAGAAGAAACCCGCCTCTCCCCACTTCTCCCTCCATCTGGGATCCTTAATTGGCAAGATCTAGACAGTAATATGCCCAGACTAGATCCAAGTCTATTAAATGCTACAATTTGCAGGCTCTTTGAAAATAAGAATTGGCACGACTTTCCAGAAAGCAGCTTGGTAATATGTCTCAAGAGCTTGAAATATGTCCAGTTCATATCCTTTCATCCAATTATTCTACTTCCTATCCTAAGGAAATAATCAAGAGAGTGGTAAAAGATTTATGTATACAGATCTTCAACAAAGTGCTATTATAACTGCAAAAATCAGAAGTGGCTCTATATTTTCTATAATACAAATTTGGCTTACTATGTCATGGTATATCACAGTATAGTCAGGCAATGAAATACACAGACTGGAGAAAACACACTTTCAAATATTTTTAACTGTATGAGAGAATGCTCACAATATAATGCTAAATGAAAAATATATATAGGTATTTAATAAAATGATTAATTTTGCAGTTCAGTCCAATTGTGGACATACACCCATAGAGAAGCGAACCCTGGACAGAAATACTAAGATGTTAATTTAACAATGGTTAACTGGATTGTGTGGTTGTGATTGATTTCTTTTTTTTTTTCTTTTTCTCAGTTTCCCAAGCTTCTATTGTATCTATAATTGGGGTGGAGGGGGAGGGTTAGTTTTTAAATGACAAGGTGTCATTTCTCATGATGGCAGCAGGCTTCTATCAGAGGCTAATTTCAGAAGTGACCCCATAGTAATCCTCCCCTGTCACTGCTTGTGCACACACTTGGGCTTTCCAAGCCCTTCCCCTCTTTTCACCACCCTGAGTCCCACAGCATTTTTGACATAGGTGAGCTCAGAGAGCTTCCCAGCCCCTCTCAATAAACCAACCAGGGGCTTGGGTCTGGTTGCTGAGCAACGGGATCTGTGTCACCCAAGAGGATACTTACCAGGTAAGGACCATGTTTTATGCTGCCCTTCAACATTATGAGCTCAACGGGAGCCTCAGGAATTGAAGAGATCTTGCCCAGACATGCAGGAGCGCATTATTAATTCAGACTACAGGTATTTATTAAGTGTGCCAGGTGAAGTTCCCACTCATTCCACGAACACAGTTACAGGTTGTTACTTGAAGGAGCTGACTGATGGGGCTGAGAAGGCAAGTTTGGGACTAAAGCTTAGGGTTCCAACAGGAGGTAGCTCCACCTTGCTAGCTAGTTGCTTGGTAGGGGTTTGGAGTCAAGGTCTCACCAAAGACTACTTCCTCTCTCTCTCTCTCCCCTCCTTCGGTTTCTTCAGATGGAGGTGATCGTTGGGGACTTTGGGATCGTGGTGGTCCCCCGGGATGCAGCCGACACAGACCGAATCATGAACCACTCCTCAATACTCCGCAAATACAAAGTGAGTCCTCCAGCTCCCTGCTGTGTAGTAATGTGACGTGGCCCTTCTCTGAGAAGCCTGGGGGCTGGAGGCATGAGGACAGAAGAGTTTAGTGTGAGGGACTGGCAACCTACTCTCTCTGCTCTGTCTGCAGAACAACATCATGGTGGTGAAGGATGACATCAACCATCCCATGTCTGTCGTCAGCTCAACCAAGAGCAGGTACGTTTGACAAACGACCAGAGAGACCTTGGTCAAACCGGCTTACAGGTTCCCATACAGCTCTCCTCAGTCCAAGCTGACTGTTAGGTTGGCCGACACCGGCTACCCCAATATGTAGCCTTCTTTTTAGACCTCATTTATTTGTCGCTAGTCCTTGATTTTTAAAAGGGGGACAGGCTGTTAGTTAGTTTTAGGTGACTTGAAGTGGGGGAGAAATTAGTTTTAGTTTGGACTCTAATTTGAGGTGAGGAAGATCTCCTGGAGAAGGGAATGGCAACCCACTCCGGTACTCTTGCCTCGAGAGTTCCATGGACAGAGGAGCCTGATGGGCTATAGCCCATGGGGTTGCAGAGTCAGACATGACTGAGCGCCTAACACTTCCCTTTCCACTCCGAGGTACCAAAAGAATTAGTAAGGGTTTAGGTTAACAGCCATAACAAAACACCCTAAATAGTTAGAATTTTAAATGAGAAATGCTATTCAATGTTATTCAGTGTCAAAAGGGATTGAATCTGTTCAACACGAAGCCTCCCTATCTGAGTCCACGGCTGCCGCAATGACTTCTCTTCTCAGCCAGTGGAGAGGGGCAAAGAGCTCTGTCCTTTAGAAGATGACCCAAAGTTTCACCCATCACTTCGCTTTCATCCGCCTGGCTCAGCATCAGTCACATGGCCATGCCTAGCCTCCAGACAGGCTGGGAGTAGACTTTGAGGCTTGGCAACCATATGTCCAGCTAAAGCTTGGGAGGGTCTATTACTCAGGATAAGAAAGAGAGACTGGATACTAGGGGCCAGTTAACAGTTTCCACCATAACCTCCAAGTGGAAATATCCAATGGAAGGATAAGACATGTGGAATGCAGAGGTCTGGAAGTATAATAAAACTGAAAGCCCTGAGCACCTAAGTGTAAATTAAAGTTTAAGGGTATGGCTGAGTTCACAGGGAGAGTCAGTAAGAGCAAAGAAGGCTATGGGAACATTTAAAACATATTAACATCTATTTAAAGGAAGGATGAGGGGTCAATTAGAAGTTTGGGATTAATATATATACAGTACTATATACAGTAGTGTGTATGTATATTAATATATAACTAGCTAATACTCAGACGGTAAAGCGTCTGCTTACAATGCGGGAGACCTGGGTTCGATCCCTGGGTTGGGAAGATCCCCTGGAGAAGGGAATGGCAACCCACTCCAGTATTCATGCCTGGAAAATCCCATGGACAAGGAGCCTGGTGGGCTACAGTCCATGGGGTCGCAAAGAGTCAGACACGACTGAGTGACTTCACTTCACACATTACTATATATTAATATGTACACATTACTATATATGAAATAGATAACCAACAAAGACCTACTGTATAGCACAGGGAACTCTACTCAATATTTTGTAAGTGTCTACAAAGGAAAAGAACCTGAAAAAGAATTATAGCTGTATATGTATGACTGAATCACTTTACTGTACACCTGAAGCTAACACAACACTGTGAATCAGCTATACTCCAATTTAAAAAGTAATAAAAAAAAATACATAGAAGACTAAGGAGCAGTCAGAAACCACTAGCATTGGTGGCCCTGGAACAAAAGCAGCAGAGGGTACAGAGAGAGAGAACACTGTCATTCGTCATCTGCGTCATATGTTTCAAAGAAATCAAGTGAGCCCAGCGTTTGAGAAGGTCCACTGGACTTCTTCCCTGGAAGGGGATTATGCAGACCCTTGAAACAGTAGCGTCAACTATGAGGTGAGAGCAGAAGTGGCAGTGGGCAACGAGGGAAGAGGGGAAGAGTGTGGCTCCAATCATGGCTGCATAATAAAATTACTGTGACAACTTGAATGGCAACACAAATTTCGTGTCCCATTCATTCCCACTGAATCAGAATTTTGGGGGGTTGGGTCTCTGGGGAGCTGCTTTCTGGATGATTCTCGTGAAATTGGGATTGGCATTTGGAAACCACAGATGTAAACCACTTTTTCAAGAAGGCTCCCCATAAACTGTGTGGGGAGGCACTTGGGGATCTAGTTTGCTGACGGTCAGGACACTGTGTGCATTGCAAAGGCCCTGAGGCAGCCTTTGGGGAGGTCTCACAGCGCAAGGCATTTTAGAATCTAGGTGTCCAGAGGAGTGTGTGAATTCTTACGAATGGCTCCTTGGGGCCTGACATTCCCAAGACCACCATGTGCATAGAGAATGGGAAGCAGCCAGGCCAAGACTGGAACAAAACTGTGCTGAAAGTAAAGTGTATGACGAGAGTTCTTCTGTACATGGTAGTGCTTCCCCTCACCAGGGCTTGTGAGAAGAGCCTCCTGAAGGAGGGCCGCTTCTTCTCCCTCAGGGCTTCCTTAGGAAGGGAAAGAAGGAATCGATCATGATATTCCTTTTCCTGAGACTTTGGTGTAGAGAAACACAAAGAAATGACATAAGAATAGCTAACACCTTGAAATGCCTACTATGTGCTTGAGCTTTTCTAAGTGCTACCTGTATGACATTTAATCATTCTGATAGCTGAGCTCGGCCCCAGGCCCCAGTATTACCCCTGTGTTACAGAGGAGGAAACGGAAGAATAGATGGGTTTAAACAACTTGCCAGAGGTTCTTCAGTTAGGAAGTGGCACAGTCAGGATGGAGGAGGAATTAGAGGGGAAAAGGGTTTTTTTCTGATAGGAAAGCCATGCACTTAGCCTAGGCAAGGACTGGTAATGGGTGTTGGATAAACCCTTTCCTCAAAAGGGAATGGGCTGGCCAGTCCTCTGGCCTTGCTTTCGGGAAAGGATGCCCGCTGATTAGCGTCTCTTCTCAACCAGGCTGGCTCTGCAGCACGGGGATGGCCACGTCGTGGATTACCTGTCCCAGCCAGTCATCGACTACATTCTCAAGAGCCAGCTGTACATCAACGCCTCGGGCTAGCGGCCAGGGGGCGCTGTGCCCCACTCTCCCCTGGGCCTCCGCCAACACACCGGCCCCCCGCCGCCTCTGTCCATCCCGTTTCTCTGCCGCCTCCATTTTCCCGTCTCCTCATCTTGACTGTTTTCCCCACCTGCTGACTCAACCCCCCACAGTGTGGGGGAACCTGCAGAGAACACCACAGCGTACCGCTCCTCCGCAGCCATCGTTGGACAAACTCTCCTCTCGTCTCCGGGTTGGGGGTGGGTGACGGGGTCGGGGTGGGGGAAGTGCGGTCCTTGGAGATGTGCGGGTGCCCGTCTCCCAGCATGCTCTGGGGAGGCGGCTCTGGCCCTCGCCTTCCCAGCATGCCCTTTACCACAAAGGGCTATCTTTTTCCTTTCTTTCTTATCTTTCGTTTCGTTGTTTCGTTTGTTGGTTGTTGTAGTTGTTCACTCCTCATAGAACTTGGATCAAATCCGTGTCCGCGGTTCTTTATGTCTGTCGCCTTGTTGCGTCTCTGCGGCATTCCTTCCCTTTTGACAGGATACCCGCAGCCAGGCCTCAGCTCTCAGAAAGTTGCGTGAGGGCTATGCCCGTTGAACCAGGCCGAGACAACCCCCACCCATCTACCCGCTTTCTCCCCGCCTCCGCCCTACACACACACAGCAGTCTGGGGTCAAGACTGAGACGTTCATGTTCTGAAACCTGGGACGCAAGTCTGGGAGTAGTAGGGTTGCTCAGAAGGATTTGAGTCCATTTCATTAGTTTCCGAAGACCTCTCCTTTTTGATGCTCTGGACTTAAGGATCACCTAGAGCTGGTTCCTTCTCATTTCTTGGTGGCATCGGTTCAGGTACTTATTTGAGCTGTGACTGACAGGGTTGTTCCCTGTCAGCTCCGACCGTTACCAAGGGACCTTCAGATCACCATCAAAGCCCTTGGAGGCCAGACTTAGTCACATTCCTACATCTGAAAAGAAACACGTATGTAAGGCCGAGTCCTAAAAATGCAGCCATTTCTGAAATAAACATGCTAAGAGTTCACTCAAGCTAGAGGTCTTTGCTAATTGGAATTATTTATTGCCTGTTTGGCTGGGAAATATCTCTGTCGTAATGTAAATCCAGGATGACCTAGGAGAAAGCGATTCCCATTTCCCGGTGGGAACTAGTGATTCTCACCCACTCTAGTTTGGTAACAGAAATGGCGCCCGAGGTCAGTTCCTTCTTGAGAAGCAGAGCCTCAGCGTTTTTTGTGGGTTTAGGGTTACGACTCATGCTGAACCCAGAAGCCACAATCATAGCCTGAGGAAGCCTGCCTGGCAGGACCATGACTCTCAGAACAGACATCTGGAGGGATTGTCAAGAGCCACTAAACTCATTCACCCCTTTTGTCCCCAGTTTCCCACCTGCCTCTGGTGCTCTGGAAACAGTTTTGACAGACTCTGTTCTAGCTGTTCAGGTCTCATTCAGGTCCTGCCTGGAGAACCGAAAGGAAATTACTCTCTTCTGCTCTGTTTCTCTCGTCCAGTCTCTTGGCTCTTGGGTTTTTGATTCTTTGAGAAATGGTCCCCAAACTGTAGGATAATTTTGTCGATATCTAGTACCAGCCCTGGCCTGGGAGGTATTGGGTGGGATCTGATGCCAGGAACATCTGTAGCGTCCTTCAGTAGCATCCTCCAGGAAAAGAAATTCAACAGAAGAGTAGCATGGTTGCAGGGGGTGGGCTTATCCTCTTGGATAATGGAAATAATCTCCAAAGGACAAAAGTAAGATACTGTTCTTGGCTCTCGGTGTTCAGCTAAGAATCATGGAATCTGAGAAGATCTTTAGAGATTAATTGAGCCAAGGTGTTTTTTAGAAGCTGAGGAAGCAGAGATCCACTGAATTAAATGACTGGTGCAAGGTCACACAGCAAGTGTAAAGCCTGACAAAAGGCTAATGTTTTCCTGACCATTAGGTCATCACACCACATGATCTCTGCTCCTTTGATTCCCCACGATACTGACCAGATAAGAGGCAGCTTTCAGTCTTTACCTGGCATCTTTCTCTTAACTTATGTTGTCCCAGGTGCTCCCTGTATACAGCCTTGGGTATGCTAGTCCTGGCAGGGAGGATGTGATGGTGAGGAAGGCTGTAGCTAGGTTTCCCTTGGAAATGAACTGCTACAAATGGCAATGGCTTAGAGGAAATCTGAATCCAAGAAAGGATTGCTTTGTGGAAGGCAAAGACCCAGAAAGTGCTCAAGATTGCACTAGTGCTAGGGAGAGAAAGACAGAAGTACCTTTGTCTATGCAAGGCGTTCAGAAGCCAGGAAATGATACAAAGGAAATCAGGGAGCTGGATTCCCTGGGGTAGCACGCATCATCAGGATATGAAGTTTATGGGTAGAGTTTATTCTGAAGATCCACGTGGTCAGATCCGAGAAAGACCAGCTGTCTTTCATTTCTTTGGTCCACTCTTTCTTTGCTGGGCTCTGTGGTCAAGCCCCATTTCGTTCATGACCCCTGAGAAGAAACAGGGCTGACTCTCGCGGCATTCAGTGTGGGGATGGAAAGCACATTTGTAGGGAGAGTGAGATGAGCTAAAGAAAATAACAGGGATAAAAGTGGACTTCTAGGAATGAAATGAGGCAGAGTCTATCTTGGTGAATCAATCACAAGGATCATGATAAAATAGCTTTCCTTTAATACAAGGAAAAGTGACTCCCCTTTTGGATGGAAGTCCATTTCCTGCCCTGCCCCCTTCTTCACTTGCTACAGGGAGGTCAGATCCCCTCTTTCAATCCAGGGCAGGACACATGACTGTGACCCAGCCAAGGCCAATACCAGAGAGATGACTCAGAGTTGGAAGTGGTGTCCCCAGGTGCTCACAGGATGACCTCCAGGTCCTGACTTCCAGCTTGAGGTCCTGCTGCTTCCTACAATGGCTGACCCAAAGGTTCAGAGATTGTGAGAAAGGCATGGGCTAGAATGGCTGTCTCAAGAGGGGGTCTGGAGCCTCATTTCCTGCCTACTGATAAAAATGTCTCTCCCGCTTGCATGAAAGTGGCTGATATGTAAGAACAGGCACGAGGGAAACCCTTCGTGTCAATGACTCTCTCCTCAAGGAATGGCCCTCTGGGGGGGTGGTGTCTGTGCTGCTAGCGGGTACCTCATTCACCACCTCCCTCTCCCACCCAGGCAGCCTTTGGGGCCTTCTTGCTTTCATTTTCCTTGAATGTACATGGGAACAGGGGAGGAAAGTCTCTTCCTGAAGTGCCTGAAACCCAGAACTGGAGCTTCTAGAGAAGCTGTTCTTCCTGTCCCGGCTTGGCCAACCTTTCTCCCACGTTCCCTAATCTCCTGCTCCAGCTTCTCAGAAAGAACAAAAGAACATGATCTTCTAATTCAATTGGAAGTGAGACTCCATAATCAAACTACAGCAAGAGGCAGAGAATTCAGGGAGAAATGACTTGTATTTTACAAGCCCAAATCTACTCCCCTAAACAGACAGACAGACACACACACACACGCTCTCTCTCTCTCCCTTACTCTTTCTCTCTCTCTCAGATTAAGAGAGAGAAGCATGTTATTATATTTTATTCATCAAAAGAGTAATTCAAAAATAAGCCAGTATGTGAAAAGCTCAGGATCTTTTCCAATGTGAAGGCGGGCAGGTGAGAGGGGAAGGATGGGTCCAGGGATGGATTTTGTAGCTCATCCAATCCGGACACCTTAGGAACAGCATCATGGTAAAGGTGATGAATGTATTCTGTCCATTTTGTTTGGTTTGCACCTCCCTATAGCTGCCCAGTAAATGCAATTTTTCAAGTGGTTTCTTTGTTGAGTATGTTTGGAATGTTCTATTAGCCTGCAACAGTCAGTTAGGAATGAGTTACTCTCTTTCCCTCCTCCTTCAGTCTAGGCCTGGGGCCCCAACCTCAGCTTGATGCTAGCAGTCTCAAGGATTGGCATGGGAAGAGGGAAGCTTTTTTGAATCACTTTTTTGGTCACTGAATCTGCCATTTTAAGAATAAGATTTGCTTTATGGAAATCAACACATTAATAAATACTACATTGAAGTTGCAACACCTTCTCACAGTGCAATATTTTGAGTAAAATTTGTTGCTAGAATAGTCACAGACAAAAGTTTTATCAGCAAAATGGTTCAACTACGTTAATAAATAAGATGATGCTACTAGAGCCTGTGTCTTGGTCTAGAATCTTCTCTGTGAGTTGCAGAATTAATCACTTTTTCTTCACAGTCTTACTTGACAGGAGCCAACAGTTGTTAAGAATGCTCTTATAGCAGGAGATTTTCTGCTTGGTTTAGCTAAAGTCACATGTGTAAAATGAAAGTATACACAACCACACCCATAAGCAGGGAAGAATAATTAGCAAATTTGTTCAATTGTGCCTAAGTTTTCTCAGTTTTTTTTTTGTTTTTTTTTTAATGAAATCTTCGGTTCTACCTAACCTGCACAGTCTGGTATTGGTTAGCTTTGGATCCTTGAAGAAGTTAGTTCTTTGTGAATTAAAAATGTATTTGTGAAAATTAAAAACTTAAAAAACTTACTTCTTGACATAAAGGATATCAAGTAAGACAGAAATTGTTAAACTCATAATTGGTTTTGTTTGGCAAAGTTAACAAGCTAAAAATGAATAAGTTAATTGTTCAACCCTGCCGTGACTATTCGATCTTTTTTAACTTTTAATTGTGACAAACGTTATGTATGGGTTTAGGTCTGAATGGTGATTCAGAAGGTAAAATAACAATTCTCCACTCCGCCAGCTCACTTAAGGTTTAGGTACTGGTTTGTCAGATTAGTTGTGTGTGTGTGTTTATCATTTTGGTTCTTGGTATCTCTTTTTGTTTAAGACTGAGATTAGTCAGCTATGTGGGTTTGGTGGCATATCATTGTGGTACTTGCCATGACTTATAAATTGATGGTTTGTATTTACATTTGCTACTTTAGTCACAAAGCGAAACACTCTGTCCTGAGAGTATGTAATGATGAGCTCTTGTTTAATATTGGGTATAAACATTGGTTTATTTTGCTTACTTATACTAACTTACAAAATATATACTGTATCTATAAGTTAACAGACATGTACATAACACATTTTTTCCCTTATGACCCGTAAGTAAACTTCAGATCTTGGAATCTCATAGAAAGTTCCACGTAGCCCATAGTATAAAGATAACAGAGGAGAAAGAATCTAATCTCTGCTTTCCAGGTGGGAAAACTGAGCCACAGCAAGAATTTACAACATTCCCATGACCATGTGAAACATTAAAAAAAAAAATGATAAACACATTCCCAGTCCTTGAGACTTGTTCCAAACACTGGACATTACCAAGTATCCATCTTAATTTTGTCCAAGCATACTGAAAAAGAGTCCACATCCTGGGATAAGATCAGAAGTACATTGACTAAGAAGTTACAGTCCACATGTGTTTCATTTCTACCCACTTCTCCAGACAGAAATCCCCATGAGTCAAAATAGATGAAAATATGTGTGATAGCTTACCAATGGCACAATTAGTTAGATAACTCTCAGAGGCACAAGAGAGTTTCCACTACAAATCACACATACTGATAAGAAAGAAGAAGGAAAGTGCTCTTAACTTGGCAGGGTCAGGTCAAGACTGGTAACAGAGTCTAAGTCCTGGGGAGGCTATTTCTAAGTCACATGCTCCTTCTCTCATCTTAGGGACAATCTACCACAACCTCAGAAATGAGGGAATTATTTCAGTTCAAAGAGAGTCACATGAGTCACTTTCCATTTCCCATCTCTACATAGGGATCATCTCCCATGTGTCAGGGAAGACAATCTTATGACTCTCTTAACAGTCAGTCCCACGAAGGAATCCTTTTATGATTGCAGGCACCCTTGGATCCCCCACCAAGTACCCTGGAATATGTATACTTGACAGAAACAGATAGCCAATCACTAAGATGCATTCTCCCCTTTCATAGTAGAGAACTGTCAGAGAATCGGCTTCCTACCAAGAGACTCTATTTCCCAGACACCTTACAAGTTAGAGGTGGGCATGATAACACTGGGTTCTGGACCATGAAATGCGATAGAAAGTGATGTTCAGCCTTCACCAGGCCTGCCTCACAAAAACTTCCATGTATCTCCCTCTTCCATGTCTTTTTTCCTTTCCACCCGCTGGAAGGGAGATGCTGCCTAAGGCAACCTTAGAAACCTTATAAACGGCAGGGCCTCTGAAATGAACATGTGGAGGGCTACTCTGCCAACTGTCCATCCAGTATGTGATGAGAACAAGAAAAAGTCAATCGAGTGAATTATGCATATTTTTAGGTCTGTGTGATATTGTAGTTAATTGAATCAAATTTGTAAGATGTGTGATTGAGTATGCCAAGACAGGATTAAAAATGCACTTTCAGAGAAAGCAAAGCATAGTGATTAGATCTGTCAGAATTTGGGGAGTTGGTGTAGGCAGAAGCAGAATTCTGTCTTCAGTTACTTGGGTAGATGGCCAATTCAGGATCTCCATTTATTAAATTTTAGTTTATTAAAAAGCATGACAATATACCACAAATGATTGATTTTTGCCTTTAATTTTTTTTATAGTTGATGAAAAAAAAAGCCAAAACATTAATTATCACCCTCACCCTGCTCAGGTTGTTCCAGAAATAAATCCTTCTTTATGCTTAGGAGACAGAACCAGTTAAATCTCATAAAGTGCTTGCCTGGTTGGAAAGGGAAAACAAGATGCTCAGAAAAAAGAATTAAAGATGCTAATTCTGGGGGCTCACATCTCTTTCTCAAGCATTTTTTGTTTCCACTCCTTTGGTACCTACACCTTAAGCTTAGAGTTGAACAAATTAGAAACTGACCACAGGCATCTACGAATTGTTCTTTATTAAAAAAAAAAAAAAAAAAAAAAAAACAGGTCCATGAAAAGCCAAGGAAATACAGAGGTGAGGCAGTACCAAAGTCTACTGAGCAGAGGCTAGAAGGGCTTCTGATTTTTCCAGAAATTCCCACTGGTGTTATGACTCAACAATCTGTTGCAATCAGTTGTAGAAAGGAGCAGAGCAACAGCTGAAACGCAAGGAAGGGTGCACGATCCAGAGTCTTTTCAGCTATTTACCAAAATTCAAGTGCCCCATGGGAATGTCTTGCAACATATGTTCCGTTGAAAAATGAGGTTGCAAACCAAGGGGTTATTGCAATGACTTGTGAGGAACAGGATTTGTAAGTTTAATTTTTTTTAAGGTTTGTCCTCCTTACTATTCAGTCAACTCTATGAGGACAGAGACTATGTCACCACTGTACCCCAGCCCCTGGCACACAATTGGTACTCAATAAATATACGTTGTAAGGATGGATGGATGGATGGAAGAATGGAAGGATGGATGCTACCCAGTTCAAGTATGAATAGGAACATTGTCTGTTATCGAAAGAGAGAGTGAGAACAAAACCCACAGGGGCATATAATTTTTAGTGTTTGAAAATGGCATTGAATTAGGACTAATACCTCTTCTTAGATAATTGCAGCTCTTTCAGAGCCCAAGCTACATTTTTCTATCACTTTGAAACTCGAAAGTAAATACTTTCCCAATGTTTGCTTCACTGGTAAGAAATGCTTTAATAAAAACATTGTCTCTAAGTTGCCTGGCATCATCAGGGGAAAGGTGGTCATTTCCAGGCCCAGAAGAACTCAAAGGTAGCAGGATACCAATGCTCGAAACACGCCAGGCTTACAGTTCATCCCTTCCTCCAGTTTGAAAGTGGAGTACATGTCATGGATCAGCAGTAAGTGGGAGGAACTCTGATCAACAAGAACACATTGAACACTATAAGGCAACAGTATTTTACTGACCACAGCATGACTTCAATTCACTCTCTGATCTGACATTAGGAAGAATTTTATGCGTGGGCAAAGTCAAAAAAAATTTCCTTTGGTCACATTTACTCAAAGAATAAGCTGCCTACGACGTGGCAACACTTGTTCGTACTCCAGGAGTTGGTTTATGACTGTCTGCCTGTGCAGTTTGTCCTTCCATCCTGTCTACCCTTTGGGTGTCCAGGCCCTTGATGAGTCTCATACTCAATGCTATTTGCCTCGTTGCCCCACATCAGGAAGCAAAGAGCATCTCACTAGTACAATAAGACACTGATCTTGGCCAAGGTCTCAGGGTGGGGCCAGGTTCAGTTGAGCTGAGAATGCCCATCAATACCTTCAAATGTCCCCATCCCACCCCATCCGCATGAGATGGCTTCTGAGCCTGAGGTCTTCATCCTAAGAACCCCAGTTGGGAAATCTCGAAGGCAGCTTCAGTGTTGCTCAAGAGCCTGGGTATTGTAGCATCCCGGGGGCAGGTTGTCCCGAATGTTCTCCAGGTTCTTCACATCAGCCAGAATGCCATCTATGCTTGTCTCCAGTGAGCGGAGGTGGCCCCTCTGCCAACGCACTCTCTCCTCCAGCTCTGACATCAGCGGCCGCAGCTGGCTGTTGATCTGGGTCTTGGCTCGAAAAAGCTTCTGCTCCAGTAAGATCAGCCCCTCTTCATCTACACTGCCAGGCTGGTCTATTTTTAGAGGACAAGAAAGGAGTTAACAGAGGAAAAAGTTGTGATTAGATCCCCTTGGATGCATGCAGGCCCTTTCATAACTTTAATTTCTGTTTCCACCTGCTCAGAGTCAATAGTATGCCATTCTTTTAAAAAGGCTTATTTTAAATTAGAAATAATCTAGAAAAAATTTTGAGAGCACAAGCCTTGTTACTAGGTTTTGAAAAGCCCAGTTTAAGCATCTGGGCTCTTTAGTTAAGTAAGATGAAGCTTGGCCTTTGGTTTTCATGATAGAATCAACAGCTTCTGCTCTGAAAAGATGAAGGCTGAAGGTCATAGGGACTGAATACTGTCCAAGGTGTCTGCCCAACACAGCTCATCCTAGGATCAGAATCAACTCCAAATTCTGCTCTCTGAATCACCCTTAGGAAATTTCTTGCTGTTTTCTATTAGAAGACCTTTAGAAACTGGCTGGGTTTCAGGGCTTAGGGAGGCCAAGGTAGGCTTTGCTATTTAAGGGATGCATTCCAGCTGTATGAAATGATGGAAGACTTCATTCTGGCCTGGAACAGTGGGAATCTGGCTAGACATTAGTTTATTTCCAATATGAAATGTGGTCACATTTGTTCAGGTATGCTTTACTCATAAATGATCTGACACGTCAGCATGAAGGGCACCTGACAAGGCCCGTTTGGTCTGAATAGGTTTGAGTGGACAATTCAAGGTCAGATCCATTTGACTGCAGAAGTTTTATCCCAGCTAAAGAGATTAAACTGTAATTTTTCCAGGACTCAAGAGACCAGACAGAGTAGAAACAGCACAATAACCCAAATGTTGACCCAGTAGATCAGTCCTTCCCCTGGGGACAGGGGAGGATTCTAGAATTTAGGGTTCTAAGACATGCAGGAGAAGTGAAGCAGGCTTGCAGACAAAACGTCCATGGGGAGGCAGAGTGAGCTTCTTGCAAATGGCAGGAGCATCAGACACGGAGACCTCGGGTGGAATCTTGTCTCCCCCATTTACTACGTGATCTGTGGGGCAGTATTAAACTCTTTGAGCTTCTGTTCACTATTCTATGAAATAAAATAATAAAATCCGCCTCATTTGTTGTTGCTTAGTTGCTAAGTCATGTCCGACTCTTGTGCAACCCCATGGACTATGTAACTCCTCCGTCCATGGGGTTTCCCAGGCAAGAATACTGGAGTGGGTTGCCATTTCCTTCTCCAGGTGATCTTCCCTCATCTCCTGCTTGGCAGGCAGATTCTTTACCACTGAGCCACCAGGTAAGCCCTAAAACCCACCTCATAGAACCTTTACAAATTTTACACAACCATTCACCACAAAAAAACCTGGCATAGTGCCTGGCACACAGAAAATGCTTGACAGTTCTCACCCAGCCTCCCTCCCCATGCTCTCATTTCCTCTAAAGGCCCTGTTAGTTTCATTGCCTTTTTCAGAACACTAAGCAAAGCTGCTAAACTCTCAGCTGGGGATTTTTTTTTTACCTTAAGAGGGCATTTTACTCTCTGGGACTCATTGGATCAGAAAGCAGACCCATCAGGAAAACAATGCAGATGATACTTGTCTCTTGGGGTGATGATGACACTCCACAGAAAAGCCAAGTTTAAAAGGGGCTCTCCTGAGTATGGCTGGAATCCCTGGCCCTAGTTCCATATCTGCTGTGGTCCAAGCTTGATGTAACAGGCCACAGAAGTTTTGATATCAGGTCCACCCAAATCCAGGATTTTAATTTATCTGAACTTTCTTCTGGGAGGGATGCTGTGAGGTAACTGGAGCTGCCGTCATGGGGTGCCATCAAATCTATTTTAGCCTAAAATGTCTACAGTGTCTCATGGACCTCTCTCTTTGACATTTCATCTGGATCTTCTACCTGGCAGCTCAAGTTTCCACAACCAGTCACAGCACAGTGTAACTGTGGTGTGTGTGTGTGTGCGTGCATGTGTATGCTCAGTAGCATTCAACTTTTTGCGACCCTATGCACTGTGTATCCCACCAGGCTCCTCTGTCCATGGGATTCTCCAGCCAAGAATACTGGAGTGGGTTGCCATGCCCTCCTCCAGAGGATCCTCCTGACCCAGGGATTGAACCCATATCTTATGTCTCCTGCATCGGCAGGTGGGCACCACCTGGGAAGTCCCAACTGTGGTTTGGGGAGGGACAAAGAGCAGAATCAGCAAGTAATTCTTTTTCCTTAGTATTTATGTATTTATTTGACTGTGCCAGGTCTTAGTTGCTGCACACAGGATCTAGTTCCCTGAGCAGGGATCGAACCTGGGCCCCGTGCATTGGGAGTACAGAGCCTTAGTCACTGGATCACCAGGGAAGTCCCTCAGCAAGTGATTCTTGATCTTACAGGCTGGGAGAGACTTCCCCCTCACCACTCTTACTGTCTTAGAGCTCTCTCACCTCTCAATTGCTACAATTGTCTCCAAAATGATCTTATCCTGCCTCTTGTCTAAGCCTCCTTCAAACTCTCCTCCACCCAGCTGCCCCAGTGATCTTTCCAAGATATACAGCACTGACGCCATCCCTCTGCTTGACACTGTCCGCTAGATTCTCGGGATCAAGGTCAGAATCCTTCAAGCCATCCAGTATTCTCTTACACTGTGAAGTTCGAGTCCTACCTCCACAATTTACTATGTGATCTGCAAAACATCATTAACCTCTCAGCCTCAATATACCTTCCCAGTTCTTTGACCTACGGACTTTCATCTCCAAGGGCAATAGGCAGAAGCCCAGTGACCCACCCTAGAGATGGTAAAACAGACCACAGCAAATGAAAATCAACCTGCCTAAGGTATCTGAGCCTGCAAACAAAGCAAATTTCCTGACACCCTTAAGGGAAGTTGAGATTCCCACACATCGGGAATAAGTCTAGTTACTCCTCTGGGGAGAAGGCCTGGAGCACAGGTTGGAAGACTGGGGACACTCCACATACCTATTAGATGTAGGATGCTATCCAACGTGTCGAGTGTGTCTTGGATCGTAACTCCAGCATTCTCGGCTCTGCTGTCAGCTCTCTGGGCTTCTGCAATCACCTGAGGGAAAAATAAGCACAAGCCCATCTGGAAAGGGTGTTCCCACAGTGGCCAGGTTACAGCACTCTGCTGTGGAAAACCATGGGAACTCACCGTCTGCACTGCGTCCATATCCACGTCGAACTCCCGCTCCTTCCTTGCCAGCTCTCCTTCCACTTTCCTCATCTCACTCTTGAGAGTGGCCAGTCCCTTCTCCATGGCCAAGGCTCCATCTGCCGTCACGTTGGCCTCCAAGTTCAGACTCCCAATCTCCTGGGAGAAGAAAGGGAGCCAGGGACGGAAGGAGAGAGGGGTGAGGCATAGAAACATCCCAAAGACGACCGCAGAAAAAATACAGCTGCGGCCAGGCTCTGATGGAGTAAGTGAGATGAACAACGAGAGAGTCAGACTTGGGGACACGCCCTTCCCCAAGCTCTGCCTCAAACAAATGGATTTGGGGGTATGTCTCCAGAGACTAGAATGGTCAGCTGCGAGACACTGCTTCCCTCCCGAGTCAAGCTCAACAAACGGTGAGTGAAACAGGAACCAGTTGGGAAGACCCAGAGGGTGAGAAACTCAACTTCTTCTTTGTCGTGTTTCTTTACTGCCATCATCTTTTGAATGGCTTTGTTCCCCAAGACACTTGAGTTTGGGGTGCAGAGAATGAATGGGCTACAGCTTTGAGTTTTGTTTTTGCTAGGATGAGTGAATCTTAATATCTTTATCAACAAGCTACTATTAGGCATCAAGTCACAGGTGTCTCTGTGCTAGAAGCCATATAAAGAGAGGCATAGAAAATTGGTCTCTACCCTAAAGGGACCTAAGATTGGAGATTATTTTTGGAAGTCGTCCAAGAGTGAGGCCACACAATCTAGATACCAAAAGTCCCCTCTGGGCTTTCTAGAGTTGCTTATGATTTCTAAAAGTCACACTTAAATCAGAACTAGGAAGCTCTCTTCCAGTTGAGAAGCAATCTTTCTACTGTAGCACTTAACATTTGGGCTGTAAATCCAACTAGTCTGTCTTTCCCATTACACTGAGTGCTCCTTAAAGAGAAGGACTGAGTTTTTCCCATCTCCATATCCCCAGCACCAAGCACAGTGCTGGCACAGAGTAAGTGGAGCTTAGACCCAGAGCTCCAGAATTTCACAATCTTGAATTAAAACACTGGGATAGTTGCTGCAAGTTGAATTGTGTCCCCCCCAAAAAAAGATGTGTTGAAATTCTAAACCCTAATACCTCAGAGTATGACCTAATTCGGAAATAGGGTTGTTGCAGATGTAATTTATTAAGATAAGGTCATGCTGGAGGAGAGTGGGCCCCGAATCCAACCAGCGTCCTTATAAGAAGAGCTGGAGAGATCCAGGAAGAAGGGCCCCAAGTGATGACAGAGGCAGGGACTGGAGCGAAGCCACTGCAAACACAAAGGGTTGACAGCCACCACCGGAAGCTAGGAAGAGGCACGGGAGGTTTCTAGCCAGAGTCTTGCAGGGAGCATCGCTCTGCTGACACCTTGATTTCAGACTTCTAGTCTCCAGAACTCTGAGAGAATAAATTCCTGTTGTTTTAAGCCACCCAATCTGTGCTGCTTTTTGATATCAGGTCCAGGAAACTAACAGAATAGTCTAAATAAAAAGCAATCTTGCGTGGCTCTTCTCATGGTGTTGTCTAAAAAGGGGGCTGAAAATGGCGAGGGTGGGACTCCAGCCCTCAGTCAATGACAGGCTTGTGAACCAACCAACCAAAAGGCCAGCCAAGTGGATCTGGGAACACCATGGACCGTAACAGGACGCTGAGTCTTACAGGTCAGAATGAGCCCAACGCTCTCACTCATTCAACATGACCTGTATGTTTGAAGCTGCTCCCACTGACCTGCGATTTCTCTTTACCTGTTCGATCTTGCCGGCGATATTCAGGGCCTCCCCGGCTGCAGTCTTTGCCCTCTGGGCGTCGGTAGCAGCACCCCCCAGGGCTGTCTCTGCTCGCCTGGTCTTGTCACTGGCATCTGCAACCCTCTGGCTGATGTAAGAGAGTCTCTTCATGGCCTCTTCAGCCTCTGCTTTTCTGTCTTCAACCTGCAGATCAAACTCTGAAAAGAAGATAAGAAAACATTGCCATGAAGATGAAAATTAACTTACAACTGAAGATGAAAGGGACTGAGGCCTTTAAGAAAAATCCAGGGTCGGAAACAACTGAAGCGACTTAGCATGCACGCACTGCAAGGCACAAACCCAAATAGCACCCAAGGGATGAGAGAGTGGAAAGTTGTGGTCGTGACTCTTTCTTGTCCGAGAGAAAGTATTGAACTGACAATCAGCAATCAGCCTGCCCTGGGTCTCCATCTTTGCAAAAGTGAACCTCCAAAAGAATCAGAAGCAAGTAGACTCTTTGAAGCCCAAAGTTTCAAGCCAGAGCCTTAAACCCTAAGCTACCAATGGCAGTAGTTAGCAATTGAATAGAATGGGTAGAGAGGTACTTCCTGCGCAGAGGAAAATCCCAAGACTTGAAAACGTCTTTATTGTTGTTCTTTCCTGAAGAAGCCTGAAACTTTAACCAAATCTCGGCAGGGCTTCCCAAGTGGTGCTAGTGGTAAAGAACCCACCTGCCAGTACAGGAGACAGAAAGGAGTCGGCTTCAATCCCTGGGTCGGAAAGATCCCCTGGAGGAGGGAACGGCAACCCACTCTAGCATTCTTGCCTGGAGAACCCAATGGACAGAGGAGATTGACCAGCTACAGTCCACAGGATCACAAAGAGTCGGAAACAACTGAAGCGACTTAGCATGCACGCACTGCAAGGCGCAAACCCAAATTTCCTGGAATCTAGATGCTATGACAAAGCTTGTTCTATATCATTTATCACAAGGCAACCTCACTGACTCTATATTGGAAACAATCAGGCCAAAGAAAGAAAGAGAGAGAAAGGAAGAAAGAAAGAGAGGGAGAGAAAAGAAAACTATCTATATGGTAGTGAGACATCAAATCTCTGCAGGACCTTTGAGGCAGTTTAGTTCAAGAGAAAGGGAGAGATGGGAAAATCAGGGTCTGGAAAGGTTATGTGACTTGCTTACAGTCACACAGCCAGCTCAGCCTAATCACATGATTGAGCATAGATCAGAACTCAAGCCTTTTGACATTTAGTATAATCTGGGCTTCCCTGGTGGCTCAGATGTTAAAGAATCTGCCTGCAATGTGGGAGACCTGGGTTGGACCCCTGGGTTGGGAAAATCCTCTGGAGAAGGGAATAGCTACCCACTCCAGTATTCTTGCCTGGACAATCCCATGGACAGAGGAACCTAGCGGGCTACAGTCCATTGGGTCACAAAGAGTCAGACGTAACTATATGATTAACATTTTCAGTTTTCACAATTGTTTCTACTATATTAAATATTTTAAAATGTTCTTCTTTACAAAGATATTTATTGAGTGTCTATTAATACCTCAACATGCCTGCCACTTACAGAGATTTATGAAGATTCAAAATAAACCAAAGTTACGTTTATACCTTTAAAATACTCAAGTGATCTGAACCCTGAAATACTCACCTCTGAGGTTCTTTAAGATGTTCTCAACTTCATAAAAAGTGGCATTGCCCATACTTAGTGCTTCTTGGGCTCTGCTTTTAGCAAGGTTGGCACGGGAAAGCAGCTGATCTGATTTCTGTAAATGGGCAGGCAGAACAAGATTAGAGTAAATGTAACGCACACCCGGGCAGAGCCCTCCTGCCAGCATAGCCGCTCTGACACACTGCTCTTTGCAACAGAGAACTGTGATTCCTGGAGTCTAGGGGTGCTGTAGCAAACCCCTCCACAAGCTGAGACCACACAAATTTTATAACCTGATGACCCAGTAGGATTCCACATTGAGGACAGACTCGAGCTCTACTCAGGGACAAGAACAGTTTTGCAAATCCTAATTTTAAACTCTAGATACTTCCTGAAGTATGGACATACACTTCATAGACATATGTCATATATACCTAGGAAGTACAGACATATGTCTTCATAGACAGAGCTAGATCAAAATTGGGCCCAGGAGACTTCAGTCCTATTCCTACATTTGAGGGCTGAAGGAAACGGCAATCCACTCCAGCATTCTTGCCTAGAGAATCCCACGGATGGAAGAGCCTAGTAGGCTACAGTCCATGGGGTTGCAAAGAGTTGGAAATGACTGGGTGACTTCACTCTCAGTGAGTGGAACTGAGGTAATCACATTAAGGTCTCAATAAGCAGCAATACCATGACCTTTCGAGAGTTTCTGATGGTTCTTCTTACTGGTAGCCATTCAATACGGGTCTGCTGAAGGAACGGAGTAACAAAGGATACCTGTCTCTCATTCTTCCCATCCTGTAAGAGCTTCTGGGTTTCTTCTTCCCAGTTTCCCAGACTGCTTTGCACACGCTTGAACTCATCCATTCGCTTAGTCACCAGGCTTGAGAGAGAGTCAGCTTTTTGTCTGATCTTCTTTGCTTCTACCTGTGAGTCCCCCAAAATGAAAAAGCCTTACTTTCTGCTCACCAGTTGCCACACCAGTCTTCCCAGGACCTGCCATCATTATCTGAAAACAACAATCCAGGCCCAAAGTCCAACAGAAATGAGGCAATATTCCTCATGCAGTCAGGCAGCATGCCCCCCAACTAGCAAACGGATTTTATGTCTGCTCTGTGTTTTTTTACTATTGTTTCCTATGCGTGAAAATCGTTGTGAATGCTTTTTGCTCTGGGTAGAAAGCTGAATCTTAATCCAACAAATTTGGAATAGTTAAAGGAATGGATGACAGAAACAAGGCAAACCTTTGAGGAAAAAAAAAAGCCTTCCAAGTGGCTATAGTGGATATACTATAGGTTGGACCCAAAGGTAGATATCAAAAGTTCTATAGTAATTTCTCACAGGTTTCAACAGTCCCCCAAACTAGGGAAGAGACAGAAAACTTGTGTTCACTAACAGAAATAGGTTCAGGATATGAACCAAGGTGTTATCAGGGACCAAGACTGGAGTTTAAGAACAAAGATAAGAGGAGGATAGTGAGAAGGATAAATGCGCTTCCTAATTTAAAGCAAGAAAGGTAAATATGGAGGAAAAAACTGGATGATTGAACAATTCAATGGAATCCCCGAGAAGAAAGCATTATGGCCCTTCTGTACATCACTGCACAGGTTAGATGCTCTTACCTGGAAGGACTGATCACTGACTCCCTGAAGCTGAGTTGCTGAACTGAGAAGGCGGAGACTATGCTGATATGACGTATCTGCTTCAGTGTCAATTTGAGTGGCCTCCCTCGATAGCTGCTGGGCCAGAGACTTGGTTTTCTCCAATCTGCAGGGAGTGAAGAGAGCGGACTTTGAGAATTTGCTCTTTTTATTAAAAGCAAAAATTCATTCTGTTAAAAATATGTCGTCAGGATTATCCGAAGAACCAGACAAGAATAAATGTCTGATATGTGTCTCTTTCCACAATTTAAACACAGGCATTAAAGCTTATACAGGTTGGGTCAGAAAAATTCAACCCAAGTTTCCCAATTCTTAATCACATGAATATATTATGTTTATACACTCCATGCCGCCAGATGGGTGTGTTCACCTCCTTTAAACACCACAGATGGTACCATATCGACAAATATACAATCTCTAAATCAAAACTGAAACTTTACTTAGAGTAACTGACATTTTTCTTCCAGTCTTAAAGGCATCTGCTTTCCTCCAAAGTAACACTCTCATTTCTCGTCCTTCTTACTACTGATACTTTTAAAGGAACACAGCACTCCTCAGACGTGGTTTGCATTGTACCCTGGGAGGGAGCGGATTATATTGGCCTGTGCGAGGACCTGCTGAAACGTACTTTCCCACAAGCTCTTGCACCACGGAGCCACGGAGGCTGCCACTGCTGCCTCCTTCAGTAGCAGCCTTGCGCGCCAAGGTCAGGGCTTGCTTGGAGTAGTCTTCAGTTTCCCTGACCAGTTGCTCCATGTTATTGGCTGACTCAACATGGCTGAAAGGATCAAAAAGAATGAGTTTTTATAGCAAAGGGCTTCCTTTATTATTAAAAAAAATTTTTTTGCCATACAACAACATTTTTCTTTTGTATTAGGGTGTAGCCGATTAACAACATTGTGATAGTGTCAGGTGAACAGAGAAGGGGCTCAGCCACACATATATATACATGTATCCATCCTCCCCTAAACTTCCCTCCCACCCAGGCTGCCACATGACATTGAACAGAGTTCCACATGCTATACAATAGGTCCTTGCTGGCTACCCATTTAAAATATAGCAGTGTGTACATGTCCATCCCCAAGTCTCTAACTACCCCTACCTCCCAAATAGAGCTACCATATGACCTACAATCCCACTCCTGGGCATATATCTGGAGGAAAACATGATGAGAAAGGATACAGGCATCCCAATGTTCACTGCAGCCCCATTTACAATAGCCAAGCCATGGAAACAACCTATATGCCCATCAACAGGAATAAAGAAGATGCAATACCTACATACAATGGAATATTACTCAGCCATTAAAAAGAATGAAATAATGCCATTTGCATAAACATGATGGACCTAGAAATTGTCAAACTGAGTGAAGTAAGTCAGACTGAGAAGGTGAAATATCATATGACATCCATTATATGTGGAATCTAAAAAGAAATTATATGGAAGGATGCAAAGGGCTTCCTTTAGGCCTTTTATTTAAATAAGGGGAGAGGAGTAAGAGAACTGCTTTGACTCAAAAAAACAAACAAACAAACAAATAGAATTGACTCAGATGAGATGGAGCTTCTCTATTAGAGGTGCTATCGAGAAGAGAAGGTGTTCTGAGACGTAGCCTCACGTCCTAAACTTTTTTGATGATCTACTTCATTTCTAGCATAATCAGGGGAAGCGACGGAGATGGGCACGAGAAATCTCAGGGTGATAAACACTGCATTTGTAAACTTTTCTGCAGGAGAAATCCCTAGGCTGTATTTTAGCCAAGATCCAACTCCCTCTCCACTTTTTGCTGCATCTTTAAACTTAGCCCAACATTAAGGGGGACAAAGCCCATCAATAACATTTCCCCAGTTGCTTTTGTCCTCTTGGTTCTAGAAACTGATGAGAACAAATCCGGGAAGAAGCCCACACTATGAGAGCATGAGCCAGCCCCCTTCTGCTGACTGAATTCCATTCGGGATTAGCAGAGCCTGCCACCTTGCTGAGCCCTCTGCTAGGAGCAAACCTCTTCAACATCAATCCTGATTGTAGGATTTGCAATCAGGCAAGGACTAAGGAGCTGCCTGTGATTACCAGGGCCCTGCAGAGCCGGTTTTCAGAAGGGAGTTCTCCCCCTCTGCACTCTTGGCCCCCACAGGCTAGCAAACAACTCATTGCTACTTGTTCCCAGGCTTGGTGTGGGAGCCTGGGAGTCCCTCAAAGCTGCAAAATACTCTTTTCCAAGGGCTGATTCATGTCTCAGGGCCCAAGGAATTACATCTGACATACACCAAGGCCATACCATGAGTCATAGAGAAATCTGGAAAAGAAACACCCCACCCCCAACTCCTGCCAAATAACCTTGCCCAGTGGCCACCTACATACACTGAAAACCAAGCGGTTAAAAAATGGCTTCAGGGCAGGGGAATGGCTGCAAAGGAGCCTGGAGGTAATCAGTATGGAGCTTTGGTCCTGAATACTCAGCAGAGTTGTTCAAGTCTGGCCTCCCAGAGGTGATCTGAAGCAGAGGTACCCTCCAGTACTACTCACCTGTCTGCCAGTCTTGTGGCCTCCTGAGCTAGACTTTTAAAGCCATTTGGCCCCGTGTAGTGCTCTGAGGGAGGAATGTTCTGTGGGAAAAGGACAAATGATTAAGGCTCTGCTGGGAGCCATGGAGCCCAAGCAGGTTCTGCAGCTGTCCTGTCTGAACCCCTGACTCATCAAGAGTCCCTGGTTTACCATGGTCATTACATTAAAAAAAAAAAAAAGTAGAGACTGAATCAAATAGAAATCCAAGTTCAAAAAAAGTCTGTATATACAAATGGATTTTAAAATATATGCATGTTTATATCTTCATATATATTTAAAGTCCAGAACATAGGCCAAGTTTTAATGGTAGTTATTTCATAGCAATGAGATCATAAGGGACATTTGTTTTCTGAATTTTCTACAAAAGGAAAATCAATACACACTATTTTTAAATCCTTCATTTCCCCAGCATTGTATCTGATTATCTTCCAACTTTCTTTATCCGCCTCCCATCTTACATTATTGTCACCATTTCCTCCTTTATTTGGAAAGGCAAGAGTGTTCATTCAAACCTCCTCCTCCTATCACACCACAAGCTACATCCTTAGGAAAACCATACTGTAATAAGTTTTCCCCTATTTTCATCACCATGGTTTTATTGGTCTCCTTCCTTCCCTCTTCATTTTGTTCATTCATTCCTTCCTACAGCAAACATTTGTCAGAGCCATACTTGGTGTTATGGGCTGAGAAAGTACAGATGAACAAAATTGAATCCTGCCCTCCAAGAGCTAACAAGCTAGAAGATAGGAAGAAAGAAGGGAGCAGACAGGTAGCAAGGAATGAACTGGTGAAAGAGAAAGGCTGTCCCTAAGCCGTGTCTGACTCTTTTGTGACCCCATGGACTGCAACCTGCTGGACTCCTTTGTCCATAGGATTTCCCAGGCAAGAATTAGGGAGTGGGTTGCCATTTTCTCCTCCAGGGGATCTTCCTGACCCAGGGATCGAACCCACATCTCCTGCTTGGCAGGTGGATTCTTTACTACTGAGCCACCTGGGAAGCTATAAAGCATAAAATAGGAACTGGCAGGAAGCCAAAGAAAGTTGTGACTGCTGCAAGGAAAAGAAGTCCTACTGACTACCAGAGAGACCAGAAAACCCGAGAGAAAAAGTGAGCCCATGAGATGCGCCGTGGGTCCCCCAGCGCAGCAGGGACTCTCACCCCCTAACCCAGCGCCACCTACAGTGTTCCGCAGGGCAGCCTCGCTCTCCTCCAGGCTCAGGCGCATCTGCGTGATAAGCCTGCGAGTATCCTGAACTCGGTCCTGATGCTGGCTGCCCAGGGTCCGAAGTCTCTCCACAGTCATCTTGAGGTCATCCAGGCGGGTCCGGTAGCTATTCTCTTGGCTCCTGGTCTTGGCCAACTGGAGATTGAGGGATCTAATAGCACCTGAATACCAATAAGGAAAGGGAGGATGAGCACCTTGAGGGGTTAAGTCATCAAAAATAGAGGGCTGAAAAAGTGACTGACTGGTTTTTGGCAAAACGGTAAAATCCCAGTATGTGAATGCATGCTCTTTTATCTCCATCATTTCAAATCTCAGGAGAACATCACAGACAGTTCTGCCACCTCCACAAGGGCGAGGCAAAGACATCTGCTGAACTGTTACCACCAAAGATTCTATGACCCAGGGGACTGCTTTCTAAGCCCCTGAATTCTCTCCTGTGTGAAACGGGCCTCCATCACCTTCTGAAATCTGGGCTTCTCTCAGAAGGTCCTGAAGGGCCTGTTCAGCCTGCTGCATCCTGCCCTCCAGCTCTGCGTCAGGTTCTGCTCCTCCGCCAGCCTGAGCCTTTGAAAGCAGTGTCTCGAGGCTCTCAAGTTGCTGCATAAACTGATCCATCTGAAATCACGAAGGAAAGAGGATTAGAACAGAGGATGGAGTTCACAGTGGAATATAATATGCCAGGAATCCAGGGGCTAAGGCTTCCCAGGTGGCACTAGTGGTAAAGAACCCACCCGCCAATGCAGGAGACAAAAGAGACACTGGTTCGATCCCTGAGCCGGGAAGATCCCTTAGAGAAGGGCATGGAAATACTGGTTGCCACTCCAGTGTTCTTGCCTGAGAATCCCATGGACAGAGGAGCCTGGTGGGCTACAGTCCATAGGGTTACAAAGAGTCAGACACGACTGAAGCAGCTTAGTACATAAGCATGCATCCAGGGGCTAATGGCTACCAGTCCAGAAACGCTTGGCATGTTGTGGTAAAATTCAGACTCTAGAGCCTAGACTTTCTGAGTCTGGATCCTGGTTCCACTACTCACTGGTTGTGTGACCTTAGGGAAGTCACTTTCTTTATCCATAGGATGAGGATAATAATACTAAATGACTCAGTATTTGTAGAACAGTGCCGGGAGTAGAGGAAGTGCTATAGAGGCTGGTTAAATAGATAAATTTTTAAAAGCAGGTTGAGTTTGTTCTACATTTGGGTTCTGTTTGGACCCTTCCCTCCCCTGCCCTTCACTCCAGTAAAAATAATAATTCATAATTAACAACAACAACATTAATTTCATTCTTCTCTGGAATTTGAATGAGAAATTCTGGAGGCCATTTCTGTTTGGAGCCCTGACACCTTTAGATTCCTCTTTTGTGGAATAAAAGATAAACAACATATCTTTTATGTTGTTGTTCTGTCGCTAAATCATGCCCAACCTCTGCGACCCCATAGACTGCATCACGCCAGGCTTCCCTGTCCTTCACTATATCCCGAAATTTGCCCAAACTCGTGTCCATTGAGTCGCTGATGCCACCCAACCATCTCATCCTCTGTCACCCTGTTCTCCTCCTGCCCTCTATTCTTCCCAGGATCAGGGTCTTTTCCAATGAGTCAGCTCTACACATCACATGGCCAAAGTACTGGAGTCTTAGCTTCAGCATCAGCCCTTCCAATGGATATCCAGGGTTGATTTCCTTTAGGATTGACTGATTTGAACTCCTCGCTGTCCAAGGGACTCAAGAGTCTTCTCAAGCACCACAATTTGAAATCACCAATTCTTTGGCTCTCAGTCTTCTTAATGGTCCAACTCTCACATCTGTACGTGACCACTGGAAAAACCATAGCTTCGACTACATGGACTTTTGTTGGCAAAGTGATGTCTCTGCTTTTTAAATATGCTGTCTAGGTTTGTCATAGCTTTCTTTCCAAGGAGCAAGCTTCTTTTAATTTCATGGCTGCAGTCTCTATCCACAGTGATTTTGGAGCCCAGGAAAATAAAATCTGTCACTGTTTCCACTTTTTCTCCTTATATTTGCCATGAAGTGAAATTTTGTGGTCAGTAATGCTTCCTAAGGCCCACTTGACTTTACATTCTAGGATGAGTGACCACACCATCATGGTTATTTAGGTCATTAAGACCTTTTTTTGGTATAGTTCTTCTGTGTATTCTTGCCACCTCTTCTTAATCTCTTCTGCTTCTGTTAGATCCTTACCGCGTCTGTGTTTTATCATGCCCATCCTTGCCTGAAATACTCCCTTGATGTCCCCAATTTTCTTGAAGAGATCTCTAGACTTCCCCATTTTATTGTCTTCCTCTGTTTCTTTGCATTGTTCACTTAAGAAGGCTTTCTTCTCACTCCTTGCTGTTCTCTGGAACTCTGCATTCAGTTGGGTATATCTTTCCGTTTCTCCCTTGCCTTTTGATTCTCTTGTTTCCTCAGCTATTTGTACAGCCTCCTCAAATAACCACTTGGCCATCTTGCATTTCTTTTTATTGGGGATGGTTTTGGTCACTGCCTCCTGTACAAGGTTATGAACCTCCATCCATAGTTCTTTAGACACTCTATCAGATCTAATTCCTTGAATCTATTTGTCACCTCCACTTCAGTATTCTTGCCTTGAGAACCCCATGAACAGTATGAAAAGGCAAATTGATAGGATACTGAAAGAGGAACTCCCCAGGTCAGTAGGTTCCCAACACGCTACTGGAGATCAGTGGAGAAATAACTCCAGAAAGAATGAAGGGATGGAGCCAAAGCAAAAACAATACCCAGCTGTGGATGTGACTGGTGACAGAAGCAAGGTCCAATGCTGTAAAGAGCAATATTGCATAGGAACCTGGAATGTCAGGTCCATGAATCAAGGCAAATTGGAAGTGGTCAAACAAGAGATGGCAAGAGTGAACGTCGACATTCTAGGAATCAGCGAACTAAAATGGACTAGAATGGGTGAATTTAACTCAGATGACCATTATATACACTACTGCGGACAGGAATCCCTCAGAAGAAATGGAGTAGCCATCATGGTCAACAAAAGAGTCTGAAATGCAGTACTTGGATGCAATCTCAAAAATGACAGAATGATCTCTGTTCGTTTCCAAGGCAAACCATTAAATATCACGGTAAGCCAAGTCTATGCCCCAACCAGTAATGCTGAAGAAGCTGAAGTTGAACAGTTTTATGAAGACCTACAAGACCTTTTAGAACTCACACTCAAAAAGATGTCCTTTTCATTATAGGGGACTGGAATGCAAAAGTAGGAAGTTAAGAAACACCTGGAGTAAAAGGCAAATTTGGCCTTGGAATATGGAATGAAGCAGGGCAAAAACTAATAGAGTTTTGCCAAGAAAATGCACTGGTCATAGTAAACACCATCTTCCAACAACACAGGAGAAGACTCTACACATGGACTTCACCAGATGGTCAACACCGAAATCAGATTGATTATATTCTTTGCAGCCAAAGATGGAGAAGCTCTATACAGTCAACAAAAACAAGACCAGGAGCTGACTGTTGCTCAGATCATGAACTCCCTATTGCCAAATTCAGACTTAAATTGAAGAAAGTAGGGAAAACCACTAGACCATTCAGGTATGACCTCAATCAAATCCCTTATGATTATACAGTGGAAGTGAGAAATAGATTTAAGGGCCTAGATCTGATAGATAGAGTGCCTGATGAACTATGGAATGAGGTTCATGACATTGTACAGGAGACAGGGATCAAGACCATCCCCATGGAAAAGAAATGCAAAAAAGCAAAATGGCTGTCTGGGGAGGCCTTACCAATAGCTGCGAAAAGAAGAGAAACAAAAAGCAAAGGAGGAAAGGAAAGATACAGCGTCTGAATGCAGAGTTCCAAAGAATAGCAAGGAGAGATAAGAAAGCCTTCCTCAGGGATCAGTGCAAAGAAATAGAATAAAACAACAGAATGGGGAAGACTAGAGATCTCTTCAAGAAAATTAGAAACACCAAGGGGATATTTCACACAAAGATGGGCTTGATAAAGGACAGAAATGGTATGGACCTAACAGAAGCAGAAGATATTAAGAAGAGGTGGCAAGAATACACAAGAACTGTACAAAAAAGAGCTTCATGACCCAGATAATCACGATGGTGTGATCGCTCACCTAGAGCCAGACATCCTGGAATGTGAAGTCAAGTGGGCCTTAGGAAGCATCACTATGAACAAAGCTAGTGGAGGTGATGGGATTCCAGTTGAGCTATTTCAAATCCTGAAAGATGATGCTGTAATATGCCAGCAAATTTGGAAAACTCAGCAGTGGCCGCAGGACTGGAAAAGGTCAGTTTTCATTCTAATCCCAAAGAAAGGCAATGCCAAAGAATGCTCAAACTGCCACACAATTGCACTCATCTCACATGCTAGTAAAGTAATGCTCAAAATTCTCCAAGCCAGTCTTCAGCAATACATGAACTGTGAACTCCCAGATGTTCAAGCTGGTTTTAGAAAAGGCAGAGGAACCAGAGATCAAATTGCCAACACCCACTGGATCATCGAAAAAGCAAGAGAGTTCCAGAAAAACATCTATTTCTGCTTTCTTGACTATGCCAAAGCCTTTGACTGTGTGGATCACAATAAACTGGAAAATTCTTCAAGAGATCAGAATACCAGACCACTTGACCTGCCTCTTGAGAAATCTGTATGCAGGTCAGGATACAACAGTTAGAACTGGACATGGAACAACAGACTGGTTCCAAATAGGAAAAGGAGTACGTCAAGGCTATATATTGTCACCCTGCTTATTTAACTCCTATGCAGAGTACATCATGAGAAATGCTGGGCTAGAAGAAGCGCAAGCTGGAATCAAGATTGCCGGGAGAAATATCAATAACCTCAGATATGCAGATGACACCACCCTTATGGCAGAAAGTGAAGAGGAACTAAAAAGCCTCTTGATGAAAGTGAAAGAGGAAAGCGAAAAAGCTGGCTTAAAGCTCAACAGTCAGAAAACGAAGATCATGGCATCTGGTCCCATCACTTCATGGGAAATAGATGGGGAAACAGTGGAAACAGTGTCAGACTTTATTTTGGGGGCTCCAAAATCACTACAGATGGTGACTGCAGCCATGAAATTAAAAGATGCTTACTCCTTGGAAGAAAGGCTATGACTAACCTAGAAAGCATATTGAAAAGCAGAGACATTACTTTGCCAGCAAAGGTCCATCTAGTCAAGGCTGTGGTTTTTCCTGTGGTCATGTATGGATGTGAGAGTTGGACTCTGAAGAAAGCTGAGCGCCGAAGAATTGATGCTTTTGAACTGTGGTGTTGGAGGACACTCTTGAGAGTCCCTTGGACTGCAAGGAGATCCAACCAGTCCATTCTGAAGGAGATCAGCCCTGGGATTTCTTTGGAAGGAATGATGCTAAAGCTGAAACTCCAGTACTTTGGCCACCTCATGCAAAGAGTTGACTCATTGGAAAAGACCCTGATGCTGGGAGGGATTGGGGGCAGGAGGAGAAGGGGACGATCGAGGATAAGATGGCTGGATGGCATCACGGACTCGATGGACGTGAGTCTGAGTGAACTCCGGGAGTTGGTGATGGACAGGGAGGCCTGGCGTGCTGCGATTCATGGGGTCGCAAAGAGTCGGACACGACTGAGCGACTAAACTGAACTGAACTGAACTAATTTGTTACCTCCACTGTATAACCATCAGGGATTTGATTTAGGTCATACCTGAATGGCTTAATGGTTTTCCCTACTATCTTCAACTTAAGAGTGAGTTTGGTAATAGGGAGCTCATCATCTGAGCCACAGTCAGTTCCCCAGTCTTGTTTTTGCTGATTGTATAGAGCTTCTCCATCTTTAGCTGCTAAGAATACAATCAGTTTGATTTTAGTATTGGCAATATGGTGATATCCACGTGTAGAGTCGTCTCTAGTGTTGTTGGAAGTGAAGTGAAGTGATGTTGCTCAGTCGTGCCCGACTCTTTGTGACCCCGTGGACTGTAGCCCACCAGGCTCCTCCATCCATGGGATTCTCCAGGCCAGAATACTGGAGTGGGTTGCCATTTAATTCGCCAGGGGATCTTCCCGACCCAGGGATCGAACCCAGGTCTCCCACATTGCAGGCAGACGCTTTAACCTCTGAGCCGCCACGGAAGCTGGTGGAAGAGAGTTGTTGTTGGAAGATATTGTTTGTTATGACCAGTGTGTTCTCTTGGCAATACTCTGTTAGCATCTGCCTTGCTTCATTTTGTACTCCAAGGCCAAACTTGCCTGTTACTCCAGGTATCTCTTGACTTCCTACTTTTGCATTCCAGTCCCTTATGATGAAAAGGACATCTTTTTTTGGAGGGTGTTAGTTCTAGAAGGTCCTGTAAGTCTTCATAGAACCAGTCAACTTCAGCATTGTGGTCAGGGCATAGACTTGGATTACTGTGATGTTGAATGGTTTGCCTTGGAAACAAACTGAGATCATTCTGCCATTTTTGAGACTGCACTCAAGTACTACATCTCAGACTCTTGTTGACTATGAGGGCTACTCCAGTTCTTCTAAGGGATTCTTGCACAGACCATTGTAGTTACAATAGTCATCTGAATTAAATTCACCCATTCCCGTCCTTTTTAGTTCACTGATTCCTAAAATATCCGTGTTCACTCTTGCCATCTCCTGCTTGACCACATCCAATTCACCTTGATTCATGGACCTAACATTCCAGGTTCCTATGCAGTATTGTTCTTTACAGTATTGGGCTATACTTTCACCACCAGACACATCCACAACTGAGCATTAGAACCACTTTGGCCCAGCCACTTCTTTCTTTCTGGAGCTATCTCTCCAACATCTTCCAACGTGGGGGAGCTCATCTTCCAGTGTCGTATCTTTTTGCCTTTTCATACTGTTCATGGAGTTCTCAAGGCAAGAATACTGGAGAGATTCACCATTCCCTCCTTCAGTGGACCACGTTTGTCAGAATTCTTCACTGTGACCCGTCTTGGGTGTCCCTGCACAGCATGGCTCATAAATTCATTGAGTTATGCAAGCCCCTTTGCCATGACAAGGCAGTGACCCATGACATCTCTTTTCTGTGTTTAGGTTTCCTTTGTTTGTTTCATAAGGACATTTCTTGGGAAAAATCCATCGAGAAAGTGGCATATTATAATAGAGCACTGAATTCAGATTCAGTGGACATGGGTGGCATTTTCGGTTCCACCTATGTGACTTTTGAAGAATAACACATTTTTCAAAAATGGTACATATAAGAACATAACTCTGAAGTATTATTACTACTATGTGGAAAATTTTTTTCAAGAGAGAAATAGTAATCCCCACTTCTGTCCTTAGGAGACTAGGAGGAGCCTGGGTTTGTGACAGAACCGCCCAGAAGATACTTCAGGATTTTACTTGTGAAGGTGAGGGCTGGCTAGCATGCACACCTGAGTCTTCACTTGATTATAGCAAGCTGGACAGTTGATTAATGCTGCATGGTCACAGTTGAGGCCGTCAAATCCTGGCTTGCAAACACAGCTGCCATCACTTCTACACTCCACGGGCCCCGAGCCCATTGGGTTGCAGTTGCAAGCTAGAGACAAAAGACAAAAAGGAAGCTTTCATGTCAAACTAATTCTGGAACCTGGAGGTATAGCAAAGATAAAAGGAAGATCCAGTTACCCAGAGCAAAGAACCCTTCTTTGCCCTTGTTGATTCATGTTGTGTTGGATTAGTTTCTTGGCTATGTCTCCAAGCACATTCCCAACACAGAGAGGTCTTGCGAATCATCTGGCAGGTTGGTTTGGTGTGCGTGTGTGTGGATGAAGAGACACTTCAACAGCCCATCCTTTCTAGTGACACTGATTTATCTCCCCCCATTAAATTGTAAGTCTCTTGGATATTCCACAGACATTCTGGGTTTGCTCACAGGAAGAGTAACATTTCTTCTGGGCCTACAATATGCCAGATGTAGACACCTCTCTGCATATTACGGATGAGAAATATGGGCTCAGAGAGATTGAGTAATCTGTCCTAGGACACACAGCAAGAAGATGGCAAGAATGAGAACTTGGAAAGAGCCAGTGCTGTTTTGCTTCTGCTCTGCTGCCTTTGACACAGAGAATTCAGTAAAGCAGTACCTTTATTCAATCAAACTGATTCAGTAGCACTATGCATCACATTCTGTTCTAGGAGCTGAGGATATAACAGTGGGTGAAACGCTGCTCAAATGGAGTGATTCTCTGGGTACTCCAACTTCAGTGATCACAAAACACTTGGAATAATGTCTGAGCATATGTTATTATTTGCTTCCATATTTATGTGTCTTCCTTATTAGCATACGAGCTCTTTGCTGAGCTGGGCTGACTTATTCATTATTACAACCTCGGTATCTAGCTCCACACTGCACACATGGTAAGAGCTTGATAAAAGATAGTTCAGTGAAAAAATTGTATTGTCTAAAGGCAGTGAAATCTCTATTAATAGCACTTTATAGATATGGGCTTCCCTGGTGGTTCAGACAGTAAAGAATCTGCCTGCAATGCAGGAAACCTGGGTTCAATTCCTGGGTTGGGAAGATCCCCAGAGAAGGAGATGGCAACCCATCCAGTATTCTTGCCTGGAGAATCCCATGGACAGAGGAGCCTAATGGGCTACAGTACATGGAGTAGCAAAGAATTGAACGTGACTAAGCAACTAACAATTTCACTTTTCTTTTCAGATGGAATTATATAGTTTACAGTGTGCTTTCTCATATGCTATTTTATCTTTGCAACCACTTTGAGTAAAATATTAATGGTCCATATGAGGAAACTGAGACTCAGAGAAATTAATTGGCAAGATCAGAATAATACAAGAGATATGCTAAAAAACTGGACTTAAACTCATACTGCTGATGTCATGTGAATGCTTCCTATCATATGACATCACAGCTAACCCACAAGCTGTGGTCAGGGCAGGTAGAATTTGTGCCCCTGGAGAGAAGCCCTAAGTTGCACAGAGGTCCTCAAGCATTCCCAGGGCTGGGCACTCTGGTGTGAATGAGGGTCTCTGGGCGCCCTGCAGACCTCCTGGGGAGCCTCCAATCTGGGTCCCCAGAGCCACTCTGGACCTTAAAATAAGCAAGCCTGAGTTCTGGGTACCAGGCTGGTCTGGGACCTTGGTGACTGAGGGGTGAGTCTAAGTAGCAGGCCAGCTCCCTTGAACTGAATTTGCCTCTAGAACAGAACACGTGCAAAGGCTTGAAAGAAGGGCTGAGCAAGAGGCCCGGGGTGCACACTCATGCTTTGATCTGATCTGAAGCAGCCCCCAGGAATGCTCCACGAGAGCTACTGCTTTGAAGCCCGACCTCCTTAGGAGACGTGTGGACTGTCACCTTTCTATACATCAATCACACTGACTTCCTGAGAGGGTCTCTCCAAATACTTTACAGGCCACTCCCCTCCCACTTCAATGTGTCCAGGCTTCGTCTTGAGTCATTTATTGCCTTCCTCTTTACGGGTCTGGCGGCCACTTGCCTGCCTACCAGCCTGGGAACTAGCATAGGAGGCAGCCCCATTTTATCTCCTCTTCCAGTTTGGAATGTAAACCTGGCCCTTTTCCCTTCTCCCACTCAGCCTTAACCCTTTCGACATCCTCTGGCTCTGACTGCCAGAGCCCTGCTGCAGGGGAAATTGGTCTTAAGACTTCTGAACAGTGAAAGGTCCAGGCAGGTCTGAGAAGCCAAAGTAGCATCACAATATTACCTGCGGTCAGCCTTGCCCATTTGTACGTTCTCACACGTGTACATGCACACACGCACGCACACACACACACACACACACACACAGAGCCTGGCGAGTCTGCGTAGGGGTACAGTCCTACCTCGACACTTGTCCGCTGGGTTGGGGGCCAAGGGGTCCCCATAGTAGCCGGCTTTGCACTGGTCGCAGTGGGCACCGGTCGTGTTGTAAAGGCACTTCAGACACCTGCCTGTCAGGCGGTCGCAGTTCCCGGGGGCATTGGGGTCCACATTGTTGCTGCACTGACAGGGCTGACAAGACCTCACTGGACCATGCTCCCCAAAGGGGTCCCCAAAGTAGCCGTCGGCACAGAGCTCACAGCGGGCACCTGGAAGGAACCATGAGTCAAGCCACGCACGTGATCATCGATTAGCAGCAAAACCAGAGGCAGAGGCTGAAATTATGCTACTCCCCAGAAGAGCTTCCCCAGCCTGGAACCCCAGAACAGCAGGCTCAGGAGCAGGAACTCACAGCAGGAGGCTGACTCTTCCACACCACAGTGGTCACAGATTCTAGAACACAAGCACCACCAGGGGCCTTCCTGCCAGTTAACAAGCTGGCTAGGGAAAAGTCAGATGGAGCACCAAACCACCAAGGCTGTGGCTCAAGACAAGCTCTTCTTTGAGACCAACCAGCAGACAGGTGTGACACGTATAACGTTACTAAGTTTGCCTTCTTTAGCTTGGTTCAATTTTTTTTGTTTGTTTTTGATAAGGACCTTTTTTAAAATCTATATTGAATTTGTTACAATATTATTTATCTTTGGGTTTTTTGCCCATGTGGCATATGGGACCCTAGACCCCCAACTAGAGATCAAACCTGCATCCCATCCCCACCCCCCATCTTCACCCCATTGGAATGTGAAATCTTAACAACTGGGCCACCGGGGAAGTCCCTCCTTAGGGTTCATTTTTTAAAACTTAGTTAAACTCTATATTTCATCTGACAACTTCACCTCCTAATTGCAAACCTCTTAAAACACCTTTAGTTGTGTCCTCCCATAGCTCTACGCCCCCCCCTTCTTCAATCCACGTCAGCTCTTGGGCATCAATCTCTCCTTATTTTTAAAACGAGCCCATTGAGAATAACCCTGAGTCATGAGCAGTCCCTGGAGATCCCTTGGATTGGACAGATGCATGGCAGAAGGACAGGGTGGGCAGCTGGCCTCACCAGTGACGCCGTGGGGGCAGTTATTGCACACCACCTCCTCTGTCTCTGGCATCACAGAGCAGCTGAACCCATTGCGACAGGGACAGGGTTTGCAGCTGCGGGGGTCGTGCGGGTCGTTGTAGAAACCAATGGGGCAGTCCGCACACTCGATGTCGGGGTTCTCATCCCCCGAGTAACAATCTCCTGGGAGGCAGAGGGAGAACAGATGGGCAGAGAAATGAGCAGATAAAACTATCCACTTTCTTTAATACAGAAGACGACGGGTGGGAGGCAGGGCTTGGTAATTCAAAGCCTCCCTTTCTGCAGCTTTCCCCAGAGTGCCTGAGCGCTGGCCCTCCCCTCTGCCCTCCTACCAACTCTAAACATGGCCACGACCCTGAATCTCACCCTCCCTCTCCCAGGCTAGGCAGACACGCACTCCTTTTACCACCATCCATAAGTTAACACCGCTCCCCTCTTCCCCACCACTTGTCCGCACATTCATTCAGGTCCTGACACTGCCTTTGATCTCCCCAAACAATTCTTGCAATTTGACACCAGCTCCCCCACCCAGCACTGAACCGTGACAGCCATTTCCTGTAACCTAGCACCTTTCTCACAACCTTGTGGCATTTCCATCATGAAAAGGATGGAATGTAATAAAGCGCCGTGTCCATCTTCCCTTGAGTCCAGCCCTGCTCTCCTTAATCCTTTCCCATCTCAGAAATGAGTTCAGGCACCGCCTTTCCCGCACAGCTCTCTCTTCCACGGGAGACCCCGGTCACCTGGCTGCGCCCCGAACCGCCTGGTTCAGGTATCTTTTCACTCACCTGTGTCTGGATCACAGGCCCCTCCCCCTTGGCAGTTACAAGGAATACAGGTGCCAAAAGGTCCCAGTCTGGCTGAATCTCTTTTGTAGCCAGAAGCACATTCCTGGCAGAACTGTCCCTTGTACCCAACAGGACATACACATTGTTCAACCCAGGGTGCTGGGGTTCCTGAGATGGGGCGGGCTGAGATCAAGGTCACGTTGTCGAGGTACCCAGTACCTGCAAGAGAGAAGACAGGTGGGAAGCAGCAAGTGGTTAGGTCCAGGGATCTAAAGTCAGGCCTCACATTGGATTTTTTCTTAACTCCTTAATAAAAGAAATTCACATTCTAAGGCAAGACAAGGAAAATTTAGACATAAAACTTTCTCTCTGCCCTTTGGCCTCCTTCTTCCCCTCTACTTACATTGTGCAGCTGCGTCATGTGGTAAGCAGACCTCCCATGTGACAGAAATACCTGCTCAACCACAAAGATCAATTTTTCTCCTTCTGGCGCCAGCCATGTAACTCCTTAGACATAACATTCCTTTGTCAATCCTGGTAAGGGGTCACAGTGACCTCCTGCTTACTTGCCTTGTGTGTGCAGACATCTTTGGTGAACTTTATGTAAATGCCAATATATCATTTCCCTTAAAGACAGCGATTGGTGCAGAACGGACTAGTTAGACACCTGGAGAGATTGGGCCACACCTAATGGAAGTTGTTAAATACTTGCTTATGACCTTATTAATGTTACTAGTTATATTATATGCTGCCTATTTTACAAGATTAAAGTTCCCTGCAAATGTATGCATGCATGCTCAGTCACTCAGTTTTGTCCGACTTTTTGTGACCCCCAGGGACTGTAGCCTGCCAGGTTCCTCTGTCCATGGGATTCTCCAGGCAAGAATACTGGGGTGGGTTGCCATTTCCTCCTTCAGGGGATCTTTCCGACCCAGGGACTGACCCCATGTCTCTTACATCTCCTGCATTGACAAGCAGTTTCTTTTACCACTGAGCCACCTGGGAAACCCACCAAATGTGTGACTGAGCCTCAGATAAAATTAATGATAATTAGATGACTGGAAACAAGTTGATCAAATATATAGTTTTACAAGATCAGTGGTTGTAATAATGTACAGTATGGGAAGAAGCAGCAAAAGGGAACTGTTCTGAGGACCGTAACAGACTAGTAAGACAGGTGGTCCAGAGGCTTTGGTTACTGTTAACGGAAACTGGTCCAGTAACAGCACTTCCTGTGGCCTATCAAAAGAGTCCTCACTTGACTTGGGAATGTGCATTTCTGGTGCCATGGGACAAACTGGTCACAAAATACCTCCCAAACCATGACTGAAATTAAGACAGAAGGGAAAGGGACTGTAAACTAAAGAACACTGCCCACTATCCTGTTCTATAAGAATCAGGTCTTTAGCCACTGCGGTCGCTGACCTGCAACACATCCTGAAAGGAATTCAAGACAAAGATCAGAATGAAGTACCTTGTGCTCTAAGAAACTGGACAAAACCGGCCCTTAGATAGATCTTTTCAGGAAAAAATTTTATGAATCCCGTTTATTGCATCTTCTCATACTTAGAAAAGCACTAAAACCATTAATTAAGATATCTGTCCCCTGGGAAGAGCAGTAACCCTTCTACCAAGACTTGTGCTTGACTGCACGCACTCCCTTCCAAGGTCACTTACATACTGGCTTCCCCTTTACCTCTTTGGAACTGTTCTCAGAACTTTCCGAGAGACAGCCTCCAGGCTCTACTTCTTATATTGGCTTGAATAAGATTTTCCATTTCTTTCTTAGATTGACTCTTTTTTAAAACTTTTTATCTTATATCAGAGTATAGATTGACTATTGATTAATTTTTTCATTGATAGCCCAGATGACATTCACTCCCTCTGGCATGCATAATGGTATAGCACTTCATCATCGCTGAGTGCACGGGTTCTAGTGTCAGAAAAATCAGGATTTGAATTCTGGCTTGATCTTTACTAGCTCTGTGAATTGGACAAGTCACATAACACCTCTGACTGTGTTTCCTCAGCTACAGAAGAGAAATGACAGAGGTATCCACCTCCCACGTTGTCATGAAATTAAATGAGACAACGCATGTATTGTAGTGTGCTTGGCACATAGTAAAGACTCAATGAATTGTTAGTAAACACCTTTCCCACTTCCTGCTTTATTCACTGTATCAGTGACATGGAAAAGATGCATGTTAGCCATGGATCCTTTTTACATGGATGCTAAAAAGCTTAAGCAGTCTCATTTAAATAATTCCAATCGTGATAAGGAGAACCCAACATGGTGCATAGTATGTAGAAAGTTCAATAATAAGAATTTACAAAATACATGGTGATGTCCAAAGATGGTAGCACCAAGTACAATCCCAAAGGAAAACTACTCAAGAAATAAAGAGAACAGTGTTGTAGATGCCACTTCTGAGCTAAGGGAATGTGCCCTTTTGCTGTAGGTTACCTTCTTCAAATAATTGGCTTCAATCTAAATTCAGAGACTCTCTGGCAAGGCAGCATCATTTATTCTTCATTGATGTGACCTCTTTTCAAGAAATACTCCTTCTTAACTCTTTACTGACTGGGAGATTTTTGCAGAAACTAAGGCTTGTGGTTGGCGATTTGTTATATTGAAATATTCTGGTCAATAATGTTTGGGTAACGAAAGATGTATTAACACATCTCTGGTCAATAATGTGTTAACAACATCTTGTAGAATGTAAAAATGTAGACCCAATCGGAGATTCTACATCAAAGCCGTTCATAGTTTGTCCACTTGTTTGGAGACTGTCACCAAGTTAGAGAGCTGAAGCAAGTTAAATGAAAACCTAACCAGGAAGGAATTCCTTTCTTTTAGTCACTTACTGTATTCTCCGTAGGTAGCTCGGATCCTCAGGGCTGTGAGGTTCCGCAGTAACCTCCGATACTCAAAGTAACTCAGCTGGGGTCTCCAATTACTGCTTGGATGTTCATTTAATCTGCATGATTTAAAACCAAAAGGTGAAAAATCCAGCTCTTATCAAATCTTATAATGTGTATACCTGATTCAATTATGCCCGAGAGTGCAGGAACAACTAAGCCCCTTCACAGCCCTTAGAGGGGGATGAAGGACAGGGAGCCATATCCCTGTAGGCACAAGCCTGGAGCTTTCCCACTCCGTGGGGAATGCAAGCCCCACAGGATGTGATGGAGTGTAGGAAGCTGAACTCCAGGGGTTATGGCATCCAGTGAGGGTCCAAGTCCTCAAAGACCACTTTCTACTCTTGGTCACACGAAACCTAATAGCAGGAACATCTGAGTTCCAGAAGCTCTGATTTTGAAAAGCTGTCATTCATGTTTGGTTTTGTTGTTTAAGTGATTTGTTATCTGAGCATGTTTCACCTCCTGTTCGCACAGGTCAGTGTCCACCTTTTACACTGTCCATGTCTAATACTTCTTAGTTTTGGCATCATGTTGCCTCAGTGTATCACATCACCAGCCCCTGTACTATTTTTTTATTTTAATGTTGTTTTTCGGTTTTTACTGGAATAGCTCTTTCAGGAACAACCCTAACCCTTTTGCCTCATCCATTGATTCATGAAATAAGCATTTACTGTACACTTGTTTTGAGCTAGAAGCTGTATTAGGACAGAGAATACAAAGACAAGCAGAGTGAGGTGATCAATGTCTACCCAAGGTGGTGGGTAAATATGTAATTATGGTACAAAGCAGAGAGTGCTGTGACAAACGCATGAACAGCACGCCACAGAAATTCACGATGGACTGTACCTTACCCGGGGTTCTGAGAAGGCAAATACAAAGGGAAAACCTGTAAGCTGAATCTCAAAGAGTAGTTCACCAAGCTGAGAATGTGGGAACGGGTGTTCCGGCATGGAGAGCTAAGTGTGTGCATCAGAATAAGCTGCAACTGGTTATTTAAGAACACAGTGTGTGTTGTGGGTCTTCTATACATTATTGCCTTTACTTCTACCCTGGAGTAGGCCCCCAACAACCTTCATTTGAACCACTGTGAATGTGATCTGATGGTTCAGTTACCCAAACCGTCCTCCACACAGGATTTGCACCCAGCCTTCACATCTGATCCTGTCGCTTCTCTACTTCTAATCTCTCAATAGATTTCCATCATCTTGCAGGCATGGGCCAGATCTCAGCACCTAGACATGATGGCCAAGAACCACCATGCTGGGTCTTTTCCCAGCCCTTTTAACTTTATCTGCCCATGTCCCCTGTACTAGCTGTGTTCCAGCTATAACTACTGCTTACCAATGCCCTGTACTATCTCTGTACATTCCCACATATACTCACATATGCAGGTTGTCCTGATTTGTCCCTGGCAAAGCCTTGCACTTATTCCTGTTCTCAGTCCACACAGTCCTCCTAGAGAAGCTTTTCCTGACTTCTTCAGACAGAACTAAGCCACTCCTTCCTTTCCTCCCGAGTCCCCATGAGCATGAACCACCACGGAAGTGATTTTATACTGTATTATGTTTGCACAAATAACATACCCTATGAGACAAGAGCTCTTGGAAGACAAAGACCATGTTTCTTCATCTTGAATTCTCAGCCTCTGATACACTATTAAGCATTTGATAGGCACATCCCCTCCCCTGAACTCTCTGTACCCACCGTTCAAAATTCCCGTACTAGAGAGAAACATTTGCAAATGATGTATTTGATAAAGGATTATTATCCAAAAAATACATATAAGTTACACAACTCAACATCAAAAAAACAAACAGCCCAATTAAAATATGGGCAGAGGACCTAAATAAACAGTTTTCCAAAGAAGGAATACAGATGGGCAACAGGCACATGAAAAGATGCTCAACATCACTAATCATCAAAGAAATGTAAACCAAAACCACGATGAGATACCATCTCACACCTGTCAGAAGGGCTATTATCAAAAAGACAACAAGTAACAAGTGTTGGCAAGGATGTGGAGAAAAGGGAATGTTTGTGCACTGTTGGTGGGAATGTAGATTGGTTCAGGTGCTATGGAAACCAGTGTGGAGGTTCCTCAAAAAGATTAACAATAGAACTACTGTATGATCCAGCAAGTCCACTTCTGGGTATTCTTCTGAAAGAAACAAAAACACCAATTCAAAGAGAAATACACCTATATGTCACTACAACATTATTCACAATAGCCAAGAAATGGAAAATGTCCATCAATAGCAGATAAAGAAGATGCCGACTGTGTGTGTGTGATGGAATACTACTCAGCCATAAAAAGAATGAATTCTTGCCATTTGCAACAACAGGGATGGACCTAGAGGGTGTTATGCTAAATGAAAGAATTCAGATAGAGAAAGACAAATATCATATGATTTCATTTATGTGTAAAATCTAAAAAACAAACATAATGAAACAAAAACAGGGTCATAAGAAGGGAGGGTGTGGGGGATGAGTGAACTAGGTAAGAGAGATTAAAAGGTAAAAAGTTCCAGGTATAAAATAAATGAACCACAAGGATGAAATGTACAGCCTGGGAAATACAGTCAAGAATGTACTAATACTGTATAGTGGCAGGTGGTAACCAGAATTGTCGTGATCATTTTGTAATGTATAGAAACGTTGAATCACTCTGTTATGGACCTGGAACTAACATAGTGTTGTAGGTCAATCATATTTCAAAAAAACTCCCATTTCACAGGATAACATGTAACTTCCTTAGACACACACAGGACCATCCATGACCTCACTTCCGCCTCTTCTCTGACCTCACTTCTCACTGTATTCCTCTCCCCTACTCCATGTTCCACTCATGCCTAATCACTTAGAATTTCCTAAATGTACAAAACTTGCTCAAACACACTTTTTCTGCCATGTTAACCTTCACTCCTTTTCTTTCCTTAGAAAGCTACTCCTCATTGTCACATCTTCTCGGTAAGCTTTCCTGATGCTAAGTCGCTTTAGTCGTGCCCGACTCTGTGTGACCCCATAGACAGCAGCCCACCAGGCTCCCCCGTCCCTGGGATTCTCCAGGCAAGAACACTGCAGTGGGTTGCCATAAGGTTTCCTAGGTCACTCCAATGCGAGTTACTGATGCCTCCTGCATGTATTCAAAACACTTGTGTCCACTTTGTCTCTTACAAGCTGCCCTGTAATCATCAGTTTATTTTTCTCCCCCATTAGCCTGTCAGGGGCTTGCGGGCAGCAATCATGACCTGTCCCAGCACATAACACCATATTTGGTCCATAAAAGGTGCTCAAAACGCTTATTGAATAAATGAATGATCATTGAATGAGTAAACAAAGGAAGCAGACTTCAGTCACCATTTGCTTTATTTGACTCACTACTAGTCTTTCTCTTTACCTGAACGTGTAAGTCTTGGTGATCCCACAAGGCAGTGTCTTGTCACGCGGCATCAAGGGAGCTGTGATCTGTAGACCAGCACCTTCCAGAATCACGTCATGGGCAGATGGGTGTCGGCCTCCCCTGTCCACACGGTAGTCAAAAGACAGGCTCTGCCCATAGCTCACCTGTTGATTCCCAAGAAATTTGGCTGTGAAACAGATCAAAAAGACTAGGATCAGCTGTGAGACTAGAGAAGAAAAGGAGTGAGCAGGTTTGCATGGATGTTGGCAATTTCTTTTGGAGCTCTGTATTATTCACCCATCACTCCCCACAAACTACTCTTTCAGAAGAGCCAGTTCATGGCACTGGACATGGCCATACTGCTATTGGCTATGAAGAAGGGTTAATTAATGAAATGCCAAAAGGGCCTCATTATAAGACAATTCCATCTATTACGTGATTCACAGTGTGGCCCTTATCAGTTCAGTTCAGTTGCTCAGACATGTCTGACTCTTTGCAACCGCATGGACTGCAGCACACCAGCCTTCCCTGTCCATCACCAACTCCCGGAGCTTGCTCAAACTCATGTCCATCGAGTTGGTGATGCCATCCAACCATCTCATCCTCTGTTATCCCCTTCTCCTGCCACCTTCAATCTTCCCCAGCACCAGGGTCTTTTCAAATGAGTCAGTTCTTCCCATCAGGTGGCCAAAGTATTGGAGTTTCAGCCTCAGCATCAGTCCTTCCAATGAATATTCAGGACTGATTTCCTTTAGGGTGGACTGGTTGGATCTTCTTGCAGTCCAAGGGACTCTCAAGAGTCTTCTCCAACACCACAGTTCAAAAGCATCAATTCTTCGGTGCTCAGCCTTCTTCACAGTCCAACTCTCACATCCATACATGACCACTGGAAAAACCATAGCTTTGACTAGACAGACCTTTGTTGGTTCTTATGACAGACAGATATGTAGGGATTCCCAGGTCTATCAGCAATAGTACCATCTGTCACATAGTGCTTTCTAGTTTATAGAATACTTGCACAAACATCATCACACTTGATGGCAGTTAGTCATTATTCTTTCCACTTAATAGCTGAGGGAATTAAAGTTTGGAAAAGTTAGGAAGCCACTTTGCCCAGGAATCACACATTAGCTAAGGATATGAACCAGAAATTCTAGCCAGAAGGACTTCCTTGGTGGTCCAGTGGTTAAGACTTTGCCTCTCAATGCACAGGGTGTGGGTTCAACCCCTGGTCAGGGAACTAAGATCCCACATAACCTCATGGTCAAAAAGCTAAAACATAACACAGAAGGAATATTGTACTAAATTCAATAAAGACTTTAAAATGGGCCACATGAAAAAAAAAGACGTCTAAAAAAAAATTTTAACCAGAGCTTTTCCATCCAACTTTTCTGATTTTTATATTTTTAAAATTTACAATTGGTTTAAAGCTTTAAGAAATGCTTTGTCTTCACCTTTCCATCTGCTTCCTGATAGACCCACATATTTGACCCCAGTCCTTATTTCTTGTCTTGGTGGGAAACTTAGAAATTTGCCATTTGACTGAAGCAGGAACCTGCGCCGGGATCTGACCACCTGGACACCCAGTTCTGCTCTATTGGGCCGTGACTTTGTCAGTAGGACTGAAGCCCTAGTTATCTTCTGGAGATGCTACTGCCGTGGACACTAAGTGATAAGATTTTCACATTTTCTAACCCCATTCTTCTATCCTGACTTCCTAGTCTTCTAAGTTGTCTTCTACAGGAAAAATACCATACGTACCAGGAGCTACAAAATAGACAGGGTCTGATCGTCGTGCTGAGCTAAACACATCTTGATGGCGCTGTGACCATTGGAGCTTTGCAGGAAACCCATTTCTCTGGACAGCCTTCCAGCCATCAACATCTGGAACATAAGTAAAACCACTCTTCATTAGAACAAAACTTATCATGTATTGAGTTAAACAAGGCAAGACTTGATTGCTACTCACTAGCAATGAGTAAGTAACCAGTGGGTTTTCTTTATATTTCCACATTCATGCACCATCCTCAGAATTTCCTATGGACCTCTCTACTTGGTTTTTACCTTCACCTACTCCTGTTTACACCTGCTTTAACTTCTTGTTTTTGAGTCTGACTCTTGGAATAAGAGAACATGTTTTCATCTGCCTGAAATTTGCATTTTTATTTCACTTACATAAACACGGTCTGGCCTTAGTGAGGTAAGAGGGTCCAATATGTTCAGAGAGAAACTCAGAGTTGAGATCATATTAATCTCCCATATTTTTAGAGTGCTTTGTAGCTTGGTAACTAATTTCACATAAATTAACTCATTTGGCATACATGAAAGAAGTAATACTAATGAATGTGAATTCCATTCCAAGACTTGTGTTAAGCCCCTCAATCCAATGATTCTTTTGTGGTTTTAAAGTACATTAATAGGAAATGCAGGGAGTTGAAAACCTGTTCTCTTTTTAGTTATTTTTATAAGTCATTCAGAAGCTGGTCTGAGTAAACTGTTCAGATACAACTTTTCTAAGACACCAGGCTCTTTCTTATTGCCTGACAAAATAATGTACATTTAAAGCTAAAAAACAGTCATCCTGTTAAAGATGACTCAAGGACCCCATCCTGCAGACAGAAGTCTATAAGCACAAAGCCCTATACAGCAGTAAATAGAAGCAAAACACCTAGAAAACAGCATGCTTTACCTTGATGGAAGGTAGATATGATTTTATGGACACTGTAGTCTCCAGAGCTTTGGCAGCTGGCCGAATGCCCATAGCAAAAACACTGGGTACAGCCCTCAGGGTTTCTCCCATCCAGGTGATAGTAACCTGGTCGGCACCTGCAGGGGCATTTTAGAAATTGGGACAATTTCAAAACAAATATTCAATAACAAATTATAGGTTATTTCTCATCCCCACAGAGAATATGGTGACTGATCATTTCTACTTTCTCTCCCACCCAGCCCATTAATTCCCAAACGTAAGAAATACTCAGTTGCACATACTACTCTCACTCCCAGACCTCCTGATGGACAATCACAGGCCCCCATTAAGAAAGCAAGAAGAATATTCACTTTCTCTTGCTCTAGCAGAGCAGCAACACATTGGGCGTGATGGTCTGGAAATGGTGATTTTTCCCATCCTTGGTAAGGAATTCAGTGGGCAAGATGGGGAGGGGTCAGGTAGGGCTGTGCAGAGTTGGCTCAGTCTTAGAGCAAGTGTTCAAAGGGGGTAATAGGGTGGAAAGTCGGGACCAGCAAAAGACAGACAAATGCCCCTGGATTCGGAAAATCCCCTGGAGAAGAGAAAGGCTACCCAAACTAGTATTCTGGCCTGGAGAATTCCATGCACTGTATAGTCCATGGGGTTACAAAGAGTTGGACACGACTGAGCGGCTTTCACTTTCACTTCACTTTCATTGTGCAAAATCAGAAAGGCAGACAAGCTGTGAACTGTAGATGCTACATAAAACAGCAGTAAATAAATATCTTTTTTTTTCTTCCTCTATAGATCAAGGGTTTAAAAACTCATTATAGTTTCTGTGGAGGAAAACTGCAGATTAAAAGAGATTAAAAAACAAGGAAAGAAGGAAGAGGGGAGGGAGAAGGGAAGGAAGAAGTGAGTAGGAGAAAGGGTGAAGAAGGTATGATGAAGGCAGGAGGGAAGGGGAGGGCGTCAGCAAAACTAAACACAGCGCTTAAGGATGCACTTGGGAGATAAACTGTGAAGAACAGTGGTCACTTCTAGGAAGGAAGGAGGATATTGTGGGGCTGGTACTTTTTTAGCAAAGGCCAATTTCATAAAAAAAAGCAAGAGAGTTGCAGAAAAACATCTACTTCTGCTTTATTGACTATGCCAAAGCCTTTGACTGTGTGGATCACAACATACTGTGGAAAATTCTGAAAGAGATGGGAATCCTAGACCACCTGACCTGCCTCTTGGGAAATCTGCATGCAGGTCAGGATACAACAGTTAGAACTGGACATGGAACAACAGACTGGTTCCAAATAGGAAAAGGAGTACGTCAAGGCTGTATATTGTCACCCTGCTTATTTAACTTCTATGCAGAGTACATCATGAGAAACGCTGGGCTGGAGGAAGCATAAGCTGGAATCAAGATTGCCGGGAGAAATATCAATAACCTCAGATATGCGGATGACAGCACCCTTATGGCAGAAAGTGAAGAAGAACTAAAGAGCCTCTTGATGAAAGTGAAAGAGGAGAGTGAAAAAGTTGGCTTAAAGCTCAACATTCAGAAAACTAAGATCATGGCATCCAGTCCCATCACTTCATGGAAAATAGATGGGGAAACAGTGGCTGACTTTATTTTGGGGGGCTCCAAAATCACTATAGATGGTGATTGCAGCCATGAAATTAAAAGACACTTGCTCCTTGGAAGGAAAGTTATAACCAACCGAGACAGCATATTGAAATGCAGAGACGTTACTTTGTCAACAAAGGTCCGTCTAGTCAAGGCTATAGTTTTTCCAGTAATTAGTCATGTATGGATGTGAGAGTTGGACTACAAAGAAAGCTAAGTGCAGAAGAACTGATGCTTTTGAACTGTGGTGTTGGGGAAGACTCTTGTGAGTCCCTTGGACTGCAATGAGATCCAACCAGTCCATCCTAAACGAAATCAGTCCTGGATGTTCCTTGGAAGCACTGATGGTGAAGCTGAAACTCCAATCCTTTGGCCACTTGATGTGAAGAGCTGACTCACTGGAAAACATCCTGATGCTGGGAAAGATTGAGGGCAGGAGGAAAAGGGGATGACAGAGGATGAGATGGTTGGATGACATCACCAACTCAATGGACATGGGTTTGGGTAGACTCCGGGAATTGATGAAGGACAGGGAGGCCAGGCGTGCTGCAGTCCATGGGGTCGCAAAGAGTCGCACACACCTGAGTGGCTGAACTGAACTGAATTTCATATAATTAGTGTGGCTGACAACATTTGTTTTATGAGACTTTCTATTTCTCTGTTCTATTTTGAAATTTAAAAGGTTTTCAGAAAGTGACTCCTCTTGTAACACTTGAGCTATGTTTCACACCCCCACCCCAGTAGCAAAGAACTGGCTGAAAACACAAGCTAGAAGTGTACCTGGCATTGCCTCTGCCCAGGTATAAGTGATTGGCCGCATGCCAAAGAACTGCTTTCTTTCTTTGAAGGAAATATGGGGGAAGGTTTTACCTCTGGGGCCTACCTCACAGCCCTCTGCTTACAACAGTCTCAGGGGAGTGAAAAGTTTTAAGTCCAGGCTCAATTTGTATTTAAGGAATTTCCTGCAGCAGCAACTGGGAGTCGATCGGCCTCACTGTACCACCTGCCCCAACGTGGCTCTGACATCCTCCCCCGGTTCGTGTATGTGCACATAACCACCACCCCATCCCTGGGCAGGTCCTCGTCTGCACACAATGGTTATTTATGGCCATACGCTTCAGTATTTCCACTGACTAAGATTTTCCCAACATGTTTACTTAGGCCAGGCCTTCCCTGGGACTGAGTTGAGTCATGAGGCCTCATCCCTGCATACCTTGTACAGAGCACCTGGGACTGAGAGCCAGCTGGCCAGGGACTCCCCAGGGCCCTGTCACAGCATACACAGAGAAGGCACCCAGAGCAAAAGCTTGGAGTCTAGTGAGATTTGGGGCCTTGCTTGCATTTTTAAAAAAATATTTATTTAGTTGACTACACCGGGTCTTAGCTGCGGCATGCGGGATCTTCGTCTTCATTGTGGCAATGTAAACTCTTAGCTGTGTGACATGTGGGATCTAGTTTCCTGAGCAGGGACCAAACCCGGGCCCTTTGAATTGGGAGCATGGAGTCTTAACCACTGGACTACCAGGGAAATCCTTTGCTTGTATTTTTTTTTTTAAAGACTAGTTTTTGCAGGACTTCCCAGTGGTTAAGACTCTGTACTTCCGACATAGGAGGCTTGAGTTCCATCCCTGGCGAAGGAACTAAAATCACACACGCCATGCAGTGTGGCCAAAAGATAAATTTTAAAAAATAATAATAACAAGGTCTAGTTTTTGAGGCCAGGGAGCAGGAAGAAGGTCATCAACATTGGTTAAGTGTCCCTTTTCCATGAACTGCATTCATGCTGGTTGTCAGGGGACCTCCTGCTGTGTCCAGAGGGCCACAGTTCACACAGACCTATCACAGCGCTCTCCCGTGACAGCTGGCTTGCAGACACAGCTGCCCGTGTCACAGGGCCCCGCGATGCCGGCTGGATCACAGTCACACTTGGAGTCTCTGGAAAGAAGAAAAAGAAAATTAGAGCTGTGTTTCCAAATGCTCTGAACTACACACATGAAGATCAGGCACTCATAAGCAAATGTCACCAACTTGAGTCAATCTTTCATCTTCAATGAGGCCTCTCTTAGCTATTCTTATCCATGCTAATCTCTCTCAGACCCTTTAAGAATTCATCTGTCCATGCTACTAGTGCTACTCAAAGTGTGGTCCGTGGCTGGCAGTCAGTCCAAGAACTGTTTACTACCCACTCCTAGAAAGAGGAGGGGTTTGCCTCAGAATGTAAACCAAACCCATCGTGAAACTCTTTAGTTTGGTTGACTGTTTGCGTCAGTTGACTTAAAAATTTTTTTATCACTTGTTTCTCTATTGTTTAGTCCAGTGGTGTCTGCTTTCATCGCGGTTGATTCCACCTATTTGCTTCTTGTTCCTTTAGTTCTTTCTTCTGGTAGCACTTCTATTTCACATATAGTCCATACCATGCAATTCATTATTTAAAGTATACAACTCATTGGGTTTTAATTGATCCTCAGAGTTATGCAAAGACCACCACAACCAACTTTGGAACATTTTTATCACTCTAAATAGAAAGCCGGTGTCCTTTAGGAATCACCCGCATCGCCTTCCCCCAAATCCTAGGCAACCACTAACCAGCTTTTTGGCTCTGGAGATTTGCCTGTTCTGAATGCTTCCTATAAATGGAATTGTACGACATGTGGCCTTTTGTGTTTTGATTCTTTCACTTAGTATGTCTTCAAAATCCATCCATGCTGTATCATGTATCAGCAGGTCATTCTTTGCATGGTTGAATAAAATCCCATCACATGAATATACTACATTTTGTTCATCCACTCATCAGAATGCACATTTGGGTTTCCACTTTTTAACTATTATGAATAATGCTAATTATTCATAGTAGATAATTTGTATACATTAATGTGAAAATTTGCATACAAGTTTCTGTGCAGATAATATGTTTTCATATCTCTCGAATGTATATCTAGGAGTAAAATTGCTATCAGTTTCACTGATTTTTTTTTTCTGGTTGCAAGACTTTCCTCAATGAAAAAATCAGTATTTTCATTATTTAATTTAGGCACAATCTCCTTGTCTTGTGCAAACTAGTGCTTTGATGACTGGTCTCTGACTAACCAAAGCCCTGGTCTCTATCACCAAATTTGCCCCATAAGCATATGTATTTATCTCATGCATCTAAGACCAAGTTTGTTCTCTTCCCTACTGACCTGCTCCTCCTGACTGCTCCATGACCCCATCAGATCCTGCCCAAACCTGCTTCTGACCCTAGCTGCCTAGATCGGAAGTTTGGATCTCATTCTAGGTGGGGAAGGAGCTAATGGAGGTTTGGCGCAGAGCCATGATGTCATCTACTTCACAGTTTACAAGGATTACCAAGGGAGACAGGGCCTGGGAGGGGTCAGGGAAGGCGGGGAGGGGAAGAGAACCGGGGATGGTGGTAACAAGGATGGTGCAGGCAAGGCTGGCGGGTGGGTCTCACATGGACAAGGGGCTGGAATCATGGGTGAAGATGAAGCGGTTTCTCTGTGGGCAGCCTTCTAGCCCATGGCTTCTCTGCCAAGCTCCTCCTCCCCAAAGTCAGCCCAGCACCTTGCTGGCTCTGCACCTCTACGGGCTGGCCATGTGACATATAAGGTACGCTTCACCTTTTTCCAGAAAAGTAAGTTGAGGAGGACTAGAGAATGCTTCAAGCTAAAGGAGATTCAAATTATGCAAAAAGTTCTTCTACTCTAAATTCAATTATTTGTAACAAGTTCCACGTTAAAACATAAAGGACTCTTAACTTCTGCCCTAGTTCATCTATAGGAGGGGTAGTTGTCAGGGTGACGAGCATGGCCTCCACAGACAACATTCTGAGTCTGAGTATGAAGTCCACCAGCAACACTGGGCACCTTATTTATCCTCTCAGGATTTAAGTTTCTTATCTTTAACATAAGGATAAAACTTTAACAGAGTTTTTAGGGTTATTGTGAGGGTTAAATGAGATAACCCACACATAGTCCCCAGAAGACTTCCCTGGTGGTCCAGTGGCTAAGACTCCAAGCTCCCAATGCAGGAGGCCTGGGTTTGATCCCTGGTCAGGGAAGTAAGATCTCATATGCTACAGCTAAGACTCGGTGCAGCCAAAAAATGAATAAACACTGTTCTTAAAATAGTGTTTCCCTAACTCAGTTACTTAGTAACAGTTACTCAGTAAATGTAAGTGGTCCCTAATGTTGTCCGATCGCCATTAGTCACAGTGCAACCAGTGGTGGGCACAGGCGCTTACAGGAGCTTCCGGTCTTGGGTGCACCCAGCATCGGTGAGGGTATGGAAGCCTGGCAAACAGCGGTCACACCTGTCCCCTGTCACACCTGGCTTACAGCTGCACCGTCCAGTGTTGTCACATCGAGGGCTAAGAGAACCTATAACCACAGAGGAGGGGAAAGGAAAGAAGAAAAGGAACTGTTTCATTCATATGACATTAGAGGGCAACCATCACCACATGGGAGCTCAATAAATACTAAATAATGATCTTCTTGGAGAAGGAAATGGCAACCCACTCCAGTGTTCTTGCCTGGAGAATCCCAGGGACGGGGGAGCCTGGTGGGCTGTCGTCTCTGGGGTCACACAGAGTCGGACACGACTGAAGCGACTTAGCAGCAGCAATGATCTCCTAAAAGAGATCAGCCCTGAGTGCTCATTGGAAGCACTGATGTTGAAGCTGAAACTCCAATACTTTGGCCACCTGATGCAAAGAGCTGACTCATTTGAAAAGACCCTGATGCTGGGAAAGACTGAGGGCAGGAGGAGAAGGGGACAGCAGAGGATGAGATGGTTGGATGGCATCACTGACTCGATGGACATGAGTTTGGCTAAACTCCGGGAGTTGGTGATGGACAGGGAGGCCTGGCGTGCTGCAGTCCATGGGGTCACAAAGAGTCAGACACGACTGAGCGACTGAACTGAACTGAACTGAACTGAATCACCATGACCTACTGCCTTGGGCAATGCTTTCACATCATTGGGATATGCATCCACCACTAGGGAAAATTCTGACAGCCAAGGATGGCTTCTTCAGGGAAAGAAATGGAAATGACTCCTGAAAGCATTATTATTTATATATCTGCTCTGGTTTCAACATTAGGTCATTTGTCAAATCCTTGAGATCTTAAGAAGGAACATTTGTGAATGAGCACATGAGCCTCCACAAACACAGGATGCAGAAGTGAGCCGCCTTCTCCCTTATCTCTGGCAGGCAAACAGCATCTTTCAAGGCTCAGTGCTCACATGGTATGATTGCAAGAGTAGAAAAAAGCCTCTTAACCAAACATATCTCTACCTACCTGGAGCGGTAGAAATTCTCACCTTTGGAGCATCACCTCTTGTGAGAAGTGAAGACCCTGTGCATCTTACCTGGTTTGGAGCACTAGACCACTTTCCTATGATTAATTGTTTATAGATATGCTCTATAAAATGACCTCTCAGACTGTTGCTGAAAGGTGAGAGGTGCTCAGGATAACAAAGTGTGCTGTCCTAGAATCCAGCCACCCTTAGCAACTCCCCTTCAACCACCCCCAGTTCAAGCTTCCTCCTTCTCTCACCTGGTCCCTACCTCCATCCTTGACTCCCTACACTTGATTCTCTTTATAGAAGGCAAAGTGCTCCTTTCCAGTGGAGTTTGAATCATATGACTGGTCTGTTTAGGTCTTCTGATGGGTCTAGGTCTTCTGATGGGTCCCTGCTATGAGTGGAATAAAGTGCAAACTCTGTACCATGCCCTACAAGCCTCGACCTCTCTTGCCTCATCTTCTGCTCCTTCACCGAGGTCCAGCATCCTCGCTCCCCTCCCTGTTCCTGGAATATGCTGATTGCTTCCCTCCTCAGGGCATTTGCACCTGCTGCTTCTTCAGCCTGGAATGTTCTATCCTGAGAACGCACCCTAGTTGGCCCATTCTCAGCACTTAGTCTTGATTAACTTCTCTAGAGAAACCTTCTCTGACTCTCATGTCTATACTATTCATTCAGCCCACTGCTCCCTCCGTCCTTAGCCCTGCTTACTGATAACTCCATCAGCTTGTGCTCCCTGCTGAATTCCCAGTGCCCGAAGCAGAGTCCTAGATGCCTGTTGTATCAGTTAACCCTCAGGAAGGAGGAAACGGCTATTGTGAAAGGAGGAAGAAGGCAAAAGATGAGGTAGAATGTGGTTCACCTACTTGATAATTTCCCTAAGGCTGGCAGTATTATAAATAATAACCAGGCTATCGGAGAAGGCAATGGCAACCCACTCCAGTACTCTTGCCTGGAAAATTCCATGGACGAAGGAGCTGGAAGGCTATAGTCCATGGGGTCACTGAGGGTCGGACACGACTGAGCGACTTCACTTTCACTTTTTACTTTCCTGCATTGGAGAAGGAAATGGCAACCCACTCCAGTGTTCTTGCCTGGAGAATCCCAGGGACGGGGGAGCCTGGTGGGCTGCCATCTATGGGGTCGCACAGAGTCGGACACGACTGAAGTGACTTAGCAGCAGCAACCAGGCTATTCATAATCTATAAAGCCAACAGAACACTAACCAGTTGCTCCTTCTTTCTCCTAATCTCTTACTTGACTGTGAACTTTTAATTCACTTATAGACACAAGTCAAATCAATAAAGGTGTTTGGCTCTGTGTCTATAGCCGCAGGTGGAACATGAAATAAACTAGTTACATTCACAGTTAGAGTCTGTGATTGTCTCCGTGTCAACCTTGCAAGGCTTGAAAGGACCCTCAGTGACAAGAACACAAACTACCTTTTATGCTATGTGCGAGACACTGAATTGAGCATTATATATATATTAGTTCACCATATTTATCGGTGAATTAAGAGCTGATAAGATATCAAATCCATTTGAGGATCATCAGGAGCACTCAGGATCATACCGGGAGCAGATAGAGAAAGGAGGGGAAGGCACCTCGGGTGGAAATTGAATATCACTGATTAAGCAAAGGGAAAGGGTGATCAGAGTTGGGAGAAGTCTCAGAATAGTGGAAGCCAAGGGAGGAGAATCCCAAAGAGGGTTAAGGGAGGAAGAAGATGGAATAGTTTCCAATATCTAAGACAAGAGAGTACTTAAGATGAGAGTGAGGAGAGGCCACTAGGGTTGGCGTTTAGAGACACACAGTAGACGGAGCTAAGGAGGTAAATTCCTATTTAAATTTATACAATTTAATTATTTAAACATAAATGAGTAAATCTGGGACCCAGAAACATGTTTTTTTTTCTCCATTCAAATTAACGGAAATTATGTTTTTAATTTTCGAAAACTCTCCCCCAGGTCTCCCACATTATAGACAGGCACTTTATCGTCTGAGCCACCAGGGAAGTCCAGTTTAAGAAAACTCTCCCTACAATAGTTTTTCAGAAGAAACTCTTACTAGTCCATTGCCTGTAGCTTGCCAGGCTCCTTTGTCCGTAGGATTTCCCGGGTAAGACTACTGGAGAGGATTGCCATTTCCTTCTCCAGGGGGTCTTCCCAACTCAGGGACTGAACTTGAGTCTCCTGCACTGGCAGGGGAATTCTTTACCACTGAGCTACCTGGGAGGCTCAAACTAAAATATGTGAAGTACCTAACTCAATATCTCACATATAGTAAGTGCTCACAAAAGTAGTTTAGGCTTGAATCTTCTAGGCCTCCTTCAAGCCTTGCAAAGTTGACACGAAAACATGTACAGGCTCTTACTATAAACAGGATTGATTCATTTCACGTTCCCAAACTTCCAAAATAATAGCACTGGGTTTTCAAAGTATCTCATTAAAATAAAAACACCTGTCCTAATTCCTATATCATGAGCTACTCTTAGGGATTGTGAACAAATGGGTTTAAAGGATAGATGAAGAAGAGCTTCTTGTTTCAAGTGTGTCCCCAGAAAGCACTTCAGGACTTGGGTAGTACTGTCTATATGCATTAGAGGACTCAGAAACATATTCTAAAATGACTAAGAGAGCTTGCTTCCTTTTGAGGATGCTTTAAAAATATAGACACTTGCATTTTTAAATAGCACTATTATTATTATTATTCAATCACTGTATTTAATAATAATTAAATTATTATCTAAGACATGTTTCAAAACAATAACTCAAATGTTATAGTCTGAGTAATCCACTGCATCGCTTGTACATATTTAAAAAAAATAAAATTAAGAGAACAAACCCAACATCATTAATGTCTGAGCAGATCTCAAGAATTTAGGCATCAGGGGAGGAAAACACAAACACACAGTGAATTTCAAAGTATCCACAGAAAGTTTTCAGGGTTACAAGAACTGAGGATAATTCAGCCCTGTTCAGTTCAGTTCATTTCAGTCACTCAGTCGTGCCCGACTCCTTGCAACCACATGAGTCGCAGCATGCTGAGCCCCTAAAATCATCACCTAAAAATAAGTCTAGTTGGTATATTTAGAAGAAACTGGTGTAACATCCAAAATCTGTGACCATTTTGGGGGTTATAAATGCTGTTGGCTTCATTTGCCATGCATACAATGGAAGCTTTTGGTAAGATGAATTTTTCTGCATTTGAAATTGAATATACAACAAATTCCCTTGGGAAGTTATATTTTGCAAGTGAAAAATACCCTCTGGCTAATGGGGAAACAGAAATCACACAGAGAATTAAATTCTTGTTACTGATTTTGTGACCTGTGCAGCCAACAGTTAGCCGGAGATGGCACACAGTGGGGACAGCCCCTGCCACCAATGTGCCACTCAGCCCTCGAAAAGTTCCATCACTTCCCACTCTAAGCCTCTGTTACCTCGTTTGTAAAATGAAAATAATAGCACTGTCTTCATAGGGTTATTTGTGAAGATTAAATTAATTAGTGGATGAAAGTGTTTAGAAAAGTGCCTGGCACAGAGTAAGCATGTAATTCATGTTAACTATTAATATCATACAAGACATAAATCATCACTGGGCCCCACTGCTTCCTACTAGGCTGTTCACCCTGAGTCCAAGATATCTTTTCCCCCAAAGAAAAGAAAGAACCAGGCTCACTGTTGCTGGGTAGCAACAAACTAGAGAGTGGGAAAGGGCCGGCGTGGTAAAGCCTCTTCACCGTCTCGCTCCATGATGCAGGCTCCTTGTCTACTCCCAGACTAATAGCCTTGTCTTCAGGCCAGGCTTTCCAGCTGAGCCAATTACATTTCTCATCACATTCACGCTGATTATTTTCCTGGAATGACCCAACTCTAGTGACTCACAACAAAGCCGCATCACCTAAGGGATACGATCTTGTCAGAGAGGTTAAATGCCCATTAAAGTGAAATCATTTTTCTTTTAATTTTTCTTTGGTTCAAAGGGAGAATTACTAAACCCCAAAGATTCTGGATGCTGAGTCAAAGCCACAAAACTGAGCGAATCTGACTCAAACCATATGGTAGCAGCAAGTCTGGTGAATCTGAGAATGATGGCTGGCGTATGGGTTTGTATCACCATGGGGTCACCCCAGTTTTCAAAGCCTCCCCAACGCACGCTACTTGCAAGACATGCCTGGGCCAAAGCCTGCCCATTTTTAGATTCTTTCAGCTGCTGCTAAGAATTGGCTTCACAGAACTGTACTGAGTCATAAGGCTATAACTTTTTGGTAAATTAACATTGATCACATTATACTATTAAGCGCTTTTTGGCAAAGAGAAATAGACATGCCAAGGAAGAAAACAGACAAATAAGGTAGCTTTACAAAGCCAACTTTAGGGACTTTCCTAGTGGTCAGTGGTTAGGACTCCCCACTTCCACTGCAGGGGGCACTGGTTCAATCCCTGGTTGGGAAAATAAGATTCCATGTACCACATGGTATGGCCAAAAAGAGTTGTTTTTAATTTTTAAGTCCCAAGTATTTATCTCTCTCTTCCTCTTTATATTTACTAACTTGTCTTTACTGTCCGCTCGTGACTATGATGGTAAAGAATCTGCCTCAATGAGGGAGACCCCAGTTCAATCCCTGGGTTAGGAAGAGTCCCTGGAGAAGAGAATGGCTACCCACGGCAGTATTCTTGCCCGGAGAATCCCCATGGACAGAGCAGCCTGGCAGTCCACAGTCCTTGGGGTCGCAAACGGTCAGACACAACTGAGCAACTAACACTTTTCATGATGACCTCAGCAGGACACGTGCATCTGTGTACACATAAACCACCTATAGTTCTGAGAATACAGCAGTGGGTGACCCATTTAAAACAAGAACAAAAACAGGCTCTCCTATGAACCAGCCACCCTATTAGGTCTTATTTATTGTTCTGTTTTCTCTTGTTCACAACCCTGTGAAGGATTCTAATCTACCTATTCTGTGTCCGTCTCTTTTATCAGTCTCACTTTATCTTGCCAGCACCCGGCATAGCACCAGAAACAAATCTTTCTAATCTCTTATTTTTGAGAGGTTGGTCGAAGGGATAGTTATGGAAATGGAGAACTATCACTGGACGAATACAAGCTTCTTTGTGGGTAGCCATTTCCTTCTCCACGTCAAAGACTGTCATCTGCTGGGAAAAGTCACCGGGTGCCTCTCTTGGGGCTGGAATTCCAACTAATGTGCCCTGAAGACCACAGCTGGTTCCTACAACCTAGCCTTAAGAGAAACATGTTTCCTTTCAGACTGAAATTGCTAAAACAAAAACAAAAACAAAAACCAGTGTCTAGTAGATTCGCAGTTGTTCTAGAAAATTTTTAATAAACTTTATTTTTAGAATTATATGTTCATATGTTGAAAGGAAATTATTAGTTTTGCAGTGTATTTTTCTGTTCTGTTTGTTTACTTTTGCCTGTGCCATGGGGTACCTTAGTTCCTAGTCCAGGGATCGAACCTGTGCCCATGCACTGGGAGTACTGTGGAGTCTTAACCACCGGACCAACTGGGAAGCGTCTGTTCAAGAAAACTGAACATCTGCCTCTTGGTCTGCTCTCTCTCTCTTTTCCCCTGCCTCCCTCCCTCCCCATTCTCTCTGCTCCTCCTCCCCCTCTCCCCTCCCCCTCTCCCCTTGCTCTCCCACTCTCCCCTTTCTCTCCCCTCCCCCTCCTCCCATTGTCTCCCCTCCCCCTCCCCCTCTCCCCATTCTCTCCCCTCCCCCTCTCCCCATTCTCTCCCCTCCCCCTCCTCCCATTCTCTCCCCTCCCCCTCCTCCCATTCTCTCCCCTCCCCCTCCTCCCATTCTCTCCCCTCCCCCTCCTCCAATTCTCTCCCCTCCCCCTCCCCCTCTCCCCTTGCTCTCCCACTCTCCCCTTTCTCTCCCCCTCCCTCTCCTTCCCTCCCCCCATTCTCTCCCCTCCCCCTCCTCCCATTGTCTCCCCTCCCCCGCCCCCTCTCCCCATTCTCTCCCCTCCCCCTCTCTCCCTCCTCCCATTCTCTCCCCCCCGCCCATTCCCCTCTTTTATCCAACTACCTTTGGAGTTGCAATTGCAGGGCAAGCAGCGGTCCCTCTCCCTGTGCCGGTAAAATCCTTCCCTGCACCTCTCGCAGTGAATGCCCCCAGTGTTGTCACTGCAGTGGAGGCAGCGGAATCCATTTCCTGTCAGTCTGTGAAGTTCCTGATCAAAGATGCATTGCCTGGACTTTCCGTTGCAATCACAGACTAGGGATTAGGGGGAAAAAAAGAAGACATCGTCAACAGAAAACAAGTCAGGGCAATTCTCCTAGGTGTTCTATTATTATTATTAATAAAAACGATGCCCAGGGTACTACATACTAGTTTAAACTGCTCAGTGGCCAAAGGTAACGGGGTGAAATTGGCCGCACGATGATGGAGGGAGTTCTCAGTTTACCTAAAGGAAGCGGTGCTGGAGGAGTGTTGCCTTGGAGAACACAAAACAACATGCGGTCAGGGTAGCCAGACTGCCAGACCCCCCAAGACAAAGCAAAGCTCTAATATTACGTATTTTTATGTGAAAAGTCCTGGTTTAAATATATGCAAGGAATTCATTTTTAAAATTCTGCGAAACCCCATAGTACGAGTCTATGGGCTGGAGAAGATCTGAGGACTGCTGGGACGTGCACTCTGGCACGACTGTGAAACAGCTGAAGGTGTTATCCGTTCAAGACCTATAGCATCTGTCCTTCCAGTGATGGTCAAGGCTGAGGAGCTAATTTTTTTTAAAAATTTACTTTATTGAAACACAGTGACTTGCAGTGTTATATTAATTCCTGGTGTTCAGCAAAGTGATTCAGTTATACATACATATATACATTCTTCTTCATATCCTTTATTATGGTTTATTACAGGATATTGAATAAGTTCCCTGTGCTATGAGTAGGACCTTGTTTATCCACTTGCATCTGCTAATCCCAAACTCCCAATCCATCCCGCCCCAACCCAGCCCCCTCGGCAACCACAGATCTGTTCTCGCTGCCTGTGAGTCTGTTTCTGTTTCATGGATAAGCTCATTTGTGCCACATTTTAGATTCCACACGTAAGTGAAATCATATAGTATTTGTCATTCTCTTTCTGACTGACTTCAGCCAGCACGATAATCCTAGGTCCATCTGTGTCACTGCAAATGGCATTATTTCATTCTTTTTGTGGCTGAGTAGTGTCCCACTGTGTGTGTGTGGATCACGTCTTCTTTATCCATTCATCTCTTGACGCTCATTTAGGTGGTTTCCATGTCTTGACTACTGTAAGTAGTGCTGCCATGAACACAGGGGTTCATCTGTGCTTTTAAATTACAGTTTTGTCTTGGTATATGCCCAGGAACAGGATTGTTGGATCACATAGCAACTTTAGTTTTTTGAAGAACCTCCATTCTGTTTCCTAAAGAGGCTGCACCAATTTACACTCCCACGAACAATGTAGAAGTGATCCCTGTGCTTGAAGAGCTAATATGACTATCTGGACAGGTATTTCCTCCCCTCTCACTGTGCCATAAGGGTCTCTCCCAAAAGCAGGAGTCAAAAAGAACCACAGTCCCATTAAGAAGGATTTTCCCCAGGTGTCTAGGAAAGTATACATTGTGCATGTTCCAAAGAGACTGTGGGGTGACTAACATGTCCACGCGGGACCGGAACAGCCAATGAGTTAACAGGGGAAATCCTTAGCGTTTTACCTGGCACACCGCAGACCCCCAACAAATATTTCAGCCACAGTTTGGAAAAGATGATGAGCCTAAAAGAATGGTATCAAGTACCAGTTCTGCTACTTCCTCAGGCAATCACTTCCACTCTCTGAATCTTATTTCTTTTATAAACGTAGGCTGCATTTTCTACCTCCCTGGATTGTCGAAAAGGATCCCACTGAGAGAAGAAGATCAGGTCCTTCGTCTATGCTGTTTCGTCCCTCACTCACAGGAGAGAGGTATTGCCTCAGATGAGAAAAATGCAGCTCACAAAGGTTAAGTAACCCGACCCAGTGGAAAGCTGGGATTTGAACCTCTGTCTGTTGCCAAAACCCACTTTCTTTCCCCCAGAGACACTGTCTCTATTGGCCATGCAACCCTAGTGAGAACTTGTCTCTGGCAATGTCCAGGGCCGTGACTTACCCTGGGGACTCATTTTAAAAGTCAGCAAATGTAGCAACATGTACAGAGCAGCTGCCTGTGCAGGCCTTGCCAGCTCTGGCGGAACAAAGGTGGCAACGGTGGCTAAGTATAGCTGCCGACCTTCTTAAAGGACTTCATTGCAATAACTCCTAAAACTCATTCTGTTACTCCTGTGGGTGCCCCTAATCTGAGCAAAGTCAAGAACCTCCATCCAGAGACCAGCATGTTTCTGGGACTTTACATTCAGCAGCTCAGTTAATTCTTGCAATAACATTTTAACATGGGTTTAATAATCCTCATTCAACAGATGAGGAAATGAATGCATAGAGGGGGTAGGTGTCTCACCTCAGCTCACACAGCTAAAGTGGCAAGGGTGTAATTGCTCCCAGGTGTGTCCAGTCACAAAGCTCTCACCTTTCTATGTTACTCTTGTGTCTCAAGACTCTGGTCTGCTACTGTGTGTAGGTATTCTTCCTATGACTCCCTCAAGGAGAGTTATTCAGCCTCTTCTCCAGTTCTTCCTAATCTGGCAAGATGTCCCATCCCTCCTGAGACAGCTCTGGTTGTTACAAATTATTTGTATGCAATTTTATTTTTTAAACTATAATTTTTCATTGTTCCCCCTCCTTTCCTCACTCATCTGCTATTTTATTTATTTTTGGCTGCACTGGGTCTGCATGGCTGTGCACAGGATTTCTCTAATTGCAGTGAGCCTGGGCTTCTCACTGTGGTGGCTTCTCTTGTTGCAGGGCACAGGCTCAGAGGCTGTGGCACACGGGCGTAGTTGCTCCGAGGCATGTGGGATCTTCCCAGACCAGGGATGGAACTCATGTCCCCTGCATTGGCAGCAGAGGATTCCCTGGTAGCTCAGACGGTAAAGCGTCTGCCTGCAATGTGGGAGACCGGGGTTTAATCCCCTGGTCAGGAAGATCCCCTGGAGGAGGAAATGGCAACCCACTCCAGTACTCTTGCCTAGAAAATTCCATGGATGGAGGAGCCTGGTGGGCTACAGTCCATGGGGTCGCGAAGAGTCGAACACGACTGAGCGACTTCACTCACTCACTCTTATCCACTGAGCCACCGGGATGTCCCTGCAATTGTAAATGTGCCTCTGTCCCTGTAATTTTATCATGCATTCTGTTCTTCTGCAGAAAACAACACATAGACAGACACACCTAATCTCTTCTCTATTTATCGACTCCTCAGACATTTCTCACATTTACATTTACAAGGCGCTGCATCAGCCAAGCCCTTAAGTATCTGAAGATAGGACCATCTTCATCTTTAGCCTTCTCTTCTTCAGGTTAAGCTGAAGACCTGTCACGTCCAGAACTTTCAGCCATTTCCCAGGTCACGATTTCTAGTTTCATCTTGACTCCTTTCCTAGGAACAAACTCTCATTTTCACTACCTTTCTTTAAATGACCAGAATTTATTACAGCTCTTCAAATGTGGCTTGAACAGCTCAGCTTACAGCAGGACCAGATATTTTAATTCCACAGATGAGCCTAACATTTCACTAAACTCACAGCCCATGAAGTTTGCATTCAGTTCAAACTCCCAGGGCTTTTTCACAGAACTGATGCCAAGCCGAATCTTTCCCAACGAATGTTTGTGTAACGGATTTTTCTGGATCTCCAACAGATGCGCCACACAGCTGCCATGTGCTGTGAAATTTCTGCCGAGCAGCTCATTAGGCACGAACAAGAGCTAAATCCACCAGCCAACGATCCTTGTGAGGCTGTCCAGTTGGATCCCACACTGAGCCAGTGCCCTCCCTGCCCTGGATGACCTTTGGGAACAATCTCGAAATAATTTCAAACATCTCATTGCTTTTTAAATTTTCTGCTTTTTGTGTGGTCTCTGTTTTCTTTTTTTGTATTTATTTTATGCTTATTCTGTTTATTTATTTGTCTGCACTGGGTCTTGCAGGAGCTTCGATGTTTGTTGCAGCGTTCGAACTTCTAGTTGCAGTTTGTGGGATCTACTTCCCTGACCAAGACCCGGCTGCATTGGGAGCGTGGAATCTTAGCCACCCAGACCACCAGGGAAGTGTCTTTTTTCATTCAAAACAAACATTTTACTGGTAGAAGTTAATTTCATTAGGAAGTGATGTATTTTTAGAGCATTATTTTAAAAATAGAAAACCCCGTTATAATCTTTTTTTAACCATTTCCCTTTCCTTCTGTCCTTTCTGCTTTAAAGCTCTGTTATGAAAGAAATGATGTTCTTCCTTTAAAATTCACAGCCTTCAATGGAGACACCTTCATATAATTCCAGTACAGGAGGTCTTTAGGTAGCATCTCTCCACTCTGGAACTCTGCGGTAAACCTTTTGTAAGCTACCCTCCTCTCTCTCTGTTGGGCTTCTCTTTAAGCCTAGGGTTATGTACGTTTCCCAGGTGGCTCAGTGGTAAAGAATTCGCCTGCCAATGCAGGAAACGCAGGAGACATGGGTTCAATGATTCCCTGGAGTAGAGGAAATAGCAACCCGCTCCAGTGTTCTTGCCTGGAGAATTCCACGGACAGAGGAGCCTAATGGGCTATAGTCCACGGGGCCACAAAAAGTCAGACGTGACTGGGCACACACACCTATAACACATTTTAAAACAAGAGGAAACTCTAAAAATGTTTTTTTATTATGCTTCCTTTTTTTCTGTTTAGCCTTGTTTAGCTTTAAATCTGTTATAGACTTTTTTTAATTTTTGTTTTGAAATCTACTTGCTATTCTTCTAAATTTGGGGCCAGCTGTAAATTTTCTAACTATATTGTCTAGTTTCCATCAGGGAGCCTTGACACAAAAGCCAGTGATACAAGTATAAAGATGGGGGTCTTGGACATGTCCTGGGTCCACTGGGAATCATTTGTCAAACCCTTTCATCCAACAAATATAGACTGAGCACCTATGTGCCATACCGTTTTCAGGAATTTAGCGGTAGCCGGAAACCAACAGACGGGACTACCCTGGTGGTCCAGCAGCTAAGAATCTGCCTGCCAATGCAGGGGACACGGGTTCCATCCCTGGTCCTGGAAGAGCCCACATGTTGTGGAGCAACTAAGCCCACGAGACGCACCTACTGAGCCCACACAGCTAGAGCCTGTGTTCTGCAAGAGAAGCTACTGCAATGAGAAACCCATGCACCGAAATGAAGAGTGGCCCCGGCTCCCTGCAACTAGAGAAAGCCCACGTGCAGCAATGAAGAAGACCCTGCACAGCCATAAATAAATACATTTTTTAAAAAAACCAATAGCTGTCCAAGACTTCATGGAGTTTTCACGATACTTAGAGGAAAAGACATACATTTCATTCATTCATTTAGTTAAGTATCACTTCACATCTAACAGGGGCACTGCCCTGGTACTCGAACACTGGGCTTTGTGAGCCAGCAAGATTTCAATAAAGGGAATCATAATGTTTTATACGGGCGTCCCTGGTGGCTCAGCCAGTAAAGAATCTACCTGCAATGCAGGAGACCTTGGTGCAGTCCCTGGGTTGGGAAGATCCACTCGAGAAGGAAATGGCAATCCACTCTAGCATTCTTGCCTGGAGAATTCCAAATAATTAAATATACACTTATTTAATATATATTGGACTTTGTCCCATATGCATCTTGGACATGTCCTTTGTCACATACACATGATGTTATCACAGTTTTCCTCATTCTACCGTGGACAGGTATAGGTCCAGGATCCGGCATTAAGCTATTTACTGTATGAGAAAATACAGAAACAAATCAGACTTGGACCTGAACAGACCTGAACACTTATAGGGTCTAGGAATTAAGAGTGGCAGAATCTTTCTCCCTGTCTCACCGATTCTGTATCACAGGAACCAGGTCCTACCTACTACCCTTATTTGACTATTCATTTCTATGGAACTCTTTCCAAATTAGGGACATCTTTTCAAGGTTTTGACTTCCCTGGTGGCTAAGCGCTTCCCAGATGGTAAAGCGTCTGCCTGCAATGCGGGAGACCCAGGTTCAATCCCTGGATGGGGAAGATCCTCTGGAGAAGGAAATGGCAACCTGCTCCAGTACTCTTGCCTGGAAAATCCCATGGACTGAGGAGCCTGGTAGGCTACAGTCCATGGGGTCGCAAAGAGTCGGACAAGACTGAGTGACTTCACTTCATTTTCAAGGTTTTGTCCTGTCCCCTCACCATCCCCTCACTCCACCCCCTCCCCCTAAACCCTTGCCCTGTCAGCAGGGATGCTCCCCAGGAGCTAAAGAAAGGAGATTCAGCAAGTTCACCTCAAGCCCGGTACGCCGAACATGCCACTCAGACTTTTTTGTATTTCTTTCAGTCTAGGAAAACGTGGGTAGTAATTGTGTCTGACTGCAATGTATCCTGCTTCTTTGGCACTGAAGCGTTTATTATCATAATAACTGTAATAGCACACCATTGCTGACCCTCAAGGTACTTCTTAGAAAAGCCTGAAGGGCAGCCAGAGGCAGGCTGATCCCCCCCCCACTCCCCACGCTCCCCACCAGGAAACACAGCCCAGGAGCTGCAAAGTCTGCAAACAATGCAACAAGGTGAGCAGGCCGCCTCGGGCCCACCTAACACTCCCACCCTCGCCCAAGCACACAAATCCAACCGCTTGGGACAGGAAGCTCGGGGCCAAAGGCTGTTTCCAAGCTGTATCCGTCAAAGAATGAAAGGAAACTGGAAATATTTCCTAGGGTTGTACTGGGGCAAGGTCTTGGAATAATCAGCATCGGGGGCTGCAGTTCATCAAGACCTCATTTTAAATTCTTCAGAGGAAATGTTGAAAGCAATTACGAGAACGGATCAACAATTTGGCATTCCTGTGACCATTGGTATACAAGCAAGTCCTCTTTCTATTGTTCTAAACATAAAAAACGCGGCTCTGCTTTTCACCAAGCTGATCTAATTTCCACCTTCATATGATGGACCCCTGTGCTTTTTAGCGCTCTAACAGTAACAACAAAATTTTAAATCCAAACTCCTTTCAAAACCCTCTAGATCTGGCCCTGCGGACCTCTCCACCTTGACCTTGGTCCTCTTTCTATCTCTTGTTCATTGGACTCCAACACATAGACCCTGGCATGCACTAATCCTGGGGGGCACAAGCTATTTCCCTTTAGGCCTTTAGGCTTGCTGTTTCCTTTGCCTGGGCACTACCTGCTCCCACCCTCTCTGAACTCACTCGGCAGAAGAGCAATCTTAGGAACAAAAATTAGATTGCATTGGTCCATAGTGATAACCGGTTAAGAGCTTCTCTTTCTGATTGCCCACAGGTCTTCATCTCCATCTCTCTCACAGCACTTGTCACTTTCTATCCTGAGTCATCCCTATTCGTGTACATGACTAACTTCCTCTATAGCACTTCTCACTTTCGTATCTGAGAAAAGGAATATTACTTGCCGTATCAGTAAACGAGCAAGTCACAGTCATTCACCAGAGATTACAGCCCTCCAGTGTGAGCCAGTGAACTCTAAAAGATCTCAGGAAGAAGAACACCTGCCATCTAGAAGCCATCAGACTGCAGCCACTCCCTATGCTGAGCCTTAAGGAAAGGGAGCTCAGGATGTGAAAACAGGATACTGGCCCCAGACAGATGAGGTGCACATCAAAGGAATGGTCTCAGTGAGTCCTGACTCTTGCATCTTTCCATATATAGAAAAGTGCTAAATTCCTTAACATGGGATATCTGGTTTTCTTTAGTTTAAAAAAAAAAAAAACAACCTTTTGACATTCTGGCTACCTGCCCTTTGTTACAAAATTTCTATATACCTGCTCCTCCCACCAACCCACCCACCCACCCCACCTCCTGGGAGCAGTTCTCTCAGGATGACTTGAGATGCTGCCTCCTGCGTTTAAATTCTAAAAGATTCCATGAACTAAAACATAACTCTCAACTTTCAGGTTGCGTGTACTTTTTTCAGTCGACATAGCCCATCGTACCTAGTACAGGGCTTGTGACTGTGACTGTTGGAGGAAAGGCTGGCTCAAAGGAAGGATGGATGGAAGAACAGACAGAAGAAAGGAAAGAAGGAAGGCGGTCTGATTCTAAGAAAAGCCAAACAGGAATGGGAACACAGAAATTTCTCAGGACTCTAGGGACCCAATATGAAATTTTCTCAACATCAATACATCAAGTTTTCATTGTCTACATATAAGGCATTCAGTGTTAAAAAAAAAGTTGATGTTTGTACCCCCAAAAATAAAAACTATGGGGAAACAAGAACAGCATGAATTGCGAGAGGAACATGACAATTTTGTTAGAAGGAGCGCAGGAGACTTCCAGTTTGCTGTTTTCATTGGAAGAACCATTTCAGCGCCAGGATGTCCCAACCTCTGTGTGTGAGCCTGAAGCTGCCATTGTGAAGGGCAGCACGCCTAGCACCGCGTGCAAGGAGGGGCAGGGGCGAGGCAGGTGTGAGACCATGAGGTCAGGCTGCCGCGATCAGGCAGTCTTGACAGGCAGTGTACTTGGCCCCTGTGCGGGACTATCTCAGGAGCTAGGAATCTGAGCGTCATGTTGGAACCTGACAGTGTGTGCTGGCTCCTGTTACGTAGAGCCTCGCTGCTCTTGTTGCCATTTCAGCTGCTAAGAGCACTAACACTGAACCACTTAAATAGCAGCAAGTTTAGAATAAGCGACCTGCAATCTCCTGGGGATAAGTCCACATATAAACCACTTAGGGATGGTGCTTAATTCTCTTCCTAATTTAGAGGATTAGACAGGTATGTGCCTTATGTTTCCTTTCTTGTATTTTCTGCCTCTCATTCCCTTTCTGAGACATCGAATCTTTTCTTCTGCTTCCTTGTTGAAACTCTCTTCCCTTGGATACTATGACGCCATACTGCCAGGCTCCTCTTGGCTTTTCACCTCTTCCCTTACCCCATTCAAGTCTTTGTGGGATCCTCTCCTTGCCCCATCTCTAAGTGTTGGTGCTTCTCAAGTCTGAATCGTGAGCTTCCATGCCTCTCACAATAGAACTCTAGAACTCTCATCCAAGCCAAGGACTTCAATAACCACAACAGGCGTGGACGTACCAAGACACTTCCCTAGCCCAGAATTCATTCTCAATTTTAGATCCTCATACCCAGCCATCCACTTTACATTTTCAACTGGTTGTCTCAAAAGCTCTTTACACAAAACATATAAAAACTAAATTTATAAATAATACTGCAATGAACTTTGGGGTGCATGTGTCTTTTTGAATCATGGCTTTCTTAGGGTATATGCCCAATGGTGGGACTGCTAGGTCATATGGTAGTTTTATTTTTAGTTTTTAAAGGAACTTCCATATTGTTCTCCATAGGAAGCAATCTAAATGTCCATTGACAGATGAATAAAGAAGATGTAGTACATATATACAAGGGAATATCACTCAGCCATAAAAAGGAATGATATTGGGTCATTTTTAGAGACAAAGATGGACCTAGAGTCTGTCATACAGAGTGAAGTAAGTCAGAAAAACAAATATCGTATATTCACACATGTATGCGGAATCTAGAAAAATGGAACCTCTTCGCAGGGCAGGAATAGAGATGCAGACGTAGGGAATGGACGTGTAGACTGGGCAGAGGGGACGGGAGGATGGGATGAGTTGGGAGAGGGGGACTGACATATATGCACTATCGTGTATAAAACAGACGGTTAATGCGAACCCGCTGTATCGCACAAGGAGCTCAGCTCAGTACGCTGTGATGACCTAGAGGGGTGGGATGGGAGGGCAGCGAGACGAAGGTCCAAGAGGGAGGAGATGTATGTATATAGACATATAGATGATTCATTTGTTTATATAGCAGAAACCAACACAACATTGTGAAGCAACTATACCACAATTGAAAAAATAATATATAAAAAAAAACAACCACCAAGTTGTTGTTTCCCTTCAAGTCAGAAAGCTGAGAGCTATCCTTATAGGATCTCCATCTTTTTCATTTGCCGATATTCTATTCAATGGCCAATTGTATTGATATCATCCTCTAAACAGCTCAAGCCCATCCAAGTCTATCTCCATTACAGCCACGCAAGACCAAATGCCAGCTGTCTCTTGTCTCTTGGCATAGCTTCCTAACTGAATCCTCTGCAACTTCTCTTGCCTCCCTCCACTCAGTATAGTCAGAAAAGCTGTTTCAAATACAAATTTTACTAATATCTCTCCTCTATAATGCCTTTAAAAAAATTTTTAGATAAAGACCAGAACTCCTAAACATTGCTTACAAAGACTTCCACTGTCTAATCCTATCTACTTTTCCAGCCTAATTTCATCTCTCTCCCATTCATTTCACTTATATTTCATTTTACGTTTTTACTTCCTCTGCTTCTTAATATTCTTGCTTTAGAGGAAAAGCATCATAGTGGGCAGACATGAGTTGGGGCTATAAATCCCAACCACCCTCCTCCCTTTTGTTTGTTCAAAGAAATTACGCTAAAAATTCAGTCTTAATTTATTATTATTTAGATATCATCCCCTTCCTCTGAGTCAAAGAACTGGCCTCATGTACTGACAACTCTTTTCTGTTCAAAGACAGCAATCATCACCTCTGGGAAGTCAGCTGTAATGAGGCTCTTCATCAAGAAGTCAAAATATAAATAAATAGAAAATGGTGAATAAAAGTAAAGGTGAGAATAGCATACTCACTTTAAAAATCTGGTAAATGCCTATTTTTAGAACAAAAACAATTAAAGCGGGTGTCCTTTAAGTAGCAATCTATTATAAAGTATTTTAAAAATTATTTTTACAAATACTCCAATTGCACATTACTTATGAAGTCTGAAGCAAGAAAAACCTGGCACATCTATCGGTTTGGTATCAAGGGCATTGGAAGCTATCATCCTATCTGCAAAACTTGAAAGTCTCCATGTCTGTGATACTCAAGATGATAAGATGAGTATTTTTATTATAATTTTTTAAAAGATGATGAAAATGCTCATATTTTCCAGTTTTAAAATCCTCTACATGAGATTTTTCTTCCAAGGTTTCATTTGTTTCTCAGCTTGGGTAAATATTTTAAAGCTAAATCTGAACACTTCATAATTTATTTCTTTATTTTTAAATATTTATTTATTTGGCTGCATTGTCTTAGTTGCAGCACACGTGATCTGCATTGTGCCACGCGGGATCTTTCATGACGTTGTACGGACTCCCCTCTAGTTGTGAAATGAGAGCTCCAGAATCAGTAGTTGCTACACGACGGGCTTAGGTGTTGTGAGGCATGTGGGATCTTAGTTCCCCAACCAGGGATGGAACCCTCGTCCCCTGCATTGGCAGGTGAATTCGTAACCTCTGGACCACCAAGGAAGTCTCCATTTCATCCTTTAAAGTGATCTTGAATTTTACGGTTTTATGTGTGACTGCTTCTAGTTTTAGCTTCTTCAGATATGTCTCAATACGTTTTCTAATTAGAATAAGAAAACTGAAAAGGCACTTCCCTCTATAAGAGCTTTTTAACTGAATTCAGTTCTCTGCCTCACCTTTTTCACAGCTTCCTTTTATGCCAATGCAGCTAGAACCGCTGGTGCTGTAACCTGCCTGATCATTTGTTTTCCAGGACAGGTAAATGCCCAAGCAGTACAAGTAAGCCTGCAATGTGAAGTGCTCTGAGACGACCAACAGCAGCCACCGTTCTAATCCCATGGAACATTTTGAATGATAGAGTACAGACAAATCTTTTCAATTCTAAGTGGTCTAGTCACTGAGAGCCAATGAAACTATTTACCACATTTTCCTTTTCAATGATTAGGGCTTACAAGGAGTCACCTACTTTCATCACAAGTTCATAGCACATGGTATTGTAATCTAGACTCAGAAATGGCACAGGTGAATATGGATGACTCAGCCGGGGAGGACTAGACCAGAGAGACGACTTTCCTAACACCCCACCAGGATCCCAGCAGACAGTGGGGACAGGGAAAGAGGTCTCAGCGAATAGGAAGGCTGGGGAGGCCAATTTCTGTCTGACTAGCAAAGCTTAGAGGGAAGAGGTTAGGACTCAAAGGATACAGAAGAGGCTCCCTTCTCTTACACATGATAGCTTTAAGGGCTTGACTCCAAGACAGGAGTCAGCTACAGGGTGTGATCAGCAGTGATCTCAGTGAGGATTCTGTCTGAAAGTTCATCACCCTCTTGTTACTCTACAACCTTCTGACCACAGAAACTGCTTCGAAAGTGAGCGTTAGTCACTCAGTCATGTCTGACTCTTTGCGACCCCATGGACTGTAGCCCACCAGGCTCCTGTGTCCATGGAATTCTTCAGGCAAGAATACTGGAGTGGGTAGCCATTCCCTTCTCCAGGGGATCTCCCTAACCCAGGGATCGAACCCAGGTGTCCTGCATCACAGGCAGATTCTTTACTATCTGAGCCAGTTGCTGCAGGAATGTCTATTTTTTTGTGAGATCATCAAAGAAAAGCATCCCAATACAGAAAGCACATCTGACTACTACTTAAAGAGCATAGTGTTCTTTCAGCACTTGCTACATGGCCCAGCGAAAGGTGTCATCTGCCCCTTTAAGAAGTGGCTGAACTGAAGGACATTAGAGAGTCCACGATAGCTAGAGGTGACCCCTGAAGTGGTGAGGACTAAGAGGAAAGAAATCATGTATGAAGACTCTGAATAAAGAAAAGTTTAAAAGGAAATTCCGATTTGCACCAAAATGCTTTATGGAGTATACATTAAATGTGGTTTTTCTATTGCTTACATTTGTGTTTTTTTGGCTCCTTAAAAAAAGTTACCTAATGATTCTTCCTCTTTAAACCTTTCGTTGCTTTCATGAATAAGATATTTTTGTACAAGGAGATTAGCCACAGATTTTTTTGCTATCACTACATTCCTTCACAAAGATACACACATTTAGGTATGTGCATGCTTACCAGGCAGGCACCATTTGAATTCTTAGTTTTGCCAAAAGAACATGGCAACTTGTGTACGTTGTTGTTGTTCAGTCACTAAAGTTACGTCCAACTCTTTGCAACCCCATGGGCTACAATGTTCCAGGCTTCCCTGTCCTTCACTATCTCCCAGAGCTTGCTCAAATTCATGTCTATTGAGTCAGCGATGCTATCTGACCATCTTATTCATGTACATTACTATGTTGGAAAAGGTATGGAATGCATTTTATAGCACTTTCCTTCAAAATTCATTGCTGTAAAAAAAATCCACTTGAAAATAGTAAATTAAAATTGTGGTGCTTAAAGTGAGAACAGTGAATTAAATGGTCTTTTAGGAACCCAATCATTCTGATGCATCCACAAAGAGAGGTAACAGTTATTGTAAGAAGAATTTGGACCGTGAAACCTCCAGCAGAAGGTAGGATCAACGTGTCCTACATCCCAGCTCTTAGCAAAGGAAGTGCCTTTCCAGTCTCTTACTCTAATTAGAAAATGAAGAAGCTAAAACTAGAAGCAGCCACACAGAAAACCGTAAAATTCAAGATCACTTTAAAGGATGAAATGGGGACTTCCTTGGCGGTCCAGCGGTTAAGACCTTCCTACAAGGAAGATCCTTCCCTGTAGATGGTCCTACAAGCTCCGGAGCCCCCATGCCACAACTAGAGAGAAGCCCATACAAGATCCAGTGGAATCTTCAAGGAAGATCCTTCCCTGTAGATGGTCCTACAAGCTCTGGAGCCCTCATGCCACAATTAAAGAGAAGCCCGCACGATGCCCACATGACACAGTGAAGTTCCCACATGCTGCGACTAAGACGCAATGCAGCCAAATAAATAAATACATAAAAATAAATAAATGACGTTACCTGCCATGCCTGGTCAGCTGTGGCCTGGCCTCTGTCCCTGAAGATCTCAGCCTGTGAAGATCCCCTCCTATCATATCCCACATACAACCCCTTGGAAGAGACAAGAGCCACTGCTTTGGGGTGCCGCTGGATCCACTGGGCTCACAAAGTAAACTGGCCTATTGAGATGAGAAATGATCTTTAAACATTAGAAATCCCCTTTAACCAACAGCAAAATGAGTAGTGACTTGAAAAAACAATAAGTATGTATAAAGCTTAGTGGTCAATGTTCTAGCCACGAAACAGACAGAATCCCGAAAGACTTCAAAACGTATTCTAATAATCTCCAGCCAGGGAGAGAAAAATAGCCTCTGGACACAACGATGCTTTAATAGATTCCAAACACAGAGGTAGGATTTCCCTGACGATCCGGTGGTTAAGATTCTTGAGCCACTTGGTCAATTACAAGCTATGTGATAAAATAAAAACAAACAGAAGAGGAAACTTAGTAATCTGAAATTTGCTCTCTTGTCAGTTCTCCTAGAAACTGGAATTTGTGCTTGATTTTACCCTGCTGTTCACTGCCATTTTTAAAGGAAAGGCTACTCTAAGGACTCACATACACAGAGCTCTGAAAAGCCAGGACACAAGATATCCCAGCTAAAAATGTAAGGGATATTGTTATAATAGATCAAGAGTCCATCAACTCTGAAAATTGATTTAAAAGAAAATCCTTAAAAAGAATGAGAAATGAGCCATGGAGGTATCTTGTTAAAGAACATTAAACTAGCGACTGAAATCTGGTCCTGTTACTAACTGCCTGGCTCTGGTCAAGGCAATCACTTTCCTGTGCCTTAGTTTTCCAATCTATAAATGAGGGTCACATGTCCTGGAGCCCAGCTCTGCTCTAGCCAGTGATGAGGATTTGGACAGTCACTTTGCCTCCTTGAGTGTCGTCTTCCTTAACTTTAGAGGACAGGCTCCGGTAGAGAACCCTTAAGAGTCATTCTCATTTAGGTCCATGATGCTGTTAATAAAAGAAGAAAGTGGTGAAACGTGCAAACCTTTTCATAACAAATGCCCAATACAGGTACAGCTGAAGATCTGATCATTTTTCCAATGTTTAAGTTAGTGTGGGAAATGATCTAGCTGCAATTTTATTTTTTCTAGGATGTGAAGATCCATATTCACACAATGAAAGAAAATAAAACCTGGAAAATAAACAGTCAGGTTTCTGTAAAGAGGTCAACAAAACTGAGGAATTCCAGGATACATATATGTTTGCCCAACTGATCTCCACCTTCTTCTGACAGAGAGGAAGTCCTCACATTGATCAGTGCTGGAAAAAGAGCCATTCTTTTCTTCTTTTATGACATAAGGAAGCCCATGTTTGTTGGGGAGGCATGTATACAGACATACAGTCACCCACAGACACAAAAAAAGACTCAGCTTCTGGCTTTGGGTGTGGCTCAAATATTACATCATATACCTGGGAATTATACTAGAACACAGCTCAGTATGATTCAGTAATCTATTTGGTCTAATTTGTGACTAGAGTATTCTAGAATCTATGGTGTTATTTCTACACTGGTCTATAATAGATCGTTAAATCTTGTCGTGGCAAATTTCTCTAGGAGAAAATAAAAGTCAAAATAGTTCAGCCACTAAGAACTTAAATGGGAAAAAATGTTCCCAGGATGGCCTCAACATCTTGATTTCATGCTCCTGACTTTCCCATAAACACTGATCACAAATCAACATTCTTCCTCAGCTTCTTGGGTCAGTGGAGCTAAACCAGTGGCTCCCCCAGTTCGGGACACTCAGACTTTAAACCTACATGGGAATTTTCAGCTTACACTCCAACGCATTTCTGCATGCCCATTTATTATACATACTTGAATATAAGATGAATATAAGGCCACATTTAAGTCTTTTCAAAATCTCTGTTACACAGCACTTTCTCAATTATTTTATTTTTAAAATTATTATTTGGGGAAGACATGTTAACCTGAAATGACCTCAACCAATGTTTCAGATAATTTTTAAATAAAAAAGAGGCCAAGCTATCAAACACAATTCTCCTAATAGATCATCATCCCACAACTGTGAGTGCTTGAAAGTTATCCTAAGTAAGCCTTCTGAGATGATTATGCTATGATGATCACAATGAGTGCTTCGGGATAGTTTTTAAATCTTTTTCATGTCTTCTGAAAATGGCGTACTTTTCAGTGACAGCAGCAAAAGATAAGACAAATAGAGCCATGTCTCAATTCACCTGATCCAAAATAGAGAAAAACTGCATTAAAGTGGCTTTCAGTTCAGTTCAGTTCAGTCACTCATTCGTGTCTGACTCTTTGAGACCCCATGAATCGCAGCACGCCAGGCCTCCCTGTCCGTCACCAACTCCTGGAGTTCACTCAAACTCACGTCCATCAAGTCAGTGATGCCATCCAGCCATCTCGTCCTCTGTCATCCCCTTCTCTTCCAGCCCCCAATCCCTCCCAGCATCAGAGTCTTTTCCAATGAGTCAACGCTTCGCGTGAGGTGGCCAAAATACTGGAGTTTCAGCTTTAGCATCATTCCTTCCAAAGAAATCCCAGGGCTGATCTCCTTCAGAATGAATTGGTTGGATCTCCTTGCAGTCCAAGGGACTCTCAAGAGTCATCTCCAACACCACAGTTCAAAAGCATCAATTCTTCGGCGCTCAGCCTTCTTCACAGTTCAACTCTCACATCCATACATGACCACAGGAAAAACCAGAGCCTTGACTAGATGGACCTTAGTCGGCAAACTAACATCTCTGCTTTTGAATATGCTATCTAGGTTGGTCATAACTTTTCTTCCAAGGAGTAAGCGTTTTTTAATTTCATGGCTGCAATCACAATCTGCAGTGATTTTGGAGCCCAGAAAAATAAAGTCTGACACTGTTTCCCCATCTATTTCCCATGAAGTGATGGGACCAGATGCCATAATCTTCGTTTTCTGAGTGTTAAAAATGGAATTTGAGAAGTGATAGGTCATCTAACGTGGGGGTCATCTTATACATAGGCATGTTCCAGAAAGTAACATATGCTGAATCTGCATATGATGAAGTACAATGGTTGACAAAACGTAAGAAGAAATGATATGAAACTGAATCCTGAAATTCCAATCTGCTTTGGGTTCCTTGTGAGGAATTCTGTTTGTTTCATTGGGTAAAATTTAGAGCTCATTTCAGCCTGAGCCAGAGGACTCCTCATCACCTTTCCTGGACTAATGAAAGGAGCCTCTTCCGAAGCTTTACCACTTAAAACTCAGAAGGCATGATACTGACATCTGGTACTGGCAGAGCAATTAGTTGTATAATAGTAATACTGAACACTCTGAGTGTTTACTAGGCATTGTGCAAAATGCTGTACATGCAATAATCACAGCAATTCATTATCTTCACCTTAGAGATGAGGAAACCCAGTAACATGGGGGGCAGCTTGCGTCACTCCCTTAAGTGGGACATGATGCCGCTAGGATTTGAACCTCACTCTGTGAGGCTTCCCAGGCGATGCAGTGGTAAAGAATCCACCTGCCAAGGCAGGATACGCAAGAGATACGGGTTCAATCACTGGGTCGGAAAGATCCCCTGGAGGAAGAAATGGCAACCCACTCCAGTATTCTTGCTTGGAAAATTCTGTGGACAGAGGAGCCTGGTGGGCTATAGTCCTGGGTGTCACAAAGAGTTGGACATGACTGAGGACACATACACACGTAAACACAGTCTTACTACAGAGCCTGTACCTCAGGCAGGATGCTGTACCTTTCCAACGAGTTGTATGTGTGCTCGGTCACAGTTGTGTCCAGCTCTCTGCAACCCTATGGACTGTAGCCTGCCAGGCTCCTCTGTCCACAGTATTTTCCAAGCAAGAATGCTGGAGTGCATTACCGTTTCCTTCTCCGGGGGATCTTTCCAACCCAGGGATCAAACCCACATCTTCTGCATCGCCTGCATAGGCAGGTGGAATCTTTCCCACGGAGCCACCTGGGAAGCCCGCCACTCCACAGGTTAAATAACAGAATCTACGAGAGTGTAAATCTCTCCAGGGGCCCTTTCCACTAATCACAACACAATCCTAAGTACCTCTTTTCCAGCATCAGACTATGGGAGGAACTAAATTAGTGATCTGCATAATCTTGGATGCTGAGTTCCCCATTCTAGAACAAGTGATTCAAAACTGACCTAGTGGCTGAATCCTATAGGGTCATCTTAGCCTTCATCCTTTGTGTATTCATATTTCTATCTCTGAGTAGAAGTTATGACTCCTAAAGTAGAAATTTATGATTCTTACATTTTTTAACTGAAGTATAGTTGAATTACAATGTCATGTTAATTACTGCTGTACAACAAAGTGACTCTATTAAACAAATATATATATGTGTATTCTTTTTCATATTCTTTTCCTTTATGGTTTATCACAGGATATTGAATGTAGTTCTTTATGCTATACAGTAGGACCTTGTTTATCCATTCTATGTATAATAGTGTGCATCTGTTAACCCCAAACTCCCAATCCAACCCTCTCCCACCACCTTGCCCTTGGCAATCACCAGTCTATTCTCTATGTCCCTGATTCTGTTTCTGTTTCATAGACAGCTTCATTTGTGTATGACTCTGATATTGTTGAAACTCTTCCTTGCTCTAACAAAACTCTCCACTTTCTTGATTCTCCCTAGCTTTGATGCCCCTTCCTCCCATTCCTTCATTATTCTTCCATCTCCTTGTTAAGTATTGAGGTTTCTTTTACCTCTTTCTCCCAGGTAGTCTTTTTCCAGTGGTCATGTATGGATGTGAGAGTTGGACTATAAAGAAAGCTGAGTGGTGAAGAATTGATGCTTTTGAACTGTGGTGTTGGAGAAGACTCTTGAGAGTCCCTTGGACTGCAAGAAGATCCAACCAGTCCATCCTAAAGGAGATCAGTACATTTGGTAGGATTGATGCTGAAGCTGAAACTCCAGTACGCTGGCCACCTGATGCCAAGAGCTGACTCATTTGAAAAGACCCTGATGCTGGGAAAGATTGAGGGCAGGAGGAGAAGGGGATGACAGAGGATGAGATGGTTAGATGGCATCACCAACTCAATGGACATGAGTTTGGGTGGACTCTGGGAGTTGGTGATGGACAGGGAGGCCTGGCGTGCTGTGGTTCATGGGGTTGCAAAGAGTCGGACACGATTGAGCAACTGAACTGAACCCAGATAGTCTCATCTATTTTCAAGGCTTTGTTGGACTCCCAACTTTACATTGTTTTAATTTCTTCTAAATTTCAAAATTATAGTTCCAGTTCACTGGACATATACACTTGCAACTCAAACTCAACATATCCCCTTGGAAGCTCACCTCCTTCTCTTCATTACTGCCGACCTTGCTCTCAAACCTGACTCTTTTGTTAAAGTCCTCATTTCCTTTAATATCACTGCCTAACCAATTACATGAAGTTGAAGCCTTGGACCCACCTTGGACTCTTCCTTATTTCTCACAGTTTCCCGTTACTATTATCCCTAATGCACATACTCATTGGATCACCAAATTCTTCCAATTTCACCTTCTAAATGTCTCTGTGATCTGTTTCCTCTTTGCTGTTCCATGACCATGATGAAAACCCTCATCAAGTCTCATTTGGATTATTTCAATGGCCATTTATTTGCCTCTCCTAGCTCACTTCGATCCTTTAAGCCCTTAAATGAGTGACCTTTCCCACGTCCACTCTTCTTAGAAACCACCTGCAACCTGGAGACAGTGCTTTGGAAAATCAAGTGTTCCTTACTTGCTGCAAATTATAAATCCTTCCTTCTCTGGAAAAAAAAAAAAACAAACAAACAACCTTCTGCAACCCTTCTTTGCCACAGGGCACTAACCTAACTGCATATCCTGATCCTGGCATGTAAGGCTCTTCACCACCAGATTCTTGGCTACATTTCTAGTGGCATTCCAACCTCCCTTCTCCAGTCACACCTCCTCAAGGGAACTATGATGCAGACCATTGGAGCTACAGCCACATTCACATCAACTATGAGCTCCTGAGGGGGACTCTTTATCTTTCTTAATGATCTCTAAGCATCCAAGTTCACTACACTTGCACTGTTGGCATCAGACATCTTAAAGAAATGTAGTTCTAGGCATTTTAAGGTTCTTCACAATAACATCTCTTCCCTTCAACAGCCCTGCAAGGTTACACAGCACTATTGCCTCTATTTAACAGCAAAGAGGTGACTCCGGGTGGCTGAGGTGCCTGAATGGTTACTAATAAGGAACTAGTAAACAAAGCAGTCAAAAATTTAAAGCCAGGTTAGGCTGACTCTAAAACATGTGCTTTAGCTGAGACCAACTCTGATTATATCTAACACTAAAATTTCACCTGCAAGGTAGCACCCAGGAAGCAATGTCCTTGCTTTAGGCTCTCAGAGGCACACAGATGCAGGTCACTTTGGGAGATGGCAAGCACCATACTTTCAGTCCAACTCCCACAAGATCCCAGGCATCCCATAAATAGAAAAGCATGGGTGCTCTAGCCTAACACAAACCTTTCACACTCTCATTGAACCCCAAATGAAGCCCTTTGAGGAGGCAGCCTAATATTTTTAAATGGCCTATCTTTGAAAAAGGGGAAAGTCTGGAAATGAGCCTAAACACTGCTTCTGACTTAACAATTCATTAAGTCCTTCTGACTTACTGGACACTCTGAGTTTCTCCATCCTTGAGGAGTTAGAGTCTAAACTCTTTCCTCCTGACTCTAATTTTATTAAACAATTGACGTTGTTGTTAGTTAGCCACTAAGTCGTGTCCAGCACTTTTGAGACCCTGTGAACTGTAGCCTGCCAGGCTCCTCTGTCTATGGGATGTCCCAGGCAAGAATACTGGACTGAGTTGCCATTTCCTTCTCCAGGCGATCTTCCCAGACCAGGGATAGCACTTATGGCTCCCAAATTGCAGGCGGATTCTTTACCACTGAGCTACAGGAGGAGCACAAAAAAATTGATATTTCCCTACATATTTGTTTCTTTTATCTAATGCTAACACACACACACATACACTCAACTATAGCCCAAAGGGAAAGTGCTTCAACAATTACTCATTATGCAAACCATATGTACCTGTTCCCTTATTACTTTTATAATAAGGTCCCTGAAGTTCCAGTCTAAGAAACCATCGATCAAGTTTCAGATGTGTCTCTGCCAGTAGCTGCTTCTGTAGCTTTGCACAAATCCATTTCCATATTTTCATTTATTAAGTCAAGGGATTCTAAGAGTTGATCCATAAGTAGTCTCTCTGAATTCTGATACTCAAAGACTATTCTTACTTTTAGGATATTTCTCACTAGGTGAAAGCTATTGATTCTAAGGGAGTCTAACCTACATGATCATTTTCATAAGTGATTTTTAAATGGTAGTCAAGGATGATGACCTGGAAGTTAATTTCAAGATTATCTTAGACCAAAAAAAAGACTGAATCAAATGCATTCAAATAGACGCTAAAACATTTGTGCCACTCAAATACCATTCAGGCTAGCATCACCCAGACTGCAAAGCAATAAATGGAGTATCTAAGATAATTCCACGTACCCATGAACTTGGTCTCATGTTCACATATGTTCACATGTGTGAAAACGGATATTGGATGTGTTGAGATAATTATCTAAGTGCCATCAGATACAAGAAGCAAAAATAAACCCAAAAATTTGAGGTGGTTAGGCAGATATCATTGGTAAAATTCAGTGACTACTAAGTAAAACTTAAGAGAAACACCCGTTATGTGTTGTGGCTGATGCATGCATACAGTATACTGTTACTAGGTGCCCAGGAAGTTTTGTTTACAGGAGTTGAACTTCTCACAACGTGACAGCTACTGGGTACCCTAGATAAGATCAAATGGTCTATGACATAGGTGCCCAATAAATGCCTGTTGGATAAATATTATGTGAAAATACTATAAAAAGTAACACTATGCAAAAGGAAAAGCATTGTTAAGACTCTTACGGCTCATTTTCCATCCCAAAGAAACGGGAATTCCAGAGGGATGATTAAAGAGGTGCCTTTTCAACCTTCATGGGGTTCAAGGTCACAGAAAACATTCCCACCAAAATTCCATCAATAAAAACACACTGTGGGAAAAGAATTTATATACCCACATGTTACTGATTAAACCAGAGCACCTTGATCAATCAATCAATCAATAAACACTCAAGAAGGCACTTTTTAAAGGGAAGAAAACCCTGGTTTGGCACAATCCATTGGTTTCACATTTTAAAATCAGACAGCTTTACATAGTATTGGTAAATAGTATATACCTATTGTGAACCACCGTCTGGAGGAGCCCCACAGGACGGAGCGGGAGGGAGCTCTAAAGAGGTTCTTGCAAAGTGGGGCGCCTTCTTGCAAAGTGCGTGCAGCCATCACGCTCTGCAGGGCAAGGCCAGTTCCCCGCCCAGGGCTGCGCTGTTTCCTCCGGGAAGGGACTCACCTGGCGTCCTGGAGTTGGCCCGGGCTGCAGGCAGGAGGAGCGAGAGGCAGAGGCAGCCGCTGAGCCAGAGCGCAGACATGGCCAGGCCGGGCCGCGCTGTCCGCCGCTGCAGGGGAGCTGCCCGGCGCCTCGCCGCTGGGAGCTTTCACTCTGCGCTCCGCTGTGCTTTCCTTTCCCTTGATCAGGTGGTTTTATCGACTCTTCTACCTGACTCAGTCCTGACAGGAAGAGAGCCTGTGTTTCAGGGTGTGACTCACCTGTGAATAAGGAGGACCCAGCCCTCGGGAGGCAGACAAACACACAGCACACAGGGAGCTGTAACAGCGCTCACCCCTGCCGCCGGGCTCCCCCCTCCCGCAAGGAGGGCGCACCTGGCCTAGGCCGAGGGCGTGGTGCAGAGGCTGCGGCCCAGGGATCTTGTGGGAGGAATGCGCCAGGTCCCCCAGAGCCCTCCTTCTCTCTCAGGGTGGTCCAGAGCAGCATGGGGAGGTAGCTAGCAGCCCGCCCCTTCCTCCAGCTGGGAGGCCCAGTCTCCTGTGCGGCAAACTCAAATAAGTCAGCAGCTCTGATCAGCTCTGGGCTAAAAATCAACAAGGAAAACAGGCCAGCCCAACAGTCACAACAGGGTCCCCTCCACCCTCTGGCCTAGGCTCAACCTCTCTCTGAAATACAGTAACCCTACCCCAGCCTACCCACTCTGTTGACACCTCATTCCTTCCCTCACCATCATCTGGCTGGACCAGGGTTCCTCTCCTGCGTCCCCAGAACATCCTGATCACTAAGTCATCTGTTGAGTGGTGGGCCTCCCTTATGAAGGATAGGTACTGCTCTGTATCTGCAACAACTGGTATAGTATCTAGCACATAGTTGGTGCTCAATAAATGTTCTGTTGGACTGAATAAGAGGATCCAGATTTCATATTCCTTTTACATCATATAACGTATTTCTCATGCCACTCTCTATAGGCCCTTTAGAAAATGTTTGTTGAGTCCAACTTTGAGTATCACCCAAGTTCAAAGTCCTAGGTGAGTGAGTGGTGTCTAGAAACTGTAAGTCATATATCTTACATTGTCACTTTCCCCAGGGAGGCTGAGGTCCATAATTTAAGGAGTTGGCTGTCAAGGAGAAGGCGTTGGTTCCTACTAGAGATTTTTAAATTGTCAGAGGTAGATAGATAGATAGTTCCATAAATGATTAACAACATAAGGCAACTAATAATGCAAGATTGTATCAAAGGGTGTAAGGATTTCAGTTTATGCAGGTAATCAAGACCAGAGTGGGCTGCCTGGACAGCTAGGGATGACTTTGTACAAACCATGGAGTATGAACCAGGTGTTAATGGATACCTGGGTTCTGAATACAGCACCAAGGAACCATAGGAGCGAGGTAGATTACTGCACCTACTCTAAAATCTCCAGCAACAAAAAAGGAGGACTAGAAATGAAGCTCCAATTTTCTTATCCCAAGCTTGATTTTCTTTTACTCTGTCCAGGATTCAAAGAAATAATGTAAAGATTCTTCTCTCCCCAAACTCGTTGTATCTGATCACTGTTAAAGTTTCAGGTCACAGAGATCAGGTATCTAGAATTTTCCCTTCTAGTATTTGGTACATTGTAGCAGCTGAAATCATGTCCCTGAATTCATCAGTGATAGGTAATGCTCTGCAGGAACAAGGAGCAGAGCCCTGCAAAATAAACTCTTGAAGGTAATTTCATTTTAGTACAGATTACTATAGTTTATTATATCCCAGAAGTTCATAATATCTCAGGAGTGGATATTTCCACCTACCATAATTTTCAGATAGTAATAATAATAGCTAAAAAAATACAGTACCTGTTTGTCATCACTGCTGTAAATGCTTTATACATAACCCTTCAGTCTTCAAAACAATGCTATAAAACAGATGCATTATTAATTTCCCATTTCACAGATGAGAAAACAGAGGCATGGAAAGGTCAAGTAACATGCCCAAAGTCCCATTGCTTATAAATGGCAAAACCAAGATTCAAAATCAGGCAATCTAGTTCCAAGTCCACAACCTTTTGTTAGATCAGATTAAAAAGCATCATAAAAAAAGACAAGTTCACAATATTGAATGAATTCAATGTGCAGGTAGTGGTGATTTATCAACATCTCCATTATAAGCCAACCAGACTGTGGACTCTTGGCCTACATCAATAAAGCCAAGTCACAATGAACTCTGAACAAATACTTCTGATTTTCCTAACATGTTAGCTCTGAAAGGACCCCTAGGGGTCACCTGGACCTGGGGTAGAAAATGGGGAGCAGGCTCCTGGGTACCAGGCCAATAGTACCGTATTGGATGTGGACAGAATACTGCAGTGTTTCTCAGTTCCTCCCTCTTCTCCTTGGCTTATTCTGGGTCTCCTCATACATCTAAACAACCAGTCTGCTCTGGCTTTATTTCATATCTTGCTCAGGGACCATACCAACTCCCTTTAACTTCCCTGGTGGCTCAGAGGTTAAAGCGTCTGCCCGCAATGCGGGAGACCTGGGTTTGATCCCTGGGTTGGGAAGATCGCCTGGAGAAGGAAATGGCAACCCACTCCAGTACTCTTGCCTGGAGAATTCCATGGACAGAGAAGCCTGGTAGTGTATAGCCCACAGGGTCGCAGAGTCAGACACGACTGAGCGACTTCACTTTCACTTTGCCAATTTGAATATTTCTGTAATACATTGCTGCAGTTCAGAGTGCTCTAGAGGTCAAAGGTCAAAGCTCTGGAGCCAGTAGATTCCCAGGGCCAAATCCTGGCTGCTTCATGTAGGCAGTTACTCAGTTTTCTCTAAGTCTCTGGTTTTTTTCACTTTTGTAAAATGGCAATAATAATAGAATACTTACCTAGTAAGTTTGTTGGGAAAATTGAGTTAATCACCTATATGGGCTTCCCAGGTGACACTAGTGGTAAATAACCCACCTATCAATGCAGGAGATAAAATAGAGGCGTGGTTTAGATCTCTGGTTGGGGACGATCCCCTGGAGAAGGAAATGGCATTTCCAGTCCAATATTCTTGCCTGGAGAATCCCATGGACAGAGGAGCCTGGTGGGCTACAGTCCATAGGGTCTCAGAGTCGGACAAGACTGAAGTGAGGGATCACAATCATCTTCATAGTGCTTAGTGCAGCACCAGGCATATAATATGCACTACACAAGTAAGCCATGATAATAATAATAATTGTTGTTGCTGTTACTGTCACTAAGCACCATCAGTTTTTGCTTGTTATAATTAGTAACAAAGAACATATGAGGAGACGTCACTGGTGGTCTGGGCTCCCCTGCTGGTTCCGACAGTAAAGAATCTGCCTGCAATGCAGGAGACCTGGGTTCGATCCCTGTGTCGGGAAAATCCCCTGGTAAAGGGAATGTCAATCCACTCCAGTATTCTAGCCTGAAGAATCCCATGGACAGAGGAGCCTGGTGGGCTGAAGTCCATGAGGTCTCACAGAGTCAGACACGACTGAGCTACTAAGCACACACACCTTGGCGGTTCAGTGGTTGACTTCTTCTTCCAGTGCAGGGGGTGTGGGCTGGATCCTGAGTTAGACAGCTAAGATCCCACATGATTTGAGGCCAATGAAACAAATCATAAAACAAAAGCAGTATTGTAACAAATTCAATAAAGACTTTAAAAATGGTCCACATCAAAAAAAAAAAATCTTAAAAAATATATGAGAAAAGTAGGAGGGTTTCTTTTGTTTGTTTTTTTTGCTTTAATCCTTCTACTAATTGATTATTCCATCATAATTTTATACTTCTGTGAAATGCTTGGTCTAATCCAGGTTCATGTTCTGATTACACATACTTGGAAGTTGTTAGTTTGTATTTTTGCTGCATCTCTGGAAATCTCGTTCACATTCACATTCACCTGGCTAATGTTTCAAAAATTTTGCATTTGAATATATATCCTAATGATTAACTTCAGTTAACACGTGTTTTTCAAAAAAGTAACAAAAATCTATTTGCTTTTCCATGTGACCCAAATAAATTTTTTTTCAGCTTCAGACAATAATCAGAAAGGAAATTTTAGGTTGTGTGTATTTTTACACAAAAAATGTAAAAAAATAATCTTGCTACTACTCAGCAATAAAAAGGAATGATCTACTGATACTTACAAACATGGATAAATTTCAAAGCATTGTTTTAAGTGCAAGAAGCCAGGCACAAAAGACCAGATTCTATATGATTCCATCTATTTGAAATTCTAGAAAACATATAACTACAATAAAAGAAAACAGATCAGTAGTTACCAGTAGGGGTAGGGAATTGACTGCAATGGTATGTAAGGATAATTTGGGGGGATGTAGGACATATTCAGAAATATGAGAGTGGTCAAAAATAATCAAACACTTAAAACAGGTAAATTTGATCATATGTAAATTATTCCTCAATAAAACTGGTACTAAAAAATAAGAGAAAAATCTCAAAAACAGCTATTTGATAATTAAAATGAGTGAGTGCATGCTAAGTCACTTCATTCATGTCTGACTCGTTGTGACCATATGGACTGCCAGGCTCCACTGTTCATGGGATTCTCCAGGCAAGAATACTGGAGTGGGTTGCCATGCCCTCCTCCAGGGGATCTTCCTGCCCCAGGGACTAAACCCCTGTCTCTTACATCTCCTGCATTGGCAGGTGGGTTCTTTACTACTAGCACCACCTGGGAAGCCCAATTAAAATGATACTTTAACTAAAATATGCAAACTCAAACCCAGAACTAGAAATACACCAGTATCTGCATAAATAGTGACAAAGCCAGAGCACAATTCAGCCCTGACATCCTGCTGGTTCTGATACTCTCCAAGGAGCTTCAAGTGAAAGGCCATCTCAGGCCCTTAGGCCCATATACCAGGGAATTGCAGGGACATCCCTCTCCTGGCTTTTGTTGTTAATTTATTTTACTAAAGCATAGTTGATTTAGGGGTTTCTTTTCTGGAGATCTGTTTCAGCAGTTTACAAAAGCTAAGAGATGCCTTTCTGAAATGTTTGCTTAGGACCATGAATGTCAAACCCGTCTTGGACTTTTGTCCTAGGAAGTCAGCCCTTGGATTTTCCTCTTTTCTTTTCAAGTTGTCGCATTCATCTAGAGTGGAACCCCTGTATCAGTGGGGTAACGTTTTGTGCAGAAGTTCTCTGATCAGAGATGGAAAGGTACTGGCGCATTCCCACAGGGCGTGGCCAGGAAGGCTGAAGCCTTGGAAGTCCCCTTTGTCCATTGTTTCTTTTGCAGCTCTGTCATAGGCCAGGGGACTTTTTTTTTAACAATGCTGTGTAAATCACTTTACAAAACTGTCATCTCTCCACCCCAACCTCCCAAATAGAACTGCAAATGACATGTTGATTTTCTGCCTTGGGTTCCATTGGTTACCTTAGTTAACTTTCAGAAGGAATGTCTGGCATGTCACCCGATTTCAAACTCACTTATGATAAAAACTGAAGCACTGGCTGTTAACATGCCAGCAACAGACAGGGCTGCTGGGCTCAATTTTAAGCCTATAATCTCCCGCAGATAGTTCTAATTACGTCATCATTTGCATAAAAATTTCAAAGGCAAAATTGGTGGAAAAAATCCCCACAACTCCCCTTTGTTCTTAATTGGTAAAGGAAAATGTCCATAAATGGAAATGGTTCGGTGTTTCCTGGATCAGCTGGGTAGATTCTCTGCGGTTGGCCTGACTCCAGAAGAACAGTGTTCTCTGAAGCAAGCACCCAGGCTGAAGTGGCAAGCTTCTTCTATCTTACGCAGAAATATATATGGTGTTCCCACAGCTAGTTTTTAGGAAGCAGTAGAAGCCAGACCAGAGTTCAAGTAATATCTTTTACCTTTTTTAAATTGAAGTATAGTTGATTTATAATGTTGTGTTATCTTTGGGTGTGTATCAAAGTGATTCAATTATACAAACATATATATTCTTTTTTAGATTCTTTTTCATTGTATGTTATTACATGATATTGAATACAGTCCTCTGTGCTATACAGGAGGTCCTTGTTGTTTATCTATTTTGTATAGTGGTGTGTGTCTGTTAATCCTAAATTCCTAATTTATCCCTCCCCTCCCCACCTATAGCTGTTTAAAGAGAAGCTAGTGATGGTTTAGTCACTAAGTCATGTCAGACTCTTGCAACACCATGGACTGTAGCCTGCCAGGCTCCTCTGTCCGTGAGACTTACCATTCTGGAGTGGGTTTCTATTTCCTTCCCCAGGGGATCTTCCCAACCCAGGGATCGAACTTGGGTCTCCTGCATTGCAGTCATATTATTTACTGACTGAGCTACTCAGGAAGACTTTTAAGGAGAGATAATCCTTTTTTCTGTGGCTGGCTGGTGATGCACCTGGGACCAGGGAAGTGATGGGAAATCAAGAGCAGATCCCAAAGAGCAAGCAGGGATGACAAGAAAATTCCAAAGAGGCAGGTGGCCAACTTGGATCCGAGGTCCTCATTCTTGCCTTGTAGAAGCAAAAAGCAAGTTCAAGAAACAATGTTTCTAAATGTGCCTCTTAATTTCAATCTAGAACTTTCCACCTTTAATAATTTAAATTGTGAAGTCTGAAAAACCCAGTAGCGTTTAGAGTCTAATCCTCCTCCTTTAGTTAGGACATTTTGGATGCATTTTAAACATTTAATAAGAGCTTTGACTATTACAGTACTGACGGCAAAGCTGTACTGAATATTCTGCATGTGCCCAGCTCAGAGCTGGGAGCATTGCAGGGGTTTTGGAATTCTTTCCTCACCACCGCCCTCTGAAACAGGTGCTATTATTATCCTCAATTTGAAGTTACCCAGGCTCCCTTACAAATCCATGCCAATGCCTCACTCTGGAGTTATTATTCACCGACAGTGTAAAAACAAATTAAGCCTCTCACTTGGATAAACACATCCTTCTCCAGTTTAAAAAAAAACACAACGCTGAGTTGGAGCTTCAAATAAAAAATAAAATGTCTAATCTTTTTATTTATTTTCACTTTTGCTGAGGGAATGTTTTCCCAGTTTTACTGAGATAGAATTGACAGCACTGTATAAGTTTGAGGGGTATGGCATAGTGTTTTAACTTACATACACTATTGAAATGACGACCACAGTAAGTTTAGCAAATATCCATCATCATGTACAGATGCAAAATTAAAGAAATAGAACAAATTTTTTTCTTCCTTGTGGTGAGAACTCTTAGGATTTATTCTGTTAACAGCTTTCACACGTAACACGCAGCAGAGTTAATTATATTTATCGTGTGGTACCCTATATCCCTAGTTCCTATCTATCTTACTACTGGGAGTTTGTGCGTCTTCACTGCCTTCATCCAATCCATCCTCCCCTCAACCTCTGCCTCTGGTAATCACAAATCTGATCTTTTTTTCTGTGTGTTTGTTTATTTGTGCATGCCTACTCAGTCACTCAATTGTGTCCAGCTCTTTGTGACCCCATGGACTGCAGCCTCCCAGCCTCTTCTGTCCATGGGATTTTCCCAGCAAGAATATGGGATTTTCCTGGCTAGAAAATGGGAGTGGGTTGCCTTTTCCTTCTCCAGGGGGTCTTCCCAACCCAGGAATCGAACCCAAGTCTCTTTAGCTCCTGCATTGGCAGGCAGATTCTTTACCACTGAGACTCCGTGAAAGCCCCATAATTGACCTACTAAATACCTAATCTTTATAAACTATACTATAGTCTAGAGACTCCCCTCCTGTAGATCAGCAATAAAGGCTTGGAGTACATTTTCCTTTTCACATCGAGGTTACCCAGTTTCCCTCACATTACACATTACCTTTGTAACTCTTCAGTGTGGAATGACTTCGAATTCTTAGGCAAAATCCTTTTGTATCATCCAGTCTTGTCTTGATGGTCTCCTGATACCTTAATCCAGGTATAAGAGCTCTTTATTAAATAACTCAACTCTTGAACTCCTTATTTTCAGCATGTTGTAGTGAATCTGAGCAGTCTGAAACAGAATTTAGTAGCTATCTCCCTGGGTTCAGCTTTCCTAGGGCCTGGTTACACAGAAATCCCCAAAGATTCCTGGGTGGTTCTTTAGCAGGAAGCTTGAAGATTGGATTAGACTTTGGTTAAAAGGTAAAACTGTGAGATCACTGCAATTATGGAGCGAGCTACAAATAATCACAGAAAAATCTAGAGACATTCCCCACTAACCTAAAAATTTCTCACAGCCTCAATGTGTCTACTTAGATTAAGTAGCAGAATTAACACAGTGATTCAGACAACTTAAACCAAAAAACCAAAATGACACACTTATCCCAATGATCTGGCTATTTTAGGTGAATATATTTCAGGCCTGAATTATTTGAATAATTGTTTCAGCGTCTTACCTTTTATTGCAGGAAGACCCAACAGAGCAAGATTTAATTGCTTAATCAAAGCTGCCTTTGTTATTTTCTTATCTCAGGGTCCTCTATTAAGGCAACCCTGGAAAGTAACTTAGAAAGTCCTGGTAAAAGCAGCGTATGACTACTTGGTTTTGCAGCAGACTTGTTTATATGAAATTGAATATAATTTACATGCCTCAGTAAATTAAAAATGGATTATACTTATGCTAAAAATTCTACACATATGAATAGAATAATAGAATAATACATATAATAGAATATGAATACAATAATAGAATAATACATATTCTACAGATATGTATTCCTTGAGCTCTGTGCTGTGCTAAGTCGCTTCAGGCGTGTCCAACTCTGTGACCCCATGCACTGTAGACTGCCAGGGTCCTCTGTCCGTGGGCTTCTCCAGGCAAGAATACTGGAGTGGGTTGCCATGCCTGCCTTCAGAGAAATCTTCTTTGGAGTAAAATGTGTGGGCTTTTGTGTGGTTTTCAGGTTTTAGTCTTACATTCGATATTTCTAAATAAAGGGCAATTCCATGTCTTCTACCCTCAGGGCCTGATGGAAACCCATCTTTGAGGTAACGGTCCTAATATGATCTACATTCTACTCTTTCTTGCTAAAATTTTCTGAAGAATTTTTACTAACTTTATAAATAAATTGCATTAATAAAAATTAATTTAATGAGCTTCCTTTTAGAACCAGATCAGAACTGATTGTCTAACCAGTCAACCACAAAGTTGACTTTCCTTCTGGAACACAGACAGAGCCGAGAATGATCACACATAAAATGCCACGCTGATTCAGGTCACCATCCCCTCACATAGAGCTAGGCTGGACCTCACCAGAGCACCAGGGGATGTTTTGGGCGTGGGTTGCCTCCATAATACTAACCTTAAATATTTAGGAAAACAGTCCAAAATTTCCTAAAATTTATTTATTAGCATGCTATGGAATTACCGTCTGTAAATTTAATCAACTCTCTCTTTTAAATATCTGTATTTTCTAGAAGTTTCTGATCTGCCATATAAAATCAACCTTCTTTTATTTTATTAAAGGGATCTCTCAGCTGTTCCTAGCTTTAGGATTTGCAGAACAGGAGTCATTTCTCAATCCCTTATGACTTTATTAGATTTATCTACACGTTTTTTGCTTTTCTGGATGAAAAATCCCATTTTTAGGCTCACGTAGTAATCTTCCCTAGTGATGCTTTTGGTTGCTTTATTAAGGATATTTTCAAGCTTTTCCATGGATGTATTGACAAAGAGAGACCAGATTGTAAAAGCATCTTACATTTAAATGCATCACAGCTTGCAAACTGGCCGCATAGCAGTTTTGGCTGAAGAGCCCCTCGAGGGTCACCCGGTATGGTTATGGCTCATACAACAGCATCTGGCAAAGGAAGTGTGCAGGGGTTGAGAAGGAATACAATACTAAAATCCACCATGGAGCCTCTCCTGCCAAACCACACACCCTGGCACAGGCCTGCATCCATCCAGAGGAAGAAAACCTTTCTCTACTCAGTCTGCCCAGAGGGGTTCTTTTTAGCCATAAGCAAGAAATGGGAACCAAAGGATTAGTCCACATGATTTCTTGATTTTGTCTTAGACATGAAGCTGGATTCAGAGACCATCATTTAGTTCATCTGGTTTGCATTATTTTCCTTTAAATACAATAATCAATACCAGTTTTCATTGAATTTCACATTTCACCTTTCTGCTCACTCCAGTTCCTGTGAGCTTTTCCCAAAGTTTCTTCTGTCCCCATTGATTTGATAGTTAGCACCAAACTTCAGCAAAATACCACCTGGAAGATTAAACCATGTATTATGTCTTCCAGGTAATTTACAATCATTTTGGAAAACACTGCTGACCACACTGATCTTCGGAGGATACTGCTCTTAGTACATTTTCTTTCATCTGAAAAGCTGCCTATTTTTATCTCTAAGAAAGTTCCTAGTGTATAACAAAATATTGCCTCTGGATCCACGGTAAGGAAAAATTTTAAATAATTTCTGGTGTGGAATTTTAGTAACATTTCTGAACATCCAAGCAAACAAATGTTGTTTCTATCTTGTCTTGAAACTCGTTTGTGTTCCCAAAGAGCCACTCCAGTGTGGGAAGATACCTTTTCCCCAGCATCCATGTTTCCTTTTCCAGAGTGAGTTGTTCACCTACTTTTAGCAAAGATTTCATCAGCCTGACTCCTCTCTTTGCACTTTCTAAGGTAGTGCAGTTCTGCAGAGATAGAAACGTGGAAATATCTGCAGAGATAGAAATGTTCTATATGTGAGTTTCCTAACAAGGTAGCCACTCACCACACCAGTCTATTGAACCTTTTACATGTGGCTAGTGCAACTGAGGTTCTTCATTTTTTAATTTATTTAATTTTGGTGATGGTGAGGTGGTGAAGTCGCTCAGTCGTGTCCGACTCTTTGCGACCCCGTGGACTGTAACCTACTAGGCTTCTCCGTCCATGGGATTCTCCAGGCAAGAATACTGGAGTGGATTGCCATTTCCTTCTCCAGGGGATCTTCCTGACCCAGGGATCGAACCCAGGTCTCCCGCATTGCAGGCAGATGCTTTAACCTCAAAGCTATTTAAATTTAAATAGCCACATGTGGCAAGTGGCTACTATATTGCCTACTTAGCACAGGTCCAAGACCTTCTCTGATAATCTTTTTAAAAATGGACATATCACTAAGCACCTCCTTCACAGTGGTCACTTGTACCTAGGTGCTGTATCTTGTGGTCAGTATTTCCAGAATTTGAGTTCTTGCAAAATTAGGGAGTGGATAGAATCAGTTCCGATGAAAAGAAAAAAAAAAAAAACTTCTTTGAAAGAAAACATTTAGTAATTTGTTGTTTGAGTATTACCCAGAAGAAATTTTATCCTATGTGTTATTAAACTTTTCTAACCCTACATTTCTACTGGCAGCTATCACTTTTATATTAATAAAATCCTATAAACTAGAAGGTCTTCCCGTGGCTCAGATGGTCAAGAATCTGCCTGCAATGAAGGGGATGCAACAAGAGACACAGTTTCAGTCCCTGGGTCGGGAAGATCCCCTGGAGGAGGGAATGGCTACCCACTCCAGTATTCTTGTCTGGAGAATCCCATGGGCAGAGGAGCCTAGTGGGCTACAGTCCATGGAGTCACAAAGAGCTGGACATGACGGAGTGAGTGACACTTTCAAACTAGATGCCTGGAAGTGGGGTGTAAGTTTCCTGCTCCTTTAATTTTACCTTCTTGAGTCTAAAATTTGGAGAATTGCACATATTTTTGTTTTCACAATTGTAAAGTAAGGTATTCACATTGCTATATTTGAAGGATGCTCTATGAGAAATGAAATAACTAGCATGCGTAAAATACCCCAAAAATGTATTTTGAATTTCTTTCTAGAGCACTCTTGAAAACTTAGATGTTGTCATCACCTACAAATGCAATTTGCTTACAAAAATTGTCACCACAATGCAGATTTTGATTTTATATTTGATTTTTTAAAAGAAAAAATATGATGTAAGAAAGATGAAAGAAATGCTTGTAATCAGTCTTTTTCAGTGATCCTAGGTTAGATTTTTCATATTAAACTCTGAGAAATTTATTTTATAGAAATAATTTATATAGAGAATCCTTTACCACAATAAAATATTTTTCTGTGCTCATTCTTTCATTGACTTGTTGAATTAATTTTTTTGAGCATCTCTTATGAACCAGGCAAGGTGGTAAATAATTATTATTTATCGAGGCAGGCTTGATAAATAATATAGTTCATTCTATATAATCTATGGGAAAAGAATGAAAAGACAAGTGCTACAGAAACACAATTTACCAGGCATGAAGGGACCCAAAGGGGAAAATATTATTATGAAGTAGAGTTTCAAAGACACCCTGGTAGAATAAGTGGCACTGAAAGAGGGTGATGAATTAATCCTTGCCGCTTATCTAATAAATAGTTCCTCAACTGCTTGTAAAGACTTTAAATCAGCTTGATGAACAGTATGAATTCTTAATGGTACTGTTTTGGTATCTCTGGGGACATCCGGGCTTATCAAAGAGTCTGTAGGCTAATGACCCTCCCTAGCAATTCCCCGCTTTCTCAGAATAAAACCCAAAGCGGTTATGCAGCCTCTAAGGTCCGCGTACGCTATGCCCCTCCCCACCCCTCCAACCCGTCCACTCTAGCCCTCTTTTTCCTTCATTCTGCTCCATCCACCTTGGCTCCTCTGCTGTATCTCAGACCAGGAGCCCATCCAGCTCAGAGCCTTCCCACGCGAGGACGACCACAATCAGATGCCACCTCTCCCCCCTGCCCAATCATTCTCTGTTTCCTCCTTTGCTTTCTGTTTCTTCTTCCCACTTATTACCACCTAACTTAAGATTTATGTGCTTTTTCAACTCTCTCTCCTAAATTACAAGCTTCAGGACCTCAGGGACTTTGTGTTGTAACAAGGTCTAGAGCAGTGCCTAGCTCTTAGTAGGCTCTCAGCATATATTTTTGAATGAGTAATAATATTTAGTACTTATTTTGCAAGACTGAACTTGCTCACCTTTCACCTTTCTATATCTCAATTTAAATATTAATATGATGAGGGAAATGAAATATATATCTTTTCTAAATTAATCCTTAAGAATGTTAGGAAGATGACTAAGTTAATACTACACAGATTTGACCTGCTCAGAAGAAAAACAATTTTAAAACTCAAGTTCTCTTATTTTATTAAGATAATTTCACAGATTATCGAAGCTATAAATTCATACAAATAAAGAGACTAAAATGCATATGTGTGCTAAGTTGCTTCAGTCATATCCTACTCTTTACAATTGTATGGACTGTAGCCCACCAGGCTCTTCTATTCATGGGATTCTCCAGGCAAGAATACTGGAGTGCGTTGCCATGCCCTCCTTAAGGGGACCTTCCCAACCCAGGGATCAAACCTGCATCTCAAGTCTCCTACATTTGCAGGCAGTTTCTTTAGTTATTCACTAAATAAAATAACTGTAACAAAAATGGTGTAAGTAACATAAACTTCAAAAAGAGATGCTGCTTATGTAAAGTACTTTCTTATATTTAGAGTTTGAAGATGAAGAAGGGAAGAGATCTGCACTTAAGATCAAGGGTGTGAATGGAAAACAGGGAGAAAGCCCAGATCCTTGAGAGACTCTGCATGCATCCTCCTAGTCTCAGAGAAAGTGTTCTCCCGCCCAGACATTCCACAGTTCCATAAGTTACAGGCCGTTTTAGGTAAACCTCTGCTATCCTCTCAGTCATGTTTGACTCTTTGTGACCCCATAGACTATATAGCCCACCAGGCTCCTCTGTCCATGGCATTCTCTAGGCAAGAATACTGGAGAGGGTTGCCATTTCCTTCTCCAGAGGATCTTTGTGTCTCCTATGTTGCATGCGGATTCTTTACCATCTGAGCCACCAGGGAAGCCCAAACCTTCTCTACCCCACTGGAAGACACACTATCACCAATCTAGGCAGTTAAAAAGATTTATTTATTTTATTCCCTATTTTTCTACATTTATTTATAAAGACAGAAATGAAATTTTATAGGAAAAAAATGTCAGCTCTTTTCAGGGTTTGCCAACTTGGAGAGCCTTTATACTTATTTTAAAATTTCCCATCAGCTAGGATGTGTTTAGCTGTAAATAATAGAAATCCCAACTTGAAGTGGATTTTATAATAAGCAAATGTAGAACTGAAAATTCAGAGGTCAGATGGGCTAAAATACGCTATGACTGATGATACCATCAAGGATCCCAGTTCTATCTTTCTCTTCTATCATCCAGAGTCTGTTTCACCTGAAGGCTGGCTCCCCACATAGTTGTAGAGTCATAGTTGTTATTGCCAGTAACAATCAGGGTTGTATCATGTGGGGGTTAGCGGATCAAACCCCTCTCTCCTCTCACAAACATCAAGTGAAAATCTTTCTCCTCCCTGATTGGGCCAATTTAGGTCATGTCTTTCTCTGAACCAGTGACTATCACCAGGAAAATGCTTTTTGCTGATTGGTTTAAACTTGGGTACCCAAATCACTAGCAAGAGTGACGGATGACTATGATTGGCTTAGGCCAGGGGTCACAAACAATTGTTGTGGGTCAAACGCTGCCCACTAGCTGTTTCTGAAAGTTTTATTAGAACAAAGTCACTCTTCGCTACTTTTCCATAAAACAGCAGTGATCGGTAGTGGCTAACAGAGATCATAGGGCCCATAAATCCTCAAATATTTACTATCTGGCCTTTTATGGAAAAAATTTGGCAACCCCTGGCTTGAATAACATGGGCCCACTTTGGAGCTGAGTCCAGTCCCCTAAGTCATGAGTCAAGGACACAATGAGCTAAACTTGGACTAAATGAGGTTGATAAAATGTCTTCACATGTCAATCTAAATTAATTTTTTCCTTTGTTCTTTTCTGAGCAGAGCGAAACAAGAAAACAATACACTAGTTTCAGAAGGAAAGCCTTAGTTTTAAGTCCGTTGACTTAACCTCACTCCTCTCTTCCAGATGGATTAGTGTTTTTAGCTGCTTAGGCATGTCCCACTCTTTTGGGATCTCATGGACTGTAGCCCGCCAGGCTCCTCTTTCCATGGGATTTCCCAGGCAAGAATACTGGAGTGGGTTGCCGTTTCCTCCACCAGGGGATCTTCCAGACCCAGGGATCAAAACTGTGGCTCTTGCTATGTCTCCTGCATTGGAGGTGGATTCTTTACCACTGAGCCAAGGAGAAGCCTTTATATTGGTCTGTGTTCCAATCTCAGCCATGTATAGTTTTGTTTGTTTTGTTTTCTGAATTGTCTTCAAATTATTGGTTCATTCCATGGAACCAGAATATTTGAACTGTCTACCAGATCTTCAATCCACCAACAGTGTTAAACGACACAGCTAGACAAAACCTCCCTCAAACCAGGGCACTGCTTTGCATGCCTGCTCAGCCACAGGAAGAACCCTCCAGTGTACCTTCACACCATGATTTTCCAGGTGAGCCCTTTCCTGCCAAGACAGCCATCTGCCCTTTCTTTTTTTATAGCTTTACTTGTTTAATTCTGTTGTGACAGAAACAACACAAGTCCACTGTAGGAACATTAGAAAACACAGATAACCAAAAGAGGGGGAAAAAAAGAAAACTTGTCACCATCCCACACCCCAGGGAACTTTTAAAACAGACAGCATTTTCTAGAGGTGAGGTCTTCACTCTAAGTGATCTGAACTAACTTTGACTTTTCCAACAGGAAGTCATGGTGGAATATTTTATTTTTTTTAGCTCCCTATATTTATGGAGTTTACTGAATGGGTCTATTCTTTGACTAGCCTTTCTAAGGGTCTTTATTAAGTTGTGAACTTTCTGACCATTTAAGGAAATTTATGGAAAAGGGCAGAGTTAGAGAAGTTGCTGTTTAAATGACTCTCTCAAAGTCTTAGGCGCAACTTTTGCAAACGTGAAAGAGCACCTAGCGCTCTTCATTTGGGCTGGTGTATACAATTTCACCTTATTAGGTAAATAAAAGGGAAGGAACCTTTGTGAAATACAGGGTTGGGAAAGTAGGCTCAGCCTCACAAATCCTCACTTAGGCACACCTGTGGGTTCACTAATGCTTATTACAGAAACCACTTGAAAATGCCCCAAGGTTGGGTTGTTTCCAAGACATTAGATGGGCACAATGTTAGGTTTAGGGCTAGAATCAACTATAGGATGGGATTCAATACCACTGTGTGTTCATGTGGGGGATCTGAGCATGGGATCAGAGCCAACATCTTAATTAGAAACCAGGCGTAATTTCAGAGAGCAATGCTTTCCATCCTGCTCCCAGCACCCGCCCCTCCTCCATTATTCCTCTGCAGAGTCCACACAGTATTGCTGACACCTTGAAAGGAGAAGTCGCTCAGTCGTGTCCGACTCTTCGCAACCACATGGACTGCAGCCTACCAGGCTCCTCCGTCCATGGGATTTGCCAGGCAAGAGTACTGGAGTGGGGTGCCATTGCCTTCTCTGAGACCTTGGGTCATAACAAATTCGGGCATTCATATGGATAATTCTTGTTGAAGAGTGTATGAGCCCCTGGGTCCCTGGAAGAGAAGGGGTGAATGGGGGAGGGAAGTCCACAAAAAACACTGGCTCTACATTAAGAAGATGAAATATTGCCATTTGCAGCAACATGGATGGACTTAGAGAACAGTATACTTAGTAAGTCAGGCAAAGACAAATAATAAATGATATTGCTTATATGTGGAATCTGAAAAATAACACAAATGCATCTATACACAAAACAGAAACAGACTCACAAGCATGAAAAACAAACTTATGGTTATCAAAGTGGAAGGGAGGGTGCAGAGATAAATGAGGAGTATGAGATTAAGATACAAACTACTACACATAAAATAGATAAGCAACAGGGATTTACTGTATAGCTCAGAACTAAACCTCAATACAATGGAAAAGAATATGAAAGAACATATATGTATGATTGAATCATTTTGCTGTATACCTGAAACTAACACAATATAATACATTAATTATACTTCAATTAAAAAAAGAATTCTGGCTCTTGGGCCCCAACTGCCTGGATTTTTATCCCATCTCCAGCTTCACCCTTACAGGCAAGGTGATCTTGGGTCCTTAAACTTGTTAGGTTTCATTTTCCTCATGGATAAAATAATGATTAAAGTAGCACTCACCAACTTCATAATGCTAGTTGCTGTGCAGGTGGAAAGCAATGAATAGGTAAAATAAGTATCAACTGTCATCTCTATGAGGGGAACGGTGCAGAATGAGGAAGTTGGGAGCCTCAGAATATACTTCTCGTCACGGCATTGCTGGCCCGTGGAGATCATATTCACAGGGTTCCCACTACCCAGAAATGCCCGATTCACAGTTAGACATTCTGCGCCAGACTGACTCCATGAGAGAAGTGAGTTTTATCTTTCAGCCAAAAAAATTTTTATTGCAATATAGTTGATTTACAGTGTCATGTTCAGTTCAGTCGCTCAGTCATGTCCGACTCTTTGCGACCCCATGAACTGCAGCACGCCCTGCCTCCCTGTCCACCGCCAACTCCCAGAGTTCACTCAGACTCACATCCATCGAGTCAGTGATGCCATCCAGCCATCTCATCCTCTGTCGTCCCCTTCTCCTCCTGCCCCCAATCCCTCCCAGCATCAGACTCTTTTCCAATGAGTCAACTCTTCGCATGAGGTGGCCAAAGTACTGGAGTTTCAGCTTAAGCATCATTCCTTCCAAAGAAATCCCAGGGTTGATCTCCTTCAGAATGGACTGGTTGGATCTCCTTGCAGTCCAAGGGACTCTCAAGAATCTTCTCCAACACCACAGTTCAAAAGCATCAATTCTTCGGTGCTTAGCCTTCTTCACAGTCCAACTCTCACATCCATACATGACCACAGGAAAAACCCTAGCCTTGACTAGACGGACCTTAGTCGGCAAAGTAATGTCTCTGCTTTTGAATATACTATCTAGGTTGGTCATAACTTTTCTTCCAAGGGGTAAGCGTCTTTTAATTTCATGGCTGCAATCACCATCTGCAGTGATTTTGGAGCCCACAAAAATAAAGTCTGACACTGTTTCCCCATCTATTTCCCATGAAGTGATGGGACCAGATGCCATGATCTTCGTTTTCTGAATGTTGAGCTTTAAGCCAACTTTTTCACTCTCCTCTTTCACTTTCATCAAGAGGCTTTTTAGCTCCTCTTCACTTTCTGCCATAAGGGTGGTGTCATCTGCATATCTGAGGTGATTGATATTTCTCCCGGCAATCTTGATTCCAGCTTGTGTTTCTTCCAGTCCAGCGTTTCTCATGATGTACTCTGCATAGAAGTTAAATAAGCAGGGTGACAATATATAGCCTTGACGTACTCCTTTTCCTATTTGGAACCAGTCTGTTGTTCCATGTCCAGTTCTAACTGTTGCTTCCTGACCTGCATACACATTTCTCAAGAGGCAGGTCAGGTTGTCCAGTATTCCCATCTCTTTCAGAATTTTCCACAGTTTATTGTGATCCACACAGTCAAAGGCTTTGGCATAGTCAATAAAGCAGAAATAGATGTTTTTCTGGAACTCTCTTGCTTTTTCCATGATCCAGTGGATGTTGACAATTTGATCTCTGGTTCCTCTGCCCTTTCTAAAACCAGCTTGAACATCAGGAAGTTCACAGTTCACATATTGCTGAAGCCTGCCTTGGAGAATTTTGAGCTCAGTTATACAAGAAACTGATTCAGTTATTCACATATATGTACACATACATATAAATTTTTATAATTTCTTCCATTATAGCTTATTATAAGATATTGAGTACAGTTCCCTGTGCTATATAGTAGGTCCTATTGGTTATTTATATTTATATTTATATTTATAGTAGTGTGCATATGTTAATCCCAAACCTCCTAATTTATGCCCTTCCTACCTTTCCCCTCTGGTAACAAAAAAAAAGTTTGTTTTCTAAGTCTGTGAGTCTGTTTCTGTTAAGTTCATTCGTATCGTTTTTTAAAGATTCTACATATAAGCATTATCGTATGATATTTATCTTTGTCTGGCTCACTGCACTTAGCATGATAATCTGTAGGGCCTTCCATGTTGCTGCAAATGGCACTATTTCATTCCTTTTTGTGTCAGCCAAAATAAAATAGATTTTATTTTTTAGAAAAGTGATAGATTCATAGAAAAATTTAGTATATATTTTAGATAATTCCCATAAACCGTATATCCAGTTTCCCCTATTAAATCTTACATCAGAAGGGTATGTTATTATAATTAACCAGCCAATATTGATGCATTATTTTTGACTAGCATCCATATTTTATTCAGATTTCCCAAGTTTTTACTTAATGTCCTTTTTCTCTTCTAGGAGTGCATCCAGGACACCACGCTACATTTGATTTTTAGCTCCTCTTGGCTGTAACAGTTTCTCAGACTATCCGTGTTTTCAATGACCTTGACAGTTTTGAGGAGTATTGACTACGTGTTTTGAGGTATGTCCCTCCATTGGGATTTGTCTGTTTTTCTCATCATTAAATTAGGCTTGTGTGTTTTTAGGGAGAGTGACCACAAGGGTCAGTGCCATTTAATTGTATCAAGGATACACACTGTCAACATGACTTATCATTGTTGATGCTGACCTTGATGACCTGGCTGAGGTAGTGTTTGCTAGGTTTCTCCACTGTAAAGGTATCATTTCCCCCCTTTTCTATACCATTCTCTTTGGAAGGAAGTCACAACATGCTGCCCACACATAAAGCGTGGGGAGCTACCCTCCACCTCCTTGAGGTGTCTGGAATTCTTCTGTGTGGGGTTTTATTTTTTTCTCCTCAACTATATTTTCCAGTCTAGACTTCATTTGAACGAATTATTTTTACCAAATGCCACTGAAAACAGTCTAAAGCCAACTTCCTTCAAGTTGGTATTCCCAAAACTCACCACTTTCTATAATTAAGTATTAATATTTGGAGTGTTCTTACACTGGGCATGGGGGAAAGGTGACAAAAACAAGATTTCTAAAAGCTGACCATCTTCTAATTGCGCGTCACCAAGAGCAGGTCTGGAATGCACAATTCCTCAGTAGCCCTACATGGAAAGATCTGAAAATGAATGAGGAATTAAAAATAAAATGAGTGGGATGGCCAGAGCCAATATGAATAAGAGCTGTGAGCCAAGGGGAAAAGCATCCTTTGGCAAGTTTAAACCGGTTACCTCAGCGTGTCCTGAAAATATGCGCTCACTGTTCCAGGCCATTAGGCTCCCTTTGTGGGCATGAATCCTGTCCCTCCCCCAGAAGGAAGCTTCTTCTCTCTTTAGATTGATCTAGTATTAACATGCTCTTAAAAATCACACACACACACACCCCTCACCACATACCACACACCACCAAACAACTTGAAAATAATTCTATGTCTTAGAATTAGAATAATTGGCTGAGTAGCTGAAAGTCCACTTGAACTTCTCCTTGAAAAGACTTTCCTTTTTTTTAAATTAAAAAAAAATTATTAAATTATAGTTGATTTACAATGCTGTGTTAGTTTCACAGTGATTCAGCTATACATAGATACATATACAAACATACATATATATTCTTTTTTTACTTTCTCTTCCATTACAAGTTATTACAAGACACTGAGTATAGTTTCTTATGCTATACAATAGGTTCTTGTTGGTTGTCTATTTCATATACAGTAGTATTATATTTTAGTCCCAAACTCCTAATTTATGCCCCTCTCATTTCTATATTTTTGTCATTTCCAGAATGCTATTATATGATAGAATCATAGTTTTTATATTTTTAAAATTTATTTATTTTTAATTCAGGATAAGCATTACAATGTTGTGTTGGTTTTTGCCACACATCAGCGTGAATCAGCCATTGGTATAGTATACACATGGCCCCTTCCTCCCACCTGGAAAGACTTCTTATAAAACTAAAAATTACATGTTTGGGGTTAATCTGAAAGAAAATGGGGAAAGATAATTGTTGGATCAGTTTATAAGGTTTCCACATTTTCCCCATCTATTTGCCATGAAGTGATAGGACTGGAGAGGCTTCCCTGATGGCTCAGCTCGTAAAGAATCTGCCTGCAATGCGGGAGACCTGGGTTCAATCCCTGGGCTGGGGAAATCCCGGATGGGACTAGAGGAAATGATGGGACTCAACATTCTTAGTTTTTTGAATGTTGAATTTTAAGCTAGTTTTTTCACTCTCTTCTTTCACCCTTATCAAGAGGCTCTTTAGTTCCTCTTTGCTTTCTTCCATTAGAGTGGGACAGATTGAAGGCAGGAGAAGAACGGGACGACAGAGGATGAGATGGTTGGATGGCATCACTGACTCAATGGACATGAGTTTGAGCAAGCTCTGAGAGTTGGTGATGGACAGGGAGGCCTGGTGTGCTGCAGTCCATGGAGCTGCAAAGAGTTGGACACAACTGAGTGACTGAACTGAACTGATCAGAGTGGTATCATCTGCATGTCTGAGGTTGTTGATATTTCCCTGGCAGGCCATCTTGTTTCCAGCTGTGACAGAAATAGGTGAGTTTTTTCATTTCTTCAGAGCCCCAAGACAGAAAGACCTCTAACATGCTCAGGTCAGGCACAGCCCTACTCACAGCATTCCAGGGCTCTGACACATTTTTTTGGAAACCCACCCATTGCATGGTATATAGACGCATCTGTTGCCCAGTGGTGGAAGCCTAGATTCCTGTCTTATCCTGTTCTGAGCTTCATTTTGATCTAGTATCTCGGGCCATTCAAATGAGCAGAAGGGGAAAAGCCCTTGAACAGTTTTACTGTAATCATGGTGAAGATTTTTTAAAAGAATTATCCTGGTCAGTTCAGAGCCTTCTCAATTTTCTACTTTCTATACACACAGCAAATGGAGAATCCTTGATCAAATAGAAAGCTCAGGAAAGAAGATGGTGGGGTTGAATATGGTTCATTGCTAACTAAGTCTCTGCTAACAGTTTTTTTCTGAAGTATGAGACTTTGACTTTACAGACTAAGGCATTTATGGTTTCATTAAAAAAATTAGGTGGCCTCTCTGTGTCATTCACATTGCCTAAAGCATGAATCTTTCTGGAAGATTTTGGATCTTATTAATTCTTTTTTAAAATATATTTCAATAAAATTTTTTCATTAAAAAAAAAACAAAAATTCCATACAAAATTGAAAAATGGCTACATACTTTTGAAAGCAAGCAGGAGATTGTCAGCTCCTAAGGGTTTGGGGGCCATGTCCTGATGGTCTTTGATAGACAACCCCACCCCAGCAGCCTCCTCTGGAGGGAACTATGGTTAACCACCAACATTATCCCCAGTTTGAATAACCAAAAGGAATAATCACGACTTATTAGGACAAGACATTCTATACTCTTTGTCTTGCAGGCACACAGTATGGATCTTGTTCATTCTTAATCCTTATTTTTACTGTTCAGCACTATAGGTAATATAGACAGTGAAACCCAAATTTTTGCCCATCCTTTGAGTTCACTTGGAAATTTGTCATAGTTCTTTGTCTTTTTTTTTTTTTCAGTGAGATAATTGATATGAGCTTCTATTCTTGAGATATTTTTCTTTTCAGTTAACTCAATTGCTGAAACAAATTCAGTCCAATTAAGGGTTCTGATTAAGGATTTCTGGGTAAATGGTTTTCAAATTCTTTGCCTAGAGGGGAACACTTCAAAGAAGGCAAGTTTGCAGAAAGCACATGGCAACCACAAAAGGAAATACAGTAATCTGATATTTGGTTAGAGCAAATCCAATACCCCCACTTAAACCATGGGCTTCACAGAAATGACTCAAGTATACCTCATCAACCCCAAGTATGTACGCTAATATTCATTTCAGATTCAAACCCCTCCATTTCTACCAAATGTCCCAGTCACGTGTCCGAGCTCGGGCTGCAGATGGTCAGGGTATCTATGAATTGTGATTGTTCATTTATGGCTTAGGAACTGCCAGTAAACAAGGATTTCATTTGGCTTCACTTGAAGAGTAAACTTCTGCACAATGTAGTGAGGTGCCTTCCACTGGGACAGGATTGAAAGAAAGAGAATTGTGATGCTTAACCAAGTAACTGTGGTGTTGGAGAAGACTCTTGAGAGTCCCTTGGACTGCAAGGAGATCCAACCAGTCTATTCTGAAGGAGATCAGCCCTGGGATTTCTTTGGAAGGAATGATGCTAAAGATGAAGCTCCAATACTTTGGACACCTCATGCGAAGAGTTGACTCATTGGAAAAGACTCTGATGCTGGGAGAGATTGGGGGCAGGAGGAAAAGGGGACGACAGAGGATGAGATGGCTGGATGGCATCATGGACTCAATGGACATGAGTCTGAGTGAACTCCAGGAGATAGTGATGGACAGGGAGGCCTGGCGTGCTGCAATTCATGGGGTCGCAAAGAGTCGGACACAACTGAGCAACTGAACTGAACTGAACTGAACCAAGTAAACTCTCTAGTAAAACATGCTCACTCAGCTACTCACTCTGGCAATCACATCTAGACCTTGCTATTCCAAGTCACTGTACCTCTTCCAGAACTTCAGTTGCAAGCACCCAGTCTCTTACCATTGCCTCTGATTTTGGGAGGTCAGGCTCTCCAGTGGCCAGACTCTAATAATACCCCCATCCTGTTAGAACCTGTGATCCACTGAACCCACCACATTTACACTCTCCCCCCTACCCTCTTGCCATCACAGTCCCCTTCACCCATGTAAAATGCCACGATCAATCATTAGAATCCTTCCCCTAGAGTCCCACTAGAATCCCATGCACCCTTTACAGTCACATTTTGAATTCATGCTCATTAACCTCAAGGAGTTGTGAGCAATCAGGTTCCATTTCCCTAGGCTGATGGTTTTTCCATTCTCCTCGAAGTCTGTTTGCCTCTCTCTCCTTCTCCAAACCTCTCACACCTCCTCCCCATGCCACTCTCTGCTAATAACCTATTTCCTAAGACAGGGCGCAAAGAGAAGCCCTTGGAAGACAGCCTGTACCACCACTTGTCCTGCCGCGTCCAACCTGCCCTCTTTCCCCCACCCCGCTGTCACAGTCCCCATCTCAGGCCAGCAGGAGGGCTCCTGCCTTCCTTCATCAAGGACCACACCCACCCCCTGGGGCAGGATGCTTCATCCTCTCTCCTGTGTCACCGGTTTTCCTTTCTCTTCTGGATTTTTCCCATATTGAAAACAGGTCCCTGGAACCCAGGCTGCGTTCAGCTACTGCCCTCGTTTTCTGCTCCCTTTTACCGCTGTCTCCATGTGGACAACAGAAGAGTTGTCCATCAGTGTCTTCCCTGGTTTCTTTCTTCCCAGTCTCGTTTGAAACAGATATCAAGAAACCTCTCCAACCACTGCGATTAGGCCAGGACCTCAGGGTGTAAAACTCAGTGGCCACTTCCCAGCCCTCATTTCTTGTGTCTTTCAGCTTCCTTTAACTGACCACTCCTTTCTCCTTAAAATGTTTTTCTTGGCTTTCCAGAACACTGTGTGCTTGTGTGGCTTTTCTCCTGCCTCGCAGATCACCCCTTCTTGGTCTCCTTTGCTGATTGCTTCTCATCTCTCTGACCTCTTAATATGGAAGTTCTCTCCTAATGGAGCAGAAAGCATCCAAGGCTCAGGTCTTGCTCCCCGTCTCTTGTTTGTCTGTACTCACTCTCTTGGTTTTCTCAGCTAGTCTCAGCTCTAAACTGACGACATTCACATTTATATCTTTGGCCATCTTGAACAGCACCCCCCGTGAACTTTTAAGATCATATTCAACTTCCTAACTGAAATCTCCATTTGGACAGATAGCAAAATCCCTGGCATAATACAAAACTGAGCTCCTGATATTCTGCCTCCTTCTCCCCTTCTGCCTCAGTCTTCCCATCCTTTTGGCCTTCAGTTCAAGCACCTTAGGCTTGAACAGCTTGAACCTGAAGCACCTTAGGGCTTCCCTGGTGGCTCAGATGGTAAAGAATCCACCTGTAATGCCGGGGACCTGGGTTGAATCCCTGGGTTGGGAAGGTCCCCTGGAAGAGGGCATGGCCACCCACTCCAGTATTCTTGCCTGGAGAATCCCCATGGACAGAGGAGCCTGGAGGGCTACCGTCCATGCGGTCACAAAGAGCAAGACACAACTGAGGGACTACGCACATGCAGACACACCAAGCAGCTTAAAGTCATTCTTGACGCTTCCCTTCCTCTCACGGTAGATCTTGCTGCCCTGGTCTGCCTTCAGAGCATAATCAGCACTGGATCACTTCTCATCACTCCCACTGCTGTTTCCTTAACCCAGGCCGCCTTATCTTTTAAAAAAACTTATTTATTTATTTTTGGTTGTGCTGGGTCTTTGGTGCTGTGCACAGGTTTCTGTAGTTGCAGCAAGCAGGGGCTGCTCTTTAGCTGCAGTGCACAGGCTTCTCATTCGTGGTGGCTGCTCTTTGTTGCAGGTCATGGGCTCTAGGGTGTGCACACTTGGTGGTTGTGGCACACGAGCTTAGTTGCTCCACATGATGTGGGATCTTCCGTCATTGGCAGGTGGACTCTTCACCCCTGGACCACCAGGGGAGTCCTGGGCCCCCTTATCTTTTGCACAGATGATTGCGATCCCCTCCCATCTCGCCTCCCTCCTTTTACCTTTGCCCTCTTCTATCTTAACACCACTGCCAGGCTCCTCCTATTACAGCATAACTCAGACCACATTGCTCCCTATTACAGAAGCTTCTGATAGCATCCCATCTCACTCTGAAAGCCAAAGTCCTTGTAATGTTCTCAAGATGCTACACTGGGCATCCTGGCCCCCTCTCAACCCCCTTTCCTTCCCTGACCCCCTCCTCACTCACCCGCAGTCACATAGTTGCTTCCTCTTTGGGGCCTCAGCATGCCCCCCCACCCCCACCCCATGCCTCTACCTGGAAAGTGCTTTCTCCAGAAAGCCATGCAATCCAGGTCTTTACTCCACTGGCATCTTAGTGAGGCTTCCTGGACCAGCTTGCCTAAATCCACAAGCTCCACCCTATCCCCTCTTCTCAGTTTTCTTTTTCTTTCATAGAGAATCATTTTCCCTTCTACCCTACTAGACATCACTGTGTCACTTAGAGGCAGTACAATATGGTGGTTGAGCTGCAGGTATGTCCTTGTGGTCCGTGTGCCTGAGTTCAAGGCCAGGCTGTGTTACTTACCAGGTAGTCAAGATGAAATCTTGCTGTTGTCCATTTTTCTCATCTATAAAATGGGAATAATAATAGTATGCACCTCATCAGGTTGTACGCTTCCTATTTGTACAGTTCTTAGAATGGTACTGGACCATAGGACATGCTCCATGGTTGACTAATACATATTTCATCCATCTTTTGTTTATTATGCCTCCCCCACTAGAAGGTGAGTTCCATGAGGGTGGCATTTTGTCTGTCTTGTACACTGCTCCAGTCCCACCACCCAGTCCAGGGTCTCACCAGAGCTGGGTCTCGTTGTCTAGCTGTGCAATGAGTTCCTAAGATGCTCAAGTCAGTGAGGAAAACTTGCTAAAAATGTCCTTAATGTAATGATGTCAGGGTTTCCCTGGTGGCTCAGCTGGTAAAGAATCCGTCTGCAATGTGGGAAACCTGGGTTTGATCCCTGAGTTGGGAAGATCCCCTGGAGAAGGGTATGGCTACCCACTCCAGTATTCTTGCCTGGAGAATCCCATGGACAGAGGAGCCGGGCAGGCTACAGTCCTTGGGGTCGCAAGAGTCTGACAAGAGTTAGAGACTAAACCACCAATATAATGATGTCATATGAACAAAAGCTAGAGTTCCTGCTTGCAGATGCTGACCTAGGCCTAGACACATTTGTATTCATCACTCACGGGTGACAAGCCTTTCTCCTAGATTATTTTAGAAAGTTACAAAATAGACTTTCAGGGTTCTAGGTGGGTGTGTGATGGTTCTATTTTAGTACTGGATCAAAAACCATCAAAAATCATTTTCCTTCGATAAAAGGGCACTAACTGAGGTGTCCAAGTCCTACACTGAAGCTCTGCTCAGTGGTTTCTGATCAGAATATTCTTCACAATGCCACATAAGTGAGCAGATATCCACAGGATACTCTGGGGTCCCCAGTGAAATGGGCTCCCTAAAGAATTTGAAGGAATCTATTATTATCCTTTCACAGACTCCAGAAAGGCTCAGAAGGGTAAACTTAGGAGTTCAGATCTTTCAGCTCATTAAGATAGCATTGGTTTTGTTGTGCAATTTTATTTTGCTTTAATGAAAATAATCTAGCATTGAGTCCTAGTTGAAACATCAAGGTCTGCGTCCTTGTTGTCCAGAGGTCATGTTCTGTTCTGTATGGTGAACGTTTAGAGCAGGCTTGGGCCTGACTCCAGTATTCGACTATCTCTGGTATATAATTCCCTAAGGATGGAAGTGGACACAATTCTATTTTAAGAAGTGATCTTTAAGAACTCAGTTTGGCCTTATGCACCTCTGAGATTAAAAGGTTTACTGAAGATAGTGTGGGCTCTGCCCCTCAAGCCATCCACCCTGGCCTCAGGGAATCCCTGCCCCAGGGCGCTCCTTCTTTCTTTGGTAGAAGTCTGATTCTGCAGCCGCCAGGCACATTCTGGAGGCTGGCACTCCCCTCCCAGCCGCACCCACTGTCGTCATGCAGTGAGCACACCAAACAGGTTCTCCTGGCCAGACGGCGGCTGAGGTGTCTGCAGTGGAAGGGAAGTACAGTCATGCACACGCCCCATGACACAGTGACAGAGAGGAAGCAACTGCTCTGCGTTCCCCTGGCTTAAAATAAATACAGTAACCACACAGAGTGGCTTTCCCCGGGAGGTAACGGAGCTCACAGGCCTCTTCTGAGCAGCTCTTACTTTTGCATTTGTGATCACATGTATACATATATATATTATATAGGTATATTATATATATATATATATATAGGTATATTATATATATATATATATATATATATATATATATATATATATATATATATAGGCTTCCCTAGTGGCTCAGATGGTAAAGAATCTGCCTGCAATGCGGGAGATGTGGGTTCAATCCCTGGGTCAGGAAGATTGGCTGGAGAAGGAAATGGCAACCCACTTCAGTATTCTTGCCTGGAGAATTCCATGGACAGAGGAGACTGGTGGGGTTGTAAAGAGTCAGACACAAGTGAATGACTAACACACACACACATATGTATATAATATGTAAATATATAAATGTATATATTAATAGATATAAGAAGGTCCCAAATTGCACACACTTCAGGTCCCATAAAAATGTAGCCTACCTGATTATCCTAAATTTGTATAGTGTCATCTACTTACCCACTATGTGAATGACTCTGTAAGGTTGTGTTGCCTCCATTTATAGTAAACATTGGCAGGCTAAGAGTACACAGCTAAACAGTCCATGAACTGTGGCCACCCAGTAGGGACTGAGGTTTACACTGAGCTTCTTTTGATGCCTTTACATGTATTTTTTGGTTATCAAATTCCAAATGGATCACTCATGTTAAATGACTTGGCTCTGTTTGTTTTATAACTTGCAGACTCATTCAGAACAAGTTCACCACATTCACGGTATTTGATGGTAATGATGAATCATAAAAAGTCTAGTCTGTAATCTTTTGGCCTATTCTCACCTAGTGGATGGAAATGACTAGAAGATCTTATGAAAAGTGGAGAAATCAATTGTGAAATAAATTCTTATATTAAAGGATTTAAAAAATAGATACATCAGTCTCTGCCTACTTTTTAAGAAGGCCTTTGTACACTATGGGAGAAAAGTCTTGATTAATCAACCAGTTCAGCATTACTATAAAGTACCTAGAGTTTCTCAGTAGTTTTAAGAAGCACAGAAAAGAGCTAACATTGTCTCTATCATTGTAATTAGCAAAGAATTATTCTGAACATCTCCTTCCCCAATTACAGCCTCTTTTCTAGCAAGGGGAGCTGCAAGTCAAGATGATGCTTGGTTGGCTCCAACACGCAGACACTCAGGATATACCAAGAACAAGGATTAACACAAGCAGAAACCTGTGAGAACAGTGCATAGCACACTCTGATGCTCTAGACAGCACCAGAATCCCCTAGAAGGGGCTTAAAATACAGACTATCCCCCACCCCTTGACCCCTGGATTTCTGATTCAGTAGGTCTGGGGTGGAGTCTGAGGATATGCTTTCCTAAGAAGCTACCAGGCAAAGTAGATATTGCTGGTCCCAGGGCCTCACTTTGAGAAACATTCCTCTAGGAGACATTCTCAGTTCATAATTCTACATGAGTACAGACTTCATCATATTACTTCTTTAACCCTCATTACACTCAACAGAAGAGCGTGATTAAGCCCATAGCAGTTTTTGCCAGCCTTTTCTTAGAATCTAATAAGACATCAATAGACTACTAATGGTTTGATATCTACCCTTTTTGATCTCAACATGGCAAAGTCTTTCTAGTTGGGGCCCTGATGAAGGACTAGGCACTTTAGAAAAAAAATTATCTGGCTGTGTTGGGACTTAGCTGCAGCATGTGGGATCTTTGTTGTATCATGTGGGATCCTTTGTTGTGGCGCACAGGTTCTCTAGTTGTGGCTGGGGGCTTAGTCACTCCACAGCATGTGGGGTCTTAGTTCCCAGACCAGGGATCAAACTTGAGTCTCCTACATTGCAAGGTGGATTCTTAACCACTGGACCGCTGGGAAGTCCCTAGGCACTTCTTTAGAGCCTCCAATAATAGGTGAGAGTTTGAAATAACCGAATAGTTTGCCATGTTGTTGTTGGTCTTATGAAATGATAGCATCACACATGGGAGTAGCCAACAATAATCGATTAAAAACTGGAACATGGAAAATGAGCACATAGCATGAGCTCTCCTTGGAATTAGAGACCATAGTGGGGTTCCCAAACATCTCCAAGACACAGAGAGGAATGGATGGGCAGGAAACTCAACCACACAGCTGCACATCATAAAATTTGCTGTCCCTGCATTTTCACATTTGTCCCTGCATTTTCACTCCCAAGCTCATTTCCCAGATTGTATTCACTCCAACACAGCTAAAAAGTACACACCTTTTCATATAAATAGTATTTGTCCTTCAGAGACTTCCCATAATAAACGGTCCTGAGCATTCATTGATCACACACAGATACACGCACACACATATAATGTTCCTAAGCATCGACCCTCATCCTCACATATTCCTACTTTATAGAAATAGATCTTCCTCTATTTTTGTTCATAATGTTTATGTTTTGCTTTTTGCTGCTTCCTTGACTTAAATAAATTTCCCAAAGTAGTGATAATTGCTTTTGTCACATGATAAAATCCATGAATACCAGTACTAGGTAGGCTATGAGAGCAATGAGTATTCCAAAAATTCTTGTCGATAATGCATAAAATAGGCAATCACCTACAGAGAGAGAACACATCATGTATCCTGAAGCCAAGCAGCCTCAGGGACAATTTGCTTAAAATTCAGCACCATTTTCAAGTGGTTTTGCATTCATTTGAGCACCTATTTTTGTTATCGTTGTTGTTGTTGGCTATTGGCATTCTGAGAATTAACAAAAACATAATTTTGCTCCTTGGAGAAGTGGCTGGTTCAGGATCAGGACAGGGAAAGTACACGTGAGCCTGTAATGTCTTGATGTGCCGAAAGTAAGGCATTGCTCAAAGAATGATGAGGATGTGTCAGAAAGTAAGAGGCCAGCTTTTAAGTACCCCCATTGGCTAAATAAGGGACATTTAAGATCAAAATAAATATCAAGGACAAAATATTAAATAAAATAGGAATCCATAAATCTAAAGTAATAGAAATCAGAAATTCCCTAGTGGTACAGTGGTTAGGACTCAGTACTTTCACTGCCATGGCCTAGGTTCAATCCCTGGTTGGGAAACTAAGATTCTGCAAGCAGTATCATGTGAGCAAAAAAGTGAAGGAATAGAAATTTATATGAATATAGGAACAGATGGGTTTCCCTGGTGGCTCAGCAGTAAAGATCTGCCTGCAATGCAGGAGAAGTAGGTTTGATTCCTGGGTCAGGAAGATCCCTTGGAGAAGGAAATGACTACCCATTCCAGTATGCTTGCCTGGGAAATCCAACGGACAGATGAGCCTGGTAGGTTATAGTCCAGGGTGTTGCAAAAGAGCTGGACACGACTGAGCACAACTGAAGAGCAAGAACAACAAATAGATACAGTATTAGATAAATGGAAGAGATGGAAAAGCTCTACCTTACATTGTTAATGCCAACTAATGAATATAGAAAGAATAACGGAATTAGAAAATCTCCATTTGGCAGCCATCATCACTGGGTAAATGTATAAGAAGTAACAGAATATTTATATAGTCTCAAAGGGTCTCCTTGTGAGATACTTGGTAATTATCAGCACAAGGTTAATAGCATAACTTGTTAGTGGAGAAACCTAGAGGGTACTAGCCCAATCAAATGTCAAAGTTTATATCTATGGCTGATTTGTGTTGATATATAGCATAAGCCAATACAATATTGTAAAGCAATCATCCTCTGGTTTAAAAATAATAAATAAATAAATAAATAACAAAAGTTAACATAACAAAGTTAACATAGCCAGTAATTACTTAGGTCCCTCCTGAAAAAAAAAACAGTATTACTTCTATGATCTCCTTGCCAGAGGTGCACAACCTGAATCCAATCCAAAGAAAACATCTGACAGACCAAACTGAGGAACATTCTACAAAATGTCTTTTTTTTTTTTAATGTCAAGGTCACAAAATACAAAAAAAAAAAAAAAAGACTCAGAATTGTTCCAGATTAAAGAAAATGAAAGAGACGTGACAACTGAACACGACACAATTCCAGATTTTCTTTTGCTATAAAGGACATTATTGAGACAAAGAGTATTCGTTTTCTATGACTCTATAACTAACTTACTACAAACTTAGTGACTTAAAGCAACACAAATTTCTTATAGTTCTATAGAAGTCTGATGGGGGTCTCCCCGGGCTACAATCAAGGTATCAGCTGGGCTTTGTCCCCTTCTTGGAGGCTGTAGAGGAGAAATGTGTGTGTGTGTGCGTGCATGTACACTCATGCGCTGAGTTGTGTCTGACTGTTTACAACCCCATGGACTGTAGCTCGCCAGACTCCTCTGTTCATGAAATATTCCCAGCAAGCATACTGGAGTGGGTTGCCATCTCCTTCTCCAGGGGATCATCCCAACCCAGGGATCGAACCCATGTCTCCTGTGACTCCTGCTTCGGCAGGTGGATTCTTTAGGGAGAACACTCCCTTGCCTTTTTGGGTTTCTAGAGGCCACCCACCTACCCTGACTCCTGTTACCTCCTCCATCTTCAAGCTGGCAGTGATGGCCTTATCACATTGCATCACTCTGACCCCCTTTCCTGCCTTCCCTCTTTCAATTATAAGAATCCTTATAATCACATTGGCCCAACCAGATAATCCAGGGAGATCTCTCAATTTCACAATCAGCTGATTCACAAGCTAATTACATCAGAAACCTTAATTCCACTTTGCTTGTGTAACCCTACAGGACCTGGACATCTTTAGGGCAGCTGGTATTCTGCCTACCACAATGGAGCAATCTGTATAGGGGCTGTAGGTTAGCTAACAGCATTATATCAGTGGGAATTTCCTGATTTGGACAACTGTACTGTCATCATGTAAGAAAGTTTCCTGTCTTTAGGAAATACACATTGAAGTATTTATGGGTAAAGGGTATCATGCCTGCAACTTAAAAGCGTTCTCTTTTTCTCCCTCTCTTTCCACAGAGAGCAAGAGTGAGAGCAGTGAAAAAGCAAATGTAATAAATTAACATTGGTGGAATCTGAATAAAGAGCATTGGAGAATTTTTTGACTCTTCTTGAAAAATTTTCTCTAAGTCGGAAATTCTGTAATAAGGGCCAAAAATTTTAGTGTAGTCTTTATGAGTAAATTTCCTTATTTCTAATTAATATTTAAATTTGTGTCATGAATAATATTTTCATTCTGATGCATCTTTTAAAAATCTCTTTTGAAACATTAGTGTCATTTTAGCAAGTTGCCTAATGACTTATTTGTCATTGCTGCTGCTGCTGCTAAGTCGCTTCAGTCGTGTCCGACTCTGTGCGACCCCATAGACGGCAGCCCACCAAGCTCCCGCATCCCTGGGATTCTCCAGGCAAGAACACTGGAGTGGGTTGCCATTTCCTTCTCCAATGCATGAAAGTGAAAAGTGAAAGTGAAGTCGCTCAGTCGTGTCCGAGTCTTAGCAACCCCATGGACTGCAGCCTACGAGGTTCCTCTGCCCATGGGATTTTCATGTATTGAGCAGTCTTGAGTATATTCAGTTCAGTTCAGTCGCTCAGTCATGTCCGACTCTTTGCAACCCCATGAATCACAGCACACCAGGCCTCCCTGTCCATCACCATCTCCTGGAGTTTACTCAGACTCATGTCCATTGAGTCCGTGATGCCATCCAGCCACCTTATCCTTGGTCGTCCCCTTCTTCTCCTGCCCCCAATCCCTCCCAGCATCAGTCTTTTCCAATGAGTCAACTCTTTGCATGAGGTGGCCAAAGTACTGGAGCTTCATCTTTAGCATCATTCCTTCCAAAGAAATTCCAGGGTTGACCTCCTTCAGAATGGACTGGTTGGATCTCCTTGCAGTCCAAGGGACCCTCAAGAGTCTTCTCCAACACCACAGTTCAAAAGCATCAATTCTTCAGCGCTCAGCCTTCTTCACAGTCCAACTCTCACATCCATACATGACCACTGGAAAAACCATAGCCTTGACTAGACGGACCTTAGTCGGCAAAGTAATGTCTCTGCTTTTGAATATACTGTCTAGGTTGGTCATAACTTTTCTTCCAAGGAGTAAGCGTGTTTTAATTTTATGGCTACAGTCACCATCTGCAGAGATTTTCGAGCCCCCCCAAAATAAAGTCTGACACTGTTTCCACTGTTTCCCCATCTATTCCCATGAAGTGATGGGACCAGATGCCATGATCTTCATTTTCTGAATGTTGAGCTTTAAGCCAACTTTTTCACTCTCCTCTTTCACTTTCATCAAGAGGCTTTTTAGCTCCTCTTCACTTTCTGCCATAAGCATGGTGTCATCTGCATACCTGAGGTGATTGATATTTCTCCCGGCAATCTTGATTCCAGCTTGTTTCTTCCAGTCCAGCGTTTCTCATGATGTACTCTGCATAGAAGTTAAATAAGCAGGGTGACAATATATAGCCTTGACGTACTCCTTTTCCTATTTGGAACCAGTCTGTTGTTCCATGTCCAGTTCTAACTGTTGCTTCCTGACCTGCATACGGGTTTCTCAAGAGGCAGGTTAGGTGGTCTGGTATTCCCATCTTTTTCAGAATTTTCCACAGTTTATTGTGATCCACACAGTCAAAGGCTTTGGCATAGTCAATAAAGCAGAAATAGATGTTTTTCTGGAACTCTCTTGCTTTTTCCATGATCCAACAGATGTTGGCAATTTGATCTCTGGTTCCTCTGCCTTTTCTAAAACCAGCTTGAATATCAGGGAGTTCATGGTTCACGTATTGCTGAAGCCTGGCTTGGAGAATTTTGAGCAGTACTTTACTAGCATGTGAGATGAGTGCAATTGTGTGGTAGTCTGAGCATTCTTTGGCATTGCCTTTCTTTGAAATTGGAATGAAAACGGACCTTTTCCTGTGGCCACTGCTGAGTTTTCCAAATTTGCTGGCATATTGAGTGCAGCACTTTCATAGCATCATCTTTCAGGATTTGAAACAGCTCCACTGGAACTCCATCATCTCCACTAGCTTTGTTCGTAGTGATGCTTTCTAAGGCCCACTTGACTTCACATTCCAAGATGTCTGGCTCTAGATTAGTGATCACATTATCATGATTATCTGGGTCGTGAAGATCTTTTTTGTACAGTTCTTCCATGTATTCTTGCCACCTCTTCTTAATATCTTCTGCTTCTGTTAGGTCCAGACCATTTCTGTCCTTTATCGAGCCCATCTTTGCATGAAATGTTCCCTTGGTATCTCTAATTTTCTTGAAGAGATCTCTAGTCTTTCCCATTCTGTTGTTTTCCTCTATTTCTTTGCACTGATCCCTGAAGAAGGCTTTCTTATCTCTTCTTGCTATTCTTTGGAACTCTGCATTCAGATGCTTATATCTTTCCTTTTCTCCTTTGCTTTTCATGTCTCTTCTTTTCACAGCTATTATGAAGGTAAAATCCATTATTTTGGACTTATACTCCTGTTGCCCTAGAGCCTGGATATTATTGTGGAGTATTTTCATTCTGTCTTAAAATTCAGCATTACTTTAAAAATGGAGTCTTGAAAAGGCATTTAAAAGTAGACAAAAGACTGTTCTGTTAATAGTATTCGTCCAATATTAATTTCTTAGCTTTGTTAAGTGTAGCGTGGCTATATCAGATGTTATTAAGACCATTAGGAAGGCAGGGGAGGGTAAAGTTAGGTGACTCATGATACATACATATATATCCCTGAGCCTCTGTGGAGCGGGGGAGAGAAAGGGAGGGAAAAACCAAGAGCAGAGAGGTGTGAGCTGTAATGTGTGTAAAGCCCAGGTTGCTTGAGGACAACCAAGTTCCAAGTATTAATTCTGTCACTGACTGGTTCCTTAATATTGTGCAAGTTACTCGTATATTTAAGTCCTGCCTCTATCGCTCCAAAAAAGGGATCTGAGGAAGCTTTTAATACAATGCCTTTATATAATAGAGGCTTGTAAAAGGAAAATGGATCAAAATCATGAGAGAAAATGAGGCAACAGCTAACACAGTGGCTAGGGTGATGGGGCAGCAAACCATGGATTTTTTTCCAATGGTCAAATGGAGACCCTCATCACATGAGGGGCAAATGAAAGAAATCAATTATGAAAGTGCCGTTTAAAACATGGTATGCAATGTGAGTTAGTTTGGTAGAACTAGTCTTGCCTGAGCCCTCAGATACCTAAAGAGGGCAGACAGCCTGTCTGAAATCTTCATAGCAAAAACTCATCTCTCTGGCCAGGCCTGTGCCTCTGTATCAGCCCAACTGAGACATCACAGAGCGCAGACTGTCTGAGCCAAGAGGGATCAGCAAGTTGTAACACAAACTTCTCTGACCATGCTAAACGTGTAATCACCCAAATCACAGCTGTTTCTCCCGAGACTTTATCTTGGACGCTGGCTCAGCAGTCCAGGAACGTGTAATCCACATCAGGATGGCACACCTTCTCCAGACATTTCTGCTCCCGGCTGGACTTGGGCTTACTCTGCACTAATCTCAGCTTGGAAACCATGCTCATAAGAAAAGAAAGGTCCTTGAAGAAGTGAGTGGGATCAGTGAACAGAAATTCAGAAAATCAGGCTCATTCACATCCTAGAAACCAGGGACTGAATACTGAGCATGAAATCACACTAGAAATTGTGAACACAAGTTGCCATGGCACAAAATTTGATGGTGATTGCCTTTAGTTACCAAGATGACAAAGGATCTTGGTATTAGGGCAGACGCCATGGCATGGGCCCTTAAAGTCTCAGTCTGAGGCTCACGTAGAATTTTCTGTTATTTGTTGCTGTTCAGCCACCCAGTCATATCCAACTCTGCGATCCCATGGACTGCAGTAGGCCAGGCCTCCCTCTCTCTCACCATCTCCCCGAGTTTGCCCAAGTTCATGTCCATTGCATCAGTGATGCCATCCAGCCGTTTTATCCTCTGACTCCCTCTTCTCCTTCTGTTACTAGTCATGGTGGGAAAGGATCATAGGGGTATGGAAGGGGGACCCTCAAAGGTATGACCAGGGGCCTTTCACAGAGAACCACTTAACACTGACGTGGACAAATTCACAGGAACAATGCTGTAACAGAGGGTTATATTCTGATTTGATCAAGGGCCTGAAGCTCAACTTTCTATAGAAATAAATACAAACTATACTGAACTCTTCATAAGCAGTCCCTCTGTGGCCTATGCTATAAGGCTTTCTAGGGTAAGAAGCAAACAATAAAACACCAACCGGTCAGTTGAAATTTACTGGGACCATTCCCAGGAGTTACAGGAAAAGAAAAGAATCAATATTATAACTTGGGCCAGGACTAGAGATATCTACAGAAGGGCCTGTGGGTAAAACTCAAAGACACACATACATGGCATTGGGAATGACCAGCGTGAGGCTGGGAGCATAGAGGCCCAGGCCTTGTAGACCAGATCACACCAGCTGGTTGCAGACTGTCTAGCCCGGAGTGGCCTGTGCTATGCCATCTGGTGAAAGATAGTGGTTTCTGTTATTTTTCTGCAAATCCATCCTTAGGTAGGAGTGTTGAGGGAATAGAATGCTACTGGATGGAGAAGGGGGCAGAGAGAGAGAGAGATGATGGAGGAAAAAAGAGAGTATCCATAAATCTCTCTCTCTGCTCACAGCAGGGAAAAAGTGACGAGTGGGAGAGCAGGACGAGAAAGGTTGATTTGATTGCACCCGAGTGACTACTGCCCACCTCCTATCCCTGAGGATGTGAAGGTGAATAACCAAGACACTCTTAGAGGAGAGGGCGGGGAGGGGAAGGTGGGTGAGATACACCCGACTAATAAACGCACGCCCAAGGGTCATACCAGGAGCCAGTACTAGGTCAAGGGGGGTGATGGACACAAGGGAAGCCTGGCCTGTTTCAACAGATGAGGTAACACCTTGACCTTAGTCTTTCCTGTACTGGGGAGGGGAAAGAAAGAACATTCTGGGCAGAGAAGAGTTAAAACAAAGACATGGAGGTCTTACAACACTCAAAATGTTGAGGTTACTTTTCGAGCTTTCCTTTGGTCTTCGGATAAATATTTCCCCTTCTTAAATATATGGCTTTTATTTAGAATTTCATTTATCCACGTAGAGCCACGTACATTTATTCTAGGAGACACTGTACAAACAGAAGACACTCTGGTTGTTGACTCCTGACCAACCGGAGACTCTGAGAATTTCCTTATGGAAAATTCTTATTTTTCACTCCAACTATCAACATTTTCAACTGAAACGCCTTAGTGTTAACAGGCAAAATGCCTGCCATTTTCAGCTGTCTCATTTCTGTCCCCATAAACGATTGGCCTGAAGAGATCTGATCTCTCCTTGGGTGGAAACTTGCTCGCCTTAGGTGGAAGGGACCACCTGACTTCCTACTGTACTTCATGACTCTCTCGGGCACCAGGAGTCCTGTCTCCTCTGGACATTCACTCTATTTTGAGCTTAATGGAAGTAGAGCTGGTGAGTTCAGATTTATTAAGGGGCTAGAACGCTTACTGAAGACATAAAGCTTTCAGATTTTGAATCAGATAGCTCAGCTGGTAAAGAATCCACCTGCAATGTAGACCCCAGTTTGATTCCTGGGTTGGGAAGATCCACTGGAGAAGGGATAGGCTACCCACTCCATTATTGGACTTTCCTTGTGGCTCAGCTGGTAAAGAATCCTCCTGCAATGAGAGAGACCTGGGTTCAATCCCTGGGTTGGGAAGATCTCCTGGAGAAGGGAACAGCTACCCACTCCAAAATTCTGGCCTGGAGAATTCCACGGACTGCACAGTCCATGGGGTCACAGAGTTGGACAACTTTCACTTTCACTGAATCCGATTATGCTGATATCAACTTTGGAGAAACTGCTGGCTCTGAAATAACAAAAGGAGTAAGAACACATTTTTAAAATCCCACTCAAGGCCTCCCTGGTGGCTCAGAGGTGAAGAATCCACCGGCCCATGCAGGAGACACAGGTTGGGTCCCTGGTCTGGGAAGCGCGTGCTCCAACTACGGAACCTGTGCTCTAGAGCGTGGGAATGGCAACTACTGAGCCCACGTGCCCTAACTACTGAGGCCCGCACGCCACAGAGCCCACGCCCTGCAACAAGCCGCCACGACGAGAGCCCGCCCGCACGCTGCAACTAGAGACGTCCCCGTGCACTGTAACCACAGCAAAGCCCGCATGGCAATGAAGGCCAACCGAAAAAAAAGAAAATCCCTCATCACCCGGACATAACAACCATGGGCGTCTGTCTGCATCTTAATCACATCTATACAAATGGGTCAAGAACAGGGTATGTAAGAAAGCTAGTAACTAGTGCCCTCTAAAGCTCTCTCTGAAGAAGTCTAATGAGAAGAGTGCAGGTTCTTCTTCACAGGTATCAGTTATAATGATTCATATGACTGGGAAATCCGGCTGCAATGCAGGAGCCGCAGGAGACTTGGGTTTCATCCCGGGGTCAGGAAGATCCCCTGGAGGAGGGCATGGTGACCCACTTCAGCATTCTTGCCTGGAGAACCCCATGGACAGAGGAGCCTGATGGGCTACAGTGCATGGGTCTCAAAGAGTCAGGCACGACTTAAGTGACTAAATAGCAACAAATGACTGGGAAGGTGGCATGCCATCCGCAGGGCCTCAGGGTCATAAGGAGAGCCGAAGAGCAGAGCAAAGCTTCCCGCTGTCTCTGTGGCTCCACACTTCTTCACTAGTCTTCAGTTACTCCAGCTGCATCAACCCTCGTGATGGCCTGCTGGTCAAGCACCTTACTCACTCTTCCCTTATATTTGAGAGTGATTCTCATTGTCTGAAGAGTGTACCTTTAGCTGAAGATGTGTGTATTTGAAAGGTGGAAAGACAACTCTTTACATACATCTGCTAATTCAGGAAGCCCAAATAATTTGAAAATAGTCCTCAACAGTTATTAATCAAGTACTGAGACACCACCAGGGGGTCGGGTAAACTCCAGCCCGCAGGCCCGGGCCTATTTCTGTAAATAGTTATACTGGAGCATGGCTCCATTCACTTGTTTACATTGTCCCCGGCTGCCTTCCAGGTCCAACAGCAGAGCCGCTGTAATGGACACTGTGAGGTCGGCAAAGGGTGAAACATTTACTATCTGGAGCTTTACAGAAAGTTTGCCAGCCTCTGTACCACACTGAAGTATCCCAATCTGAGACAAATATATACGTGTATTACACTGTTGGGTATGTCTGTGTTCAGTCGTGTCTGACTCTTTGAGGCTCCACAGACGGTAGCCTGACAGGCTCCTCTTGTCCATGGAATTTTCCAGGGAAGAATTCTGGAGCAGGTTGCCATTTCCTCCTCCAGGGGATCTTTCTGACCCAGGGATCGAACTCGTCATCTCTTGCATCTCCTGCACTGGCAGGTGATATACTCACCCACACTGGACTGTTCTCAGGAAAATCATCCAAAAAATACATTATGAGAAGCTTCCCCTTTGTCATCCCTTTTAAAACATCTTACATCCCCAGTACCACACTCAAGCCACACCAAGTATAAAGGGTTACAAATATTCAGATTTTATTATAAATAAAATACTGTTCTTTTTAACATAAAAAATGCCAAGTGTTGCATTTTTTTTTTACCACCCTGGAGAGCAAGACTGTAGAGATTAAGGCAAACAGCTCAAGTGAAGGCACATGGAAAAGGGCCACAGTTGGAATTAAAAGGGAAACTTCCAGGGAACACCTGTGTATGTTCCCTGCGACACCCCCGCATTCTGCAGCAGCCACCCTGTCAGTTTCATTACAGATAATACAGATAACTGGAACTATACAATACAATAATGGCTATATTGCAGGAGTGTAATGAAGGTATCCTCTTATAAAGAACTTTTATCTTAAAAATAAAATTCTGTTTAAAAATATACCACGTAGATGGAAAAGGAGAAAAGAAACCACCCATCTCCCCAATTTCACTGTGGCCTAAGACTTACTGGAGTGAACCTGACCCACAGGCTAGGTGGGAGAACCACCTTCGCAGTCTATCTTCAGTCCTTTTCCTGCAACCTTGACCAAAACGTCTACTGGGATGTGATCACGTAACAAGAGGAATTAGCTAGGAAACACTGATGTGAACACTTGGCAAGAAAGAGTCATGCCTCTTGTGATGGGAGAAGAGGCCTGAGAGGAGGAATAGCGTGATGCCAGCTCAAGACACCACTAAGTCAGCTCTGGGATGCGAGGAGGAGACGGAAAGGAGAAGAACAAGGACAGACCACCTCTCCCACTCTACCTGTCCACAGCACGACCCCTGGTGCCTTACCAGTGCTCAGTAATCATGCACCTCCCGATCAAAATGATCCATCCAGGCCAAACGACTGCCAGAAAGGATATTTCCAGCTCATCCCTGGCTAGGCTCACACTGATGGTGCAGATGCCCTTCAGCACGCTTTCCCAGTTCCAGCACGCCCTGTCAACCTGGTGTTCCTGCTCTGGGGCAGGCGTTAAGAACACTGTGCTGTGGTTGAGGACCACCAGGACTGCAATGGAAGAGGGTTCCAGGTACCTCTTTCTCGTGGCTGTGTGTGGAGGAAAGCAGGTGGATGTGAATGTCAGAGAACAGACACGCTGCAAACACAAGGCGAAGGGCAGACCAACGGGGAGCAAATCCAATCCAAAGAATGGCAGATGAAAGAGGAGGTATACAGACGCACTGTGCCAGTGAAGAGGAGAAACGAAGTGAAGAAGTGAACGGACACTGTCATTCCAGAAACAGGACAAGGGTATTTACATAAACTCCTTACTCTATAATCATGATAAACAACAACAACAAAAAAACACATTCACACAAAAATATAAATTTGAAATAATTAATAGCACCAGTGTGTCAGATAATAGTTTCTTTCCCCCGCTACGCAAAGTACAAAGTTGCATAGTGTTAAAGGCTATATATGAATCCTGAAGGCGGGCTGGCAGGAGGAGGAAGGGGTTTGTGGCAGAGAATCATCACGCTGTGATCTTGGGAGAAAATCACAGAGCTGAGGATCAGAAGTTGAGAAGCCCACTAGGAAACTCCACGCAAGGGCCTTCCGTCTACACTTGGAGGGGAAGGTCTAGAGGTGGTTTAGATCACAAAGTGCAGGAACTAGATGGTGTTGGCAGCTGCGTGAAATACTGAGTGCAAGTATTTGCCACCAGGATTTGGCAAACAATGTGTTTTGAGGGATTCTATGTGATGGGAACATCAGAAGAAAATGGAAACTAAAAAAAGGGTCTAATATTTCATCTCTCCTCAATGGAAGAAAAATGGATACGTGGGATCCTGACAATGCAAGTCACATCTAAATTCTATCCCTTTGCTAGAAAAGACTAGGACAAGGAGGCTTTTGCTTTGTCAAGATTTTAAGGACCAACCACCCTTCTCTGCCAGGTTAACAACGCTAGTTCCAAGACTAATATACTAAAAAAAAAAAAAGCTCTAAGAATTAGTTTGATTTTGGGAAAAAAAAAAAAAAAAACAAAAAACTTTAGTGGTTATCATATCCCTATTTCTTCTGTATAAATTCCACTTATAGGAATAGAAGGCGTCTGTTGGTGAGTGCAAGCTGCCCGTTCAGATTTAAAGTATCAGCTGCCCAAAGATCTGAAAAAAGTTTATCTTCCTAGTCAATTATTAACATCTGAGAAAATGTTCGGCCTACTTCTGCAGTCTCATATTCTCCTGGAGACTGTCACAAATCATTGCATCCTTACCCGTGGATGGCTCAGTGTCCTAAACTCAAATAGCTAAAACAACTGATGATGGCTCTCGACATTCTGAATGACCAATACCTTTGGCACAGGAGGTGTATCTCCTTTTTGCTTAAAAGGAGGAGGGGCAGGAGATGTAGATGCATTTTCTTTGCCTATAGACTGGATATACTGGCCATCACAATGCTACTGTTAGTAGCCAAACTTTTCCTTCATAGAAACAAGAGTACTGAGACTGAGGAGGTTCTGTTGGCATCAGTGAGAAGGGGAGGGCTACTTGCTCAGCCCTGGCATACAATGGTTCCCACGAAGTGTTTAAGCCGCTGTACAGCAACGTAGGATGCCACGTCCTTATGAGACTCGGAAGGGACAGGTGGGTCTGAAGGAGCGCCGTTAAGTGGAAGAGAGACTTTATTAGATAGAACCCTTTGTTCCTGATTCACGATGTTTAATTTGCTTCTCTTTAAAACTTTGTGACTTTTCCTGGTTCAATAGGACAGTGGTGGAGAGCAGCAGAGAGTGGGGGGCAGGGGTCTGAAAAATGTAATCTTTGTGTGCAGGCACTCTGTGGCCTCTCAGTGGCTCCCTAAGGAAGACGCTAGGGCTTCTCAATGGACGGGGTGTTGAAGCAGCCGGAGGGTAAGGTCTTCTTGATGTCTTCCAGGTTGCGAATGTCCTTCAGGATCTCCTCGATGTCTCGGTTATAGTCCATGATGGCAGCCTCCTGCTTCCTGGCCTCGTTCTCCAGGTTGGACACCTTCCTGTCCAGATCACTGACTTTCATTTCCTCTTTGGCTTTGTTCAGGGTGCCTTCAATCTCATTTAGCTTGTTCAGGTCCACTGTATCCAGCTGGCCTACAGAGTCAGAAGAGGACAGACGCATTCAGTATGAATTATGACATCACTCCACAAGTACCCGCCCCCGCGCCCCAAACCCACCAGCTTTTTTCTAAAGGAAGACCAGCAGCTGCCATTACACAGAAGTGGCCTCAGAACCAGACGCCTAATGAGAGAACTCTACTTAATGCACTGCGGTGACCTCAATGGGAAGGAAGTCCAGAAGGGTGGGAGTGTGTGTATATGTATGGCTGATTCATTTTGCTGAAGAACAGACACTAACACAACCTTGGAAAACAACTGTACTCCAGTAAAAGTTAATTTAAAAAGGGAGGGGGCACTAACAATGCAAACCAAGCGCAAACACTGACCTAACCCAGCAGGGATGGTCAGAACATATAAGGAATATTGGGGCTGGATTTTTTCTTTTTTTTTCCCTCAGAATATGGTTTCTGTGAAATGTTTTCTGAATATATAGTTACTATGTCCTAGCCCTTGTGCCTTACTTGTGGTTTGAAGGTCATCTAGTAACGTTTAATCCCTTTTTCTTTTTCATGTTTCTATATGTAATCTTTTTGTCTTTTTAGTACCCTTTAATAAATATAAAAATCTTTAAGCTAGAACCCTAAGCCCTCAGCTCTTGGATATCAGGGAGACGGCTGCTTTGGGGGAGTGTTACCCTGCTCCCAGAGTTAGACTCTATATAGAAGCCCTCCTGTGGAGAATGGCCAGGGTTGAAAGGCTGAAATAATTTTAGCAAGGCTTTGCTTTAAAATTAGCATGAAAAAGAGGTCCCTTTGAAAGGAACTATTTCTATATAAACGAAAGCAGACAGCCAGCTGCGGTACTTGATATATACTGTACTTGATTAAATTCTCACAAGAACAATTTGACATCAATGATTCTCAGATGTTAAGTAATTTGCCCAAATTTGCACGGCTTACAGGCAACAAAGAAACGATTCCAACCCAAGTCTGACTAAGTTTAAAAGCCAAACTTTTCTGCCACAAAAGCTACCTCTTCTAGCTTACTTTCACTTTAAAATCCATCTGTTGGCACATAATATACTAGTCTTCAAAATTAAGACAGATAAAAATATCACACACACCCCACAAAACAAAACATTGACCAAAACCAAACTTTAAAAACACATTAAAACAGGATGCCTTTCTACACAGCTGTACTAGTTAAGAGTATCGTGTGCGCGCTAAGCCACATCAGTCATGTCTGACGCTGCAACCCTGTGGACTGCAGCCTGCCAGGCTCCTCTGCCAAGCAAGAATACTGGAGTGGGTTGCCATGCCCTCCCCTCCAGAGGATCTTCCCAACCCAGGGATCGAACCTGAGTCTGCTACCTGGCAGGTGGATTCTTTACTACTAGTGCCACCTGGGAAGCTCACTGGTTATAGAAATTACAGCTTTATAATGCAGACTGGTGACGAAAGTACATCTATGCTATAATGAGGCCTGCTCCCTCTCAAACTGGATTAAAGGAAAATTTGAGTATGCTTATATTTCCTTCAAAACAAAAGCCTTTTCCTCTCATTTTGCATAAAAACCATCAGTTCATCAGAGTATTCTTTGCAGTGTTCTTTCATTCTATCACTGAAATCCTTCACTTCAAACTCTTTGAAGACATTCTGCCAGCGGGATGAGCTACGGATGATCACTGCTCAACTATATTATAAATCTTGACCATAAAAGAGCCATGCTACCTGGCAGCAAACCTTTAAAATTTTATTAAGTCCTTGGATCATGGCAGATTCCAATACTGAGGTCAGATTCCATGGAAGGACCCAGTAAGTACATGCTGAATTAATACAACTTAAAAGTCACGATTCAGTTTATACAGTCTTTGCACTGTAATATCTACTTTTGAGTCAACTATCTCAGATCCCAAGAACAGTACAAAGAATTCAAAGATTGCCTACAATGACTACAGTTACTTACCAAGCTGCTCCAGGAGGTCATTAATAAGGTTGAGGAGGTTGGTAACAGAGTTTTTGGCTTTTCTGGCATTGATCTCGGCTTCCTGAGCAGCCTGTGAAGCCTGTACACCAAAAAAGGATAAATAATAAATGATACATTTTCGTTTTCTTGAAATATCTTTCCCCAATGAGTCAACAAATCTAATTTTCAGATGGTTTCCCTTCTTCTAACTCGTGAAACTATAATCTCTCACTGTAGGGATTTTTTGGGTCATATCTTCATGTTGAGGATGTTGCTATTTTTAATTCACATGATCGTCATAAAGAAGCAGTCGTATACCTATACTGTATTTGTATTTCAAAGATCAATATTATAATTTCTTTTTCTCACTTTCTTACTCAAGAATACATGACGGTGTATTCAAACGAAAACCCATCAAGCAGAAACAAGTTCCTTAAAAAATTTTTTTGTGGTTCTCTGCTTCTCCTTTTTAAAAAATCTAACTAAATTTATTTTTCAGCCACACCATGTAGCATGTGGGATAGATCCCCAACCAGGGACTGAATCCACGGCCCCTGCAGCGGAAGCATGGAGTCTTGACCACTGGACCACCCAGCAAGTCCCTACAAGTTACTTTTTAAGGATGAATAAAAAAAAAAATTAACACATTTTAGAACTAGAACATGTCCTCCAAGACTTGATTATCAGAAATAGCCTATTCTCAGAAAATTTTCATAATTATGTGATATTCTTTTAAAACTCCCTCTCCCCCTGTCATCACACACGTACATACACAAACTGAGAGAATACAATTTACATTTAAAATAATCAACCAAAGGCAAATCTATTTGGGAAAATTCCATGAAACCTGAACAAATATGCTTCTGCATGAGTCACAGGAAATGGCAATGGAAGAGGAAGTGTCTAAGGATCAGAAAACAGATGCTCTCACAAATAAATCTGGTCGGGATATACACCAGTAGCTTTGAGCTTCCCACCACAGAACTGTTTTTCCTAGTTTTTTCTGGGTCAACAGAAATACAAAACTTTTGGATAGAGAAACAACGTGAAAATTTTAAAAGAAAAAGAAAGCAAGAAGAAAAAACCTTCAGAAATAAAGGATTAATCTCTGTTCAAATCGCAGCCACTACCACTGTGTCTTCCCAGGCAGTCTGCAAATATCCTAGCAGAACTGCTGGCCCTCAGACTGCAAGTCACCGGTGGCATTTATCCCGCTGTCTGCAGCCCCCTCTTCTAGGAACAACTGTGAGCTTTCACTCTTCTCCTTAAAAAATAGGTTACAGACTCCAATAATACTGATGCAATTCTGGCCTTTCAGGTATTTAACTATAAATGGGATAATACATATGAGGGTGCCCTGTGCTCCTTATAAATTATTAACCAAAAGGAATAAAAGAGAGATCTTTTTTCTTCCCTTTGAATGGAATCCATACCCTCTTTGAGGGTATGAAGATATAAAGAATATGTATCTTTTCCCTTCTTTCAACAGGCTCTAAATCTCATGATTCTATGACTGCATTAAAAAAAAAAAAAAAATCCAGAGACCCTCAGCACCTATGAAAAACACATTTTTACCATGTGGGAATTTTCACTTGAGACATACCTTGCTATAGAAAATTCAGATAATCTGAAACAAAAATTTTAAAAATGCATAATAAAATAAGGTATTTGCAAAGGGATACTTCTGTTATCACTTCCCTAAGGACTTCTTCATTAGACTAACAAGCTTAGCAACTCTTCTTTCTGTCCCACGGTGAAAATGATCTACCATGATCATTTATACAGTCACTCAGTTGTGTCTGACTCTTTGTGACCTCATGGATATAAAGTCCATGGAATTCTCCAGGCCAAAACACTGGAGTGGGTGGCCTTTCCCTTCTCCAGGGGATCTTCCCAACCCAGGGATCGAACTCAGGTCTCCCGCACCGCCGGCAGATTCTTTACCAGCTGAGCCACCAGGGAAGCCCAAGAATACTGGAGTGGGTAGCCTATCCTGTCTCCAGCAGATCTTCCCAACCCAGGAATTGAACTGGGGTCTCTGCATTGCAGGAAGATTCTTCACCAGCTGAGCTATGAGGGAAGCCCACACAAAGGAGTTCATGTCTCGTCATTACTGTGATTATAATCAGATTGAACTGGAAGGAAATTATTTACATTGTGACTCCACTAGTATTTTAAAAGCAAAATATTGCATAAAACAGAAAAATGGACCCCAGTCCTTTGGGGGACCATGCATTCACAAGTTAATTTTGTTACAAACAGAGCTATGTATACACATCATCACAATAAGTGAAAAATTGAATTGGATGTAAGTTTGGTATGTTTCGTCATCTTCAAATCTGTCCTTTTACACAAGAAACTGGTCTTTGCTAAAGGTAAGTTGCTGGGAGACTAAGAGGAGGAAGGAAATTAACTTTTCATTGCATTCCTTTTTTTTCCCTTTCTGACTATATCCCATTTATGAATTACTCATTCAAAAATGTAAATACATACTTTCAAATGTCCTAAAACCTCAAATGTGTAAAACAATGTTTTGCTTTTAATTGAGAGTAGCTTTGGAAAGGAACTCTTGTGCAACAATCTGGCAGAAGATCCAAATTCTTTGTCTTCTATGTAAGTTACTAACCCAATTTTTGATCAGGAAACTATTGAAAACAGAAGTCAATAGGAAAGAGACTCCTCAACAAGTCAGGTGTTTTCATCACAAAACACCCTTCACTTTCTACTCGTTAGCAAAAATGCCAAAATCACTTACCATCCCTGCCATCATCATATCCTGGTCAGCATCCTCTTGTTTTTTCTTCAGCTCTTTTTCTGCTTCCTGTAGTTGTTTCAACATATTATTCACCTCGTTATCCAGATCTGTAACTTCTGCAAAAGTCCTTTCAGCTTCTGCCTTGGTGCTGGTAGCGTTCTAGACACAAAATAAACAATTGCTGATGAAAAAATGTTTTCCTTTCTCTAAAGTATTCTGCCACTCAAAACTAGGATCCAGAAACAACAGGGCAATAATTTGCCCTATAATCTGTACTGTAAGTTGAATTATGTTATCATTTATTTGAGCTACAAATAACAGTAATGAAAAAAATAACATTACCAGCTAACATAATAACATTTTACAAAGCACTGTTATTTGTAGCCTCTTATTTAATCCAGTTAATAAAAATTCCTGTTCTATTGTTGCCATTTTTAGTTGGGGTCACATCGCGGCAACATTTAACTGGTGTATACTTTCCACCGCATCACACTGATTAGACTCTTTCACATGGATAATTTTCTATTCAAAGCTAGTCTTATTCTAGTTGGCAGTTCATTATAATGTACAAAAAGTCCATAATCCTGAAATATGATATATCTGCTCTAAATAAACTAAAAAATGCGTGTGATTTTCAAACACATGTAAGTTTACAATCAGCTCCAATCTCTCCTTTAAATGAAACAGACTGATCTTTAAGTAGGAGAAAGCCACCCTAAAGAAGTTATTCTTTAAAATGAGTAGAAAGAATCCTGGCATGGGCAGCTATAAAAATTCTAAAAAGGTGGGGCTTAGATATGGAAATATGTTTGAAAGGTTGGCGTGAAACACTATATAGACTTGACCCTCTTAAAAAGACAGAAAAAAAAAAAAAAAAAAAACTATCCATGGCAGGGAACTGTGTTTATTTAGAAAGAGTCTGATTTTTTTTGTGGGAGGGGACTCTGTGGGTCCCTGAAACCATCTCCCGCCTCACAACTCAGACCCTGCCACCAAGACACTTTAGAGATTTTAGAGTAAAGGACCCTTTCTTTCTTTTGTTGTATATCACACAGCATGTGGGATCTAGTTTCCTGACCAGGGATTGAACCTGCACCCCCTGTATTGGAAGCATGGAGTCTTAACCACTGGACCATCAAGGAAGTCCCAAAGGACCCTTTCAATAACTCTCCCCTCTTAATCAACGTGGTTACCTGCTCTAATGCTTGGTTAAAAAAAGAAAAAAGGGAATGACAAAGATGGAGTAATTTAACTTTAATGGAGTCAAGGAAAAAATGTGCAAGACCTTTCAGTGTGGCAGGGGGCGGGGCAGCAGGGGGTGGGTGAGGGGGATGGGGGGCAGGGTCTGGAACCTGGAAAACAACTAGAGAATAAAGAACAGTGAGCAAAGGCCTCGTTTCGGACAGGAGGGGCGTGCACACCTTCTGGACGGCGCTGGCGATCCTCTCTGCCTCGTGGGCCTTGTTTCTGGCCTCGGTGGCATCTGCGGCAGCATTGCCCAGTGCCTGCTGAGCTTCCCTGGTCTTTTCATTGGCTTCAATTATGGTCTGGTTGATGGCAGGGATTCTCCTTAGGGCCTCCTCTGCAGCCGTCTTGTTATCATTCACTCGCCTATCAAAATCTAAAACAGGTTCAAGGAATGCATTTGAACTAAACTCTCAACAAGCCAAAAGGGAAACTTTCAGGGAGCTGTCACAAGATTTTGTTTTATGAACAATGGAAGTCAGGGGGAAAGAATGAGAAACAACAGGGACCAAAATCTTAGGAGGACAAAGCTCATGGCTCTACATGGAAGATTCATGGAAATGAACACCTGCTTCTGCAAGGCAAACTCACTTGAAGCATTTATTTTCATGCAGAACCGAGGATGCTATCACCTCCACCTCAACCAATACTGAAAGATGTAGTTTATTCTGTGTCTGCTGTGTGTAAGGAACTGAGTTGAGAGAGCTTTATGAATTTTTCTAACTGCATCACTGGTATATGTTAGAAAATTGAGGATTAAAAAGGTAGGTCATTTTTTCAAGGATTCACAGTAAGAGTAAGAGGTGGATCAGCGATTCTAACTCAAACCCACTGATATAGAGCCCATACATTCAACCATTATCCTGTAAAGCTTCTGTATTTACAGAACTTATATTTATCAGAGGCAAGTTCAAGGCTATACAATGAATTGAGTATAGTTCTTTTTTATCTTGGGTAAAGAAAGGAAACAAAGACTGAGATGCAACTGGCAGAGAAAATTAAAGATACTCTCAACTTACCAATACTAAGCAGATAAATAGGCGTATCTTGGTTATAAAAAATATACTTTTTTTTTGGTTTTCATACCATGGGTAAAATGACATGAGATCTGGGATTTTTCTTTGAAATATTTGACATAAAAAAGGTAGGGAAGGTGTTGAAGGATAAAGTAAGTGCAGTAAAAATCTTAACTGCTGAATCTGAATGACAGGTATACAGGATTTATTATACTATTATCTCTCATACCATATGTGGTCAGAGAATCTCATAGTAAAAATCTCTAACAAAAGAAAGAAAACCAGCCTAACAGAGGACATTCGCCCTGTTACCTCACCCTCTCATACCTTTCAGGTTGTTGAGAATGTCATTGGCTTCTTGTAAGGTGTTTCGTCCCTTTTCGGCAGCTTCTTCCGCAAGAGCTTTGGCAGCATCAGCTCGGGCAAGGAGCTGGTCAGCAGTCTGCAAACACATGGCAGATCAGAGGACAAAGCCTCTCAGGTAAAGCCCTTCTCTCTCCTAACAGACCAGGCACCTCCAGGCCACCCCACTCTGACCAGCCAGCATACAACAGGTTAGATCTGGGCATCGGCATCGCACCCTCCTCTGATTTCTTCTTTGTGTGTTTCGTTGCTTCTGCGATTTGTGGTGATGGCTCAGATACAGCTTACAGTCAGACAATTTCAATTTTTGCCTCACGAAATGAAGCAATCTGTAAAGCAAACCAACCTGCTGTTCAGTCTTTCCTTTCTCCAGAAGGTTCTTTACTTCAAATTCTTTGCCTCTCATGTCCTCTCTGAGGTCCTCGTAATCTTTCAACTTCTGGTCAATCAGGCGGTCCAGATCTTCAGCTTCCTTCTTGATTTTATTTGCCTCATTCTATGAAAAGCAAGCAAGATCACATATGTTAGAAGAAACAACCTAAACTGCCCAAAAGATAGCCTCAGTTCAGTTCAGTTCAGTTGCTCAGTCGTGTCCGACTCTTTGTGACCCCATGAATCACAGCACGCCAGGCCTCCCTGTCCATCACCAACTCCCGGAGTTCACTCAGACTCACGTCCACTGAGTCAGTGATGCCATCCAGCCATCTCATCCTCTGTTGTCCCCTTCTCCTCCTGCCCCCAATCTCTCCCAGCATCAGAGTCTTCGCATGAGGTGTCCAAAGTACTGGAGTTTCAGCTTCAGCATCAGTCCTTCCAAAGAAATCCCAGGGCTGATGTCCTTCAGAATGGACTGGTTGGATCTCCTTGCAGTCCAAGGGACTCTCAAGAGTCTTCTCCAACACCACAGTTCAAAAGCATCAATTCTTCGGCGCTCAGCTTTCTTCACAGTCCAACTCTCATATCCATACATGACCACTGGAAAAACCATAGCCTTGACTAGACGGACCTTTGTTGGCAAAGTAATGTCTCTGCTTTTGAATATACTATCTAGGTTGGTCATAACTTTTCTTCCAAAGATAGCCTCAGTAACTCTGTAATACTTAGTAGATAGTTTTGAAAAGAATAGCACAGGGCAAGATTTTATGGACCTTTTTAAGAAAAAAAAAAAGAGGAGGTATACCCTACTTATATGCAGTAAAATGCACAGTACTTAGTTTAATGAGTTTCAACAAATATATTCACCTGTGTAACCAAACCCCAATCAAGATACACAGTATTTCCACCCAGGAAATGCCCCTGTATCTCTTTCCAGTCCATTTCCCCACCCACCTCTCCAACAATGTGGCTGTCACTGGTCTGTTTTTTAAATCATCATAGATTAGTTTTGCCTATTGTCAAATTCCATATATATGAAATCATAAGTATGTACAAACCTAGACAGCATATTAAAAAGCAGAGACATTACTTTGCCAACAAAGGTCCATATAGTCAAAGCTATGGTTTCTTCAGTAGTCATGCAGGGATGTGAAAACTGGACCATAAAGGCGGCTGAGAGCCAAAGAATTGATGTTTTTGAACTGTGGTGTTGGAGAAGACTCTTGAGAGTCGCCTGGACTGCAAGGAGATCAAACCAGTTAATTCTAAAGAAAATCAATCCTGAATATTCATTGGAAGGACTGATGATGAAGCTGAAGCTCCAATACTTTGGTCACCTGATGCGAAGAGCTGACTCATTGGAAAAGACCCTAATGCTGGGAAAGACTGAAGGCAGGAGAAGAATGGGATGACAGAGGATGAGATGGTTGGATGGTATCACCAAATCAATGGACGTAAGTTTGAGCAAGCTCCGGGAGATGGTGATGGACAGGGAAGCCCGGCGTGCTGCAGTCCATGGGGTTACGAAGAGTCGGACACAACTGAGCAACTGAACAACGACGACAACGGTATGTACATGTCTGAAGAGATTTAAAATATTATGATAACAAAGTCAAGACCTCAGACATAAGAATGGAAACTTAACATATTTCAAGTTTAATGTAAAAAATACCCCATTTATATAGAACCTGGTGTGAGGATTCAGGATTAGAGTACAGATGAAATAAAATATCATCAATCCCCAAATATTTTACTTGCCCCAAAGCATCCTGACATAGTTCTTTCATTTAAAACACTCTGTTATTTCTCTCTTGTTCAAAAGCAGATAGTGCCTGGGAGCAACGATCTAGGTGTCAGATATAATTTGGATTTAACAGGCTGCCTTGCTCGCTCATTCACTGAAAGGGGTGAGCCTGTTCCTTATATGGGGTGAGGGTAGGGGTGTATTAACGTATCTAATCTAGAATTCTGACTTTACCAGTAAGTCAATGAGAGGTCAGAGGAGGTACTGGGTTGGCCAATATCATAAGATCTTATGGAAAAACCCAAACGAACCTTTTGGCCAACTCAATAAGGACTGATGTCAGTTGAGGGGCAGTCAGAAGAGTGCTCCCCCAGACTGAGGGGGGCATGTGGGTGTGTGTTTGGTGGGGAGAGAGTGGGGGTGGCAAGTCTGTGCAGGCAGGCTGTCAGCCCAATACCTCCAGTGCTTCCGAGTCCACAGGAGTGAGCTGGGCTACACTGGCGTAGATCTCCACCGCTTTATCACCAGCCTTCTTGGCCTCCTCGTGTACTCGGGCAGCTTGCTTCTCCAGATCCTGGGAGATGTTCTTCGCCTGTTCGTACCTAAGGAACAAAAGATGTGACCTAATGAAAACCTACGTTCCTTTTAACATCTTAATGCTCATCAGATTCATTCTAGTTTAAATCACTGTGACAGTATTTTCAAAACCTCAAAGAAATGCTATATTAAAATGCTATTATTTAATACCAATATAGCTTAAATTTCTATTTCACCTCATCACTTTATAGCATATAATATACCATACACTTTCTTATTTCAGACACCTTTTAAATAAATGTAGCTTATTTTCTCTGCTTATTCTGTGATTATTTTTTCTCTTCTCATTTATGCAGAATTTTAAGTAACATGGTTAGTCTTTACCATTCTCTGCTGATACAGCAATTGGATCAAATAAAATCTCTGTGGCTCTAGATCCCTTGCTCTAATTACTGCATCATTTCCAAAGCACAATTAATAAAAGATACCTTACTGCATGAATGTCTGGCCTGAACTCACCAGCATTTAATTCATCATTGCACTGGTGCCACTTACAAGAACAATTTAAATTGTACTCACTTTCTGTTAAGCTCTTCAATCTCAAATGCTGTTTGATTTTCTCCTGCTAGCGTCCTCAAAAGCAGATTGTATGCCTCAGCTGAGGTATCATTGGCTGTCTTCGCTACTCGTACAATGTCATCAGCTTCTTGTTTATGGCTATATAACATAACAGGAAAAACAAGTCATGAAACAGAACCTTTTAACAGGGAAAGAAGCAGAATTCCAGTAAACCTTACCTTATTATATACATATACTACTGCAGGCAGAGTTTCACAAATATTGAAAAGTCTTATAAATTTTTTATTTTGTTATCATTTCAGTGGGGCTGAGTTTATAAATAAACATTCTATAACCTGAGAAAATGACACTTCTCAGGAAGATTAATGATATAAAATATATAGGGACAAATACTTTCACTTCCTAAAAATTACTTTTAAATTTAATTATTTAAGAATATTTACATGTGAAACTGTGTGCTGGCAAGAACTCACTTCTCTAGTCATAAACACAGATCTCAGACCTTATCTTTAATGGCTACTCTGGTTCTGTTACTACCTAATCTTAAAACCCCTGTGACTATTCAGATTTCTCACATGCAACCTAGGAAGAGCAATTCAGTGCCAAATGGCAGAGAACACGTCAACTGGGACTGCTGAGCAACTGCTAAGGGTTTTTTTTTTCAGCTCTAAAATGTCATATTACATTGTCACACTGCAATACATGGCCATTCTTTCTGATCTGATAAACTTTCCTTCAAATTTCATGCAAGAAGTCCACCACAATTAATTTATCTCCAAGACCTAATTTTTCTTGGGAGCTTTCTATAATGTTTTCAGCTGTCTTCATTTAATCAGAAAATCAAGCTCTGAAACCATGAATGCTCTATGAACTAAATTACAGCAGTTCACACACTCACATTTACAAAGAATAGAAAGAGAGCACATATGTTAAAGCAAAAAGCCAATGCCATTGCTCAGACACTGAGGCTAAAATTCTATCAGGTTTTATTTAAGCACCCTAGACCCATGAGGTCTACTGTTTTACAATGTATTTATAAACATTTATTGAATACTTATTATATGTCAGATACCGGTTCAAGCATCAGCAATGAATAAAGCACACAAAAACGCCTGCCCTCACAAGGACTACTTTTTAGCAATTTTATTTTTTAAAAAATGCTTTAACTTGATGCCTTCTACGATTTACAGTCTTCTTAAGAAATTGCCTTTACTTTTAATCAGGAATGAAATGATCTGTTTGGCTAATTTTCACGTGTACGATGGGTGATTAAATATTTTCTATTGAAAGTTGAAAATAAAACATTTTTGTTAAAAATTTCAAAATTAAAAATAACAACAAAGACAAGGGACTTCAATGGTGGTCCAGTGGTTAAGAATCCTCCTGCCAATGCAGGGAGACATGGGTTCAGTTCCTAGTCTGGGAGGATCCCACATGCTGCAGAACAACTAAGCTCAGAAGCCACAACTACTGAGTCTGTGTGCCCTAGAGCCTGTGCTCCGCAACAAGAGAGCCACTGCAATGAGAAATCCCATACTGCAACAAAGAGCAGCCCCACTCACTGCAACTAGAGAAAGAACACATGCAGCAACAAAGTGCAACTGGAAGTAAATAAACAAAAGAATTTTAAATTAATAACCTTAAAAAAAGCAGCTAAGTTCTGAGCTTATCTACTAAGGTTTCAAAATTTAAAATCTAAATTTTCCTTAGACATGTAGATACAATTTCCCTCCAAACCATCACATTCTAATATTCAAAATAAATATTCTAATATCAAAGGAAAGGGAAGAAAAGAGTACATGTAGTTCTTTTCAGAGAACAGTACGTAACATTTCAGAAAAGACAGCAAACTTTGCAGAAGTAATTATGTGGGAAGTGTCTGTGGGTGTAGGATGGAACATGTACACGCCGTAACACAAGCCATAACTTAATCGTTAACAAGGGATCTGCAGGTTACCGTTCAGCAAGCTTCCGTGCCTCTTCTGCCAAAAGGGTCATGTTGTTGGGGTCCCCTGTAGACTCTGGCTGAGCGACTGACTGAAGAGGAAGTAAACAAGGCGCTGATCTCAAAGGAGGGGATTATCCATATTAATCAACAAGCATCAAAACTAACTTTTTATCAGTATTATTTAGAGAATGAATGCCTCTTCGTTTAAGAGATCTTCAGTTAATAGCAGCATCCTTGACTACAGATTATTATTTCTATTTTCAGCAGAGAATAAAGAAAGCTTAAATTGCCTAGAAGGACCAAAACAAGAGACAGGACCCAGATGTCCTTTGGTTTTAATTCAGTTTGGGCTAACTATTTCATGGCAACTATGAGCAATGTGGCTTTCTTCCTCCAAGTTTAGAGACAAAGAAAAAGATACAAGGCATCAGTTTATCAGAGGAAGCACTACACTACCAGTAAAAGGCTTGGGGTCAATGACCAAGGGGGCCCCCCTCCCACCTCAGACTGTCCCACTCACTCACCACATTGGCGATGGCAACCTTTGCTTTCTCAAGTTCTCTGGATGCGATTTCAATCAACTGCTCTGTGCTTTCGACCCGGGAACGCGCTTGTTCAGCCAAGTTTCCAGTCTCTTCAATGGTATTCCGGATATTCTGTAAACGGCTAATTTGGCTGAATAAGGTGTTATTCACTCTCTGGAGGCGATCCATCAAATTTTGGTCTACATCTGCAATAGCAGTGCAGAAGAAAGTTCATAAATTATCTGAAGGGGGGCACATATCATCTCATATGAAACCTGAGGCACTGCTTCTCATCACGCTTCCAAATACAGCATCTTTCTGACAAGTTTCCCGAAGCCAGCAGCGCAGCTGGTCAGTCCTCACTGTGCCCAGCAGTACGGCCACTGTTACATTCAACCATGGTCTCCGATTGTGTTTAACTGGAGATGAACACACCATCTCTCCCACTTGACAACAAGCCCCTCCTTTCTTACTCCACATGGCATCCCAGTCTTACACAATGACTGGCAAAAAGAAGACACTCAAAACATCTAATGAAGCGAAGATTTTGACACTCCAGCACATGCAAGACTGAATAAAAATACAGTGCTGGTAAAAGCACTACCAGCCCCGAGAGCTGCACAGTTTTCTAAACTAGCAGAACACTCAGTTTGAAACAGAAGTTGAAATACAGCACCTTAAATTCGTTTTTAAAATTTCAATCTAAATAGACTCTTGCTGCCACCCCACACATCCAGGTAATATCAGACTGATCTCTGCTTTTGAATAGTTCTTTGAATTGTTCTTTCTTAATTTTGCCCATTCGATTTAAACCACATAGCTGTACCCTCATCAATCAAGAAACAAATATAAGCCCATACAAAGATAATTCTGACATTATTAAAATTCTCACATCATGAGGTTATATTAATATACAGAAACCATTAAGTCAATCTTATTCAAACTGACCAGTTCTTGATTCTGCATGATGCTAGTGTTGGCATCTGAATTTTCCAAGGTATGTACAAGAGGTGAGAAGTTGAAGTCAAGATCAACAAAGGAATACAGCCTTGGAAAACAGCATCTTGGAAGCAGGGTCACCCAATCAATACACATGCAAAGCTGGTAGACTGCAAAACACTCATCGAACTACAGAATGACCCCGTTCAGATATTGCTTAAACAATTCTTGACAATCCAAAGCTTTTTAACAAAACACAAAATAAAAAACAAGTTGAAATTATGGAGAATCACTTAGCTTTAGGAAGCACCCAATGAAGCTAAGAAGCCCTTTCCATTTCAAACTCCAAGAAGGTAACCTATCAATCTCTTCGGCCAGTTCTTTAGAGAAACAATAGTATCCCCCCCAAAAAGGGAAGAGATAACCTAAGTGGATCACTTCAAAGCCCTCTAATTCCAAGTGTCCACTTGTACCGCATAATCTCCTTTCAAAACTGAAGAATAAACACAAGTTTAAGCTACAAATGAATACTTAGGGAGAGTCTGAAAGGATAAATCATTATGAAGACATTCTTATTCTTGGCTAGTTTGAACCTAAGTGGGAAAGGTCAGCCAGGAACTCCATGAGCCAGGACTTAGTGGGAGTGGATTTTAAACCCCAGCCTCACTCTGGTGGCTCCCAAAGCTAGCAGAAGCAGGAACACATTATGCTCCCCATCCCTCGGGCGGCTCAGGGGCAAGTGTGGTGGCCACAGCTCCTACTAGCGCTTCGTCCCACAGAATCACCTGTGTGGGCAGAGGAAAGGCTGCAGTCATTGTGGCTGAAAAGAGCCCGATGGGCTGCGGCTACACCAAGGTGTGGAGCCTGGAAGAGTGGCAATGCTGGCCAACCTCGCTTTCCTGCCACTTGACTGAGCTCGAGGTGTTGGCACCAGAGCTGTGTGCCACACCCCACCTCTTAGGTGGCTGATCGGCACTTAAGAATGACCACCCCACATTCAACTCTTCAATGGGCATGGCAGGATAGATATGAATTTGTTGTTACAGGAGAATACGTTAATGGAAAAATGTGTCAAAATTTGAAAAATGAACATTCTAAAAAAAACCCCCACCATTATTTATACAGAACAGGAAACCTATAAATTCTTCTTAATCTAGGTTTAAGACTTAAAATGTAACAACTGAAACAAAAAACATGTTTTCCACATCTCATTTTTCCATTTCTAAAAATTTACCTCATAGAACAATTTCTGGACTGTCCTACAAAAATTAAACAAACTTGCTCAAACCAGACACATCCAATTTCTTCCTTCTACACTTCAATCATTTTATAAAACTTTAGGGACATTTACAACAGGAAATAAGCAACATATTTAGTTTTCGTTGACCTGTACCCTGACCAGAAGACTTCTCTAACTCATAGTGGAAATGGAGTCAACAGGGAAGTTGATCACTTCGGCCCCAAGTGTATTAACGTTAATGCACACTTACTGTGAGTATCTGGCAAGCACCTGGATTTCAATGATGGAGAAAACCCTCAGACCAGCGGTGAGCACCTTGATCCAAGGATTTACAAAATGCTTGCGTTTTAACATCTAACCATGTCTGATGTAACGGGAGAATTACTTCTGCCTAGTGTATCTTAAAACATTCACAGGTTCTTTTCTACATGTTTAAAAAATGAAATCATTCATATTCTAAACATAGGTGAAAAAACTGAGAAAGGATTTTATAAAACCATACTATTTACCCTTGAACTAAGAGCCACATTTAAGGACAGCCCACCTCGCAGAAATTACCCACTTGTTTCACTTTGTGTACCTTTGACATCCTGGGCTTCACGAAGGAGGTCAGTAACTTCCCTCTCCGCTTCCTTTAGCCTATCCTCAAAGGCTTGATCTGTCACCATCTCATCCCCAGTTCCAAGGTTTGCAATGAGGTTCTCTAACTCCCGGAGTCTGGCTCGATGATCAGCAACCTAAACAGGATGAAAAAGGAAAAGGGAAAGGCAGGCTGCATAAACACACCTGCAGAACCTGACTGCACAACCTGCAGAAACAATAATCAAGGCAGTGCTCTCTAAGTGTGGAGGTCTACATACTCCACGTACGTGAACTTTCAAGCAGATAACAGAAGTAGTTATTCCTCACTTCTCTGGTTTCAAAAGAAAAACTGTCAGGCTGAGTCCGCTGACTTTAAACTCTGCACACTGACAATTCTCCAGTTCTGATCGCTCTCTCTTGTTTGAGATTACTTTCCTGATACCGCCACTTGGCTCTCTGACAGGTATTCTCAATGTAATATCCAAAACTGTACCCTTGATTTTTTTTCTCTTAAATATGTATTCTCTGAATCATCTCCATCTCAATAAGGAGTGCCTCCAACTACCTTAAGCAAAACAACCCAAGATCCATCCTTGATTCTTCTCTTTCCCTATCCTGACCCTCTCTTATATCCTGCCTTGCTCAATACACATATTTATCTAATTCAGTCTAGGCTTTCCCTTTTGCCCTATTCCTAACCATCCAACTGCATGCAGCAGAGTGTTCTTGAAGTATAAACTGAATTTCCCAGCTTAAAACTCTTTAGTGCACTCCCATTGGATTTTGAATAAAATCTAAATTTCTTACTCTGGTCAACATGGTGCAACATAAGCAGTCCCTAACGACCTCTCCAGTCTTATCACAAACCATTCCCTCTTCATTCAGCAGGATCCAGATACCCTCGAGCTTCGAGGCCACTGTACCCCACGTTCCTTCTTCCTGGAACAGCCTACCCATCACTTCTCCTTTAGCTTGATCTTTCTTATCCTTAAGATCTCACCTTAAGTGAATTTCCACAGAGGCTTTATAGAAAGTAGTTCTCCCCAGTTATTCTCTGCATTCTTTCTTGTACTTATCTCAGTTAGTATTTCTTTAATTTTTATTATGTGTCTCCCAGTCGGCACTTGCGCCCTTAAGAACAAGGCTGGATCTATCTGGTTCACCATATTTTCTCTAGAGCTGAGAGCATAGGAAGTGCCCATTCAACGTCTGCTGAATTGAATGAACGCATGCACTGTGGACAGCTGACCTTATCCTTCACCAGCCGGTAACAAGCTGGACATTCCTGGCAGCCAGGCCAAGACCGATTGTAGAAATAGTTCTCTTCACACTGGTCACAGCGATTCCCCACAAAGCCTTCTCTGCATTCACAGCGGCCATCGTCCTTGCACTGGAGGGAAAGAGAGCCCTCAGGATGACAGTCACAGGCTGCAGAATAAAGGGAAAAGGGTGCATAATAAGGAAAAGAACGGAAGAGTGCATTTTCTTTAAGCTCAGAGTGATATCAATAAGCCAACTGTACTATCATTACAAGTAGATGCTTTGTGAAAAACAGGCTGATTTAGGAGAATTTAAATGGTTATGCCTGCTCAGCAGAGAAGACAGACAGTTTTAAAACAATAGTACATTTTAAAGTAAAGTGAGCATCTTTTGGAGGGGGACATTTCCTATGACTGAGTAATTATACAAATTAGTCTATGAAGTAGAAATCAGTCCATTACAGAAAGTGCCCTTTTCGTGCACTTCCAAGAATTCATCTCTACCTTCATCTCTCCAACTGTTTAATTTTTTCTTTCTCTAAGGAACTAGAACACCCAAATGCTAGTGCTGATTTTCCATTATTTTGTAGTTTGTTTACTCATGTTGTTCTCTGAACGGAGTCAATGACCTATGCTGCATTCCACAGGAGAAACGAAGGAATTCAGAAAGCAAAAACCCAAACTGTTCTGCGGCCTAATTCCAGGCAAGTGTTTATGCCAAAGAGCAGCAGATGTGGACATGTAAGCGCACCAAAAGGGCCCCAAGGGTGGGAAGCAACTGCAGTCAGTAAGTCAACAAACACGTCTGAGCAGAGTCCCTCACAGCTTCATCATCTGCACGGAGAATGTGATCAATTAAAAAGTTTCATTAAGCACAGGAGGCAGCTCGGTAATCAAAGGGTAATCACTTGGAAATATGAAAGACCCCAAAAAGGAAGGATCAGAAACACTATAAAAGAAGACATGAGTTGGGTGGTTGCTAAGAAACCAGAGAGGCTTTCGGTCCTCTGAGTTTTAGAAATGGATCATGTTTCTGTAAAGCATCTCTGAGGACTTGGGTATAGCCCTGACTGTGAGCTGTGGGCCTACAAGGAGACTGGTAAAACGTTTTGGATTCATGGTTCTAACGGGGATGAGAGGGGACTGAAGACGTCCATGCCACCCACGCCCCTTACGTTTGCAGCCTTCGGGTCCAAACCCAAAGTGGTTGACCTCGCAGCGCTCACAGTGCTGACCGGTGATGCCAGGCTGGCACTCACACTGGCCACTGTGGATGTCACACTGTCCGTTGGTGGAACCCAAAGCGTGGCAGTCACACCTAATAAATGAACACATACAATTCTCGGGTAAGAAAAACAGACTTTAAGCAAACCTTTCTTTTTTTTCCTTTCAGCACAGGACTGATACAATTTTGTATCAGAAAACAGAATGTTTTAATGATGACAGATGTTAAGGTTCCTGAGGTTCCAGTAATTTTCATGAGCTCTACTAAGATCTTCTTTTTCTAACCTAACCCACACAAATACTGCTGTTCCACTACTAAAACCACTTTCCATGGCTCTCCAATCTGGCACTGCATGGGCGCTGGGCTGGAGCTTTGCTCTGTAAGCCCAGAAGTTCTGTTTCCAGATGTCTCAGAAAGGACCTTATAATTTGCATTTTTTTAAAAAAATGTTGCTCAGGTGACGCTGACACAGCTGGTGCCACTGCCTCCACTCTCTGCTCTCATTACTTCATTACAGCTTTCCAGCATCACCTCTAAAGGTTGCCTTGCCTGTTTCAGGCACTCAAATAACTCCCGAACAAAGCCAAACCAACTGTGAAATATAACTTACAAAAATTCATCTGTCACAATTAAAAAAAAAGCCAAGGTTGCCCGCACCAAAGGCACCCATCATTGTACCTCTCACAGCCCTGCCCGCTCTGCAGGTTGTAGAATCCGGGGTCACAAGCGCCGCAGTCCCGGCCGGTCACGTGGGGCAGACACTCGCACTGCCCGGTCACGGGGTTACAGCTGCTCTGCTGCTTCACTGTCCCGTAGGGGTTGCAGTCACAGGCTACGGCAGGAAGACACAGACAGCAAAACAGGCACATCACCCGAGAGGAGCCGTCAAGTGTAAATGACACAAATAGAGTCTTTCCACTTGTGCTGTCCAATACAGCAGCCACCAGTCACTGAACGGAGATGCGCTGTCAACGTGAAACACACGCTCGACTTTGAAGAAGCGGTGTGGAAAAAAAAAGAGCGTGCACCTCAACTATTTTTTATTGATTAGTTGCTGAGATGATAATACGTTAGACATGTCAAATAAAATGCAATGTTAAAATTAACTGTACCTGCTTCTCTTTATTGTACTGTATCTACTAGAATAATTTAAATTACGTTAAGTGGTTCACACTATACCTCTATGGAACAGCGCTGCATTAGACCAGACAACTGTAAATATTTAAAGAGACCATACAGTGACGCGCAGGATGAGCGATTGTAACCGTGAGAGGATCTGGCCGATGGCTGGTTACCTTTGCATTTGTCTGCTGGATTGGGAGCCAGGGGGTTTCCAAAAAATCCATCTTTGCACCGGTCACAGTAGAAGCCGGCTGTGTTATAGATGCACTTCAGGCATTCTCCCGTCAGGCGGTTGCAATTCCCTACCGCGTTGGGATCAATGTTGTCATTGCACTGGCACAGGCGGCAAAGCCTCACGGGGCCGTTACTACCCAGAGGGTCTCCAAAGTAGCCATCATCACAGAGCTCACATCTTTTACCTGCGTGTGAGACAATCTGACGTTACGAGAGAAAGGCCTTAGATGTTTCTAGTGCCACTGGTTACAGATAGTCTGGAGGAACCACCAGGCGCAGTGCTACATGGTGCCATGGACATGGCATCAGCCTAGGAGAGAAGACGACCTGGGCTGCAGCTCTGGCATGGTGCCCGGCCACTGGGGTGACCTGGACAGATCTCCATTTCTTCAGAAATACAGCACCCGGTTTGCCTCCTTCTCCAGCTGTTTTGAGGATTAACTGAAATCATGCCCTAAGAGTGTGAATGAGGCTTTACTAACCTTTCCAGCCCCAAGGGTTGGCACATTCACCTGTGTCTGCTTTTGTCAATAATATTGAGAAAACTAAAAGATGACATTTTTTTTAAACATGGTTTTTTAAAAATGCTTGTTTATTTATTTGGCTGTGCTGGGTCTCAGCTGCAGCACACTGGATCTTTTGCTGTGGCACACGGACTCTCTAGCTGCAATGAACAGGCTTAGTTGCCCTGTAGTATGTGGGACTGAGTGTCCCAATCAGGGACTGAACCCATGTCTTTTGCGTCAGAAGGCAGATTCTTTACCACTGAACCACTGGGAAGTCCCTGAAAATGCCTCTTCATATCCTTCATTCCTCATACAACAGAGTTGAAAAAGTGATAGTCACTCAGTCATGTCTGACTTTGCAACCCCATGGACTATAGCTCACCAGGCTCCTCTGTCTATGGAATTCTCCAGGCAAGAATACTGGAGTGGGTTGCCATTCCCTTCTCTAGAGGGTCTTCCTGACCCAGTGATCGAATCTGGGTCTCCTGCATTGTAGGCAGATTCTTTACCAGTTGAGCCACCAGGGAAGCCCCATACAGCAGGTTTGGCAGGATCATTTTCTTAAAACATAAAAGGCATCTACTAATCCTTGTTTGAGCAGTGTCAGCCGGCACAGGAGAGACCTCAGAGATCCTCATTTGCTACTCATTCTTATTATGGAGAAAGAAAGAGACAGGCTAAGAAATTTGCCCACAACCAAGGAACTAACTCTGTCTCTCTGTAAAAGAGACAGAGCCAGTACTCAAGGCTCTTTCCACGGCATTAAACTCACTGCTCCTGATCCTTCCTTTTCCACTTGCCCACCATTATTAGCTCAAGTTATGTTTGTGGTTATCTTTGTAGCCAACTGGACCTAAATTAGCCTAAACTTTTTTTGGAGAAATAGAGGTTTGTTCCCATTGTTTACTCATCCCATTAATACTGCCTGAGCATCTATCACGTACAGACTGTTCTAGGGTTGTCCAGGATGATGTGGAGAACAGGGTGGATGAGGTCTCTGCTCTCACAAGCCTTGTGCTGCCCCTGAGGGAGATGAGTTCACAATCAAACAAACAAGACCACATCAGATATTGACATGCATAAAAAAGTTAAAACAGAAAATATGATGAGAGAGACAGGTCAAGGGCTACTTCATATCGGCTGGTTCCTCTCTAAGAGGAGATATTTGGGATGACAATGAAGAGACACAAGGAACTAAAGCATGATAATATTCAAGGGAAGAATGTTCCAGAAAAGCAAGATGAGCTTGTGGAAGCAGTAATAGCAGCCATGTAGGGCACAGTAAGGAAACTGAGTTTAAATTAAAGTGCAGTGAGATACTATGGGGGAGGGGGGGGTTGTAGTTTCTAAGTGATGAGATCTGATTTACATTTTAAAAGTATTATTCTGGCTGCTGTCTGGGGAATGGGTTATAGGAGAGCAGAGTGAAGCATGGAGGCAAATTAGGAGGCGATCTCAGGTGAGAGATGACGATGGTGTAGAACAGGGTGGTTACCAGTGAAAGTGGTAAAGAGTGGTCAGATTTGAGAGACTAACACCTTCTGGCTGACTCCTGGGAAATGAAAGAAGGAAGAATCAAGGATAAGCCTAGGGTTTTAGCTTGAGCAAACAGGTGAATAGAGATAAAGACCAGGGAAGGAACAGAGTCACAATTGGAGACGATCAAAGACCTAGCTTGGATTTGCTTAAATGTGAGATTCCTTTGGCTGTCTGATTCAAAGTCACAATAGAAAATATTTTGGCACCTTCCAACTAGCAACACTGGAGCACAGTTAATAAAGACAGCATCTACAGAAGGCAGGGGAGAGTGCTGAGACACCTCAAGTACAGTGTAGTACTTGGGATAGTAACACAGGGGTCCATAACCTTGACCTCAGGGGGTGAGCAGTTACCAGAACCTAACAGTTTCTAACTTTATCAGAAAGAGCTGTTTGGAGAAGGTCACCTGCCAAGAGCCGAGAGACGCTTCAGACACGGGGCCTTGGAAGACATACTCTGCCCTCATCCTCTTTTCCTCTGATCTCCCATGTGCTTCCCACCAAGCGGAGGGGGCCGTGTGACGCAGCGCATACAGGTCTCAGCAGGGTGGAGCAGCGGAGAATGGATATGGAGGGGCTGATGGAAGGCTCCCTACCCACCATTCAGGTAGAGACAGCAAGCAGGTAGCTGGCCCTTAAGAGAGCAAGGTCAGGGATGAAAGCATGGATTTTCCAGCTGTAGGCAAGGAGGGGCTTTTGAAGCCTAAAGGTGAGAGGTGCTCACCTAAGGAGAGCATACAGATAAAGTTGACAAGAAAACCCCAGGCTGAGAAACATACGTGATCAAAGGGAAACCCAAAAGAAGAGAAGAAAGGGAGAAGAAAACCAAGGAGAGGGAAGAGTCACAAAAGGCAAGAGGAGAAACTGGAGCAAAGGGAGCAGTCAGCAGTATCCAGTGTTGCTGAAACTCCAGGTCAGGTAAGGACAGAAAACTGCCCACTGCATCTGGCCAACGGACCACTGATGAGGCAACAGAAGGTCTAGCTGGGGGTGGGGCAGGACGTGAAGAAACAGGATGTTAAAAGGGGATGGGAAGCTAGGGACCCTTTTGCCTCTGAGGTAAATACAAGTTTCCAGACACAAGATCCTTCTCCAGCATAGGATTAAGACAGTACTTCAGTTCTGCTTTTTCATCAGTTAATTTATCTAGTTTAGATATGATCCATATTTTAAATGTCTTAGGGACTTCCCTGGTGGTCCAGTGGTTAAGAATCTGCCTCCCAATGCAGGGGACACAGGTCTGATCCCTGGTTAGGGAACTAAGACCCTACATTCTGTGGGGCAACTAAGCCCCTGGTGCGGCAACCATCAAGCCCACGCACCGCAGCCAGGGAGAAACCCGCGCACACCGCGGCCACGGAGAAACCCGCGCACACCGGGGCCACGGAGAAACCCGCGCACACCGCGGCCAGGGAGAAACCCGCACGCACCACGGCCAGGGAGAAACCGGAGCGCACCGCGGCCAGGGAGAAACCCGCGCACTCCAACGCAAGCCGCCCTGCGCCACAACTAAGGCTAGACGCAGCCAGAGAAACACATTCAAATGTCTTAAAACCTGCCTTGAATAAAACTCAATTGAAAAATCTTATAGAAAAGTCAAAACAGAGCTACACAGTAGCCCTTCAAAGCTTTTGTTGCAAAATATCCTCCAAAGCTTTAGCTAGCCTGCCCCTTTGTTTCAGAGTCTAGGATGTAGGTTCAAATCCAGGCTGTACTACCTACATGACTTGGGCAATTTATAGACTTCTCTTATTATCCTGCCGGTACCAGGAGAGGTGTCTTTTTTCTCCTTTAGCATTCTTGAGTGCATTTCTTTATCTGAACTAACACACTGTATGAAAATGATCTCTGTACTTCCCTCCACTTTTAGACCCTGGAGAGTAGGGACCCTCCTTTATTCATCTTCATAATCCCAAAGCCATGCACTCAAACAATTTTGTTGAAAAAAAATTAGTATTATTAATTTAGCTGAAAAGATCATTTTAAGTATTAAATGCAGAAGTGAATCATGCACGAAGATCTCAGTGGCTATCATCAGTTATTCACATTCTCCAACAGTCTTCTAAATGAGGAACATCTCACTTTGCATCTGCAACCTCCATTCATTTATTTAATAAATACTCGCATTCATTCAACAAACACATGTGCCAACACTATTTTGGGTGTTAGGGATACAAAGGTGAATAAAACAGAGCAAAGTCCCTGCTTCAAGGATCTTAACTCTGGGGATGGAAGGGGGAGATAAGCAATAAACAAATGAATACACATAAAAATATCAAGCAGCTAAAAAGCACTATAAAAAGCAAACCAGAATGTAGGAAAATAAACAGTGATAATATATTTTTTTTAACAGGTTTTGTGCTGGTTTCACGCAGACTTCTATATTCTAATTAACATCCTCAAGAATTGCTATAGATCATTTCCTTCAATCCAGGTGATACCTCACAAATGCAGTTGACCCTTGAACGATGCAAGGAGTTGGGAGTTGACTGACTGCTGCCCTGCACAGTCAGAAATCCACAAATACATTCTGAAATTCCAGCCCCCACCTCATGGAGCTCCTCTGTATTCACAATTCCACGTCCACGGATCCAGCCAACCATGGACTGCAGCACTGCAGTCTTTACTACTGGAAAAAATCTGCATGTAAATGGACCCATGCAGTTCAAAGCTGTGATTTGAACCTTGAATCCATACAGTTCAAGGGTCAGCTGTGTATTTCACAAATATTCTGTGAGAAGCATTTAATTAGTGACTCATATAACACTTTCTAAAATCTCCTATATGATATTCCATCTTTCTATAAGCATCCCAAATAATTTTACTTCACCGTCTATACTATTTAGTATAGACCGGAGAACGACTCCACAGTGCTTAACTGTTCAGTTCACTGACCAGTGAACAACGAGTAGAGGGATCTCTTATCAAAATGCTCTGTTAAATGCTTCTGAGTGTAGACACGGTGAGATACTTACTATACTCTGTGACAGCAGAGTAAAGGGTCCTAAGAAACTGGGGCAGTGGCACAGAGAGGGTTCATTGAGGAAAACCATTCTGGGGAAGTGATGAGTCAACTCAACCCGCAGAACAGTTAGGAGCTGGCTAAGAAAAGAGAGCTGGGTGAGCATTCTAGCTCACGAGCAATAGTTCATGGCAGGCCAGAGTCGGGTGCATCTGAGGGAAGACAAGACCGGGGGCCTTGGAGAAGAGGGTACCAGTGCAGAGGCAGGTGGTGGGGAATGAGGCTGGAGAAGTCTATTTGTAAGAGACTCTACTGGGCCACTGTTTTGTTTATTAAACAAAAAGAAGAAAAGTTAAAAATATGAAATTCTGTACTAACGTCTACTCCTCATTTCCTCAACTGCCTTAAGCAAACGACTGGCTCTCCCTGTGTGGCACTGCCTGGCGCTTGGTGTGGGGTCAGGGGGAGGAGTGGAAGGAAGGCAGAGTGTTTTAATGCTTCCCAATAATTAAAGAGTGTTTTTGATGAGACAAGAGAGATACAGATGATGAGCTCAGTGTTTCGGTTGTTCTGTTTATGTTCACACTCTGTAGCAAAATTTTTTGAACAAAGAGCTTACAGCAGAGTCAAAGGCTGCCCAGCTGGCCAGAACCTCTTATTACACGGAGGCTCCAGTCAGTGGAAGCAGTGGCACTGTCACCAGTGAGCCCCAGGCTCCTCTGTCAACCAGCACAGCCAGCTCCTGGGGCAGCTAGCAAAGATCGACTTCAGTGTTCTTATCAAAAAGAAAGAAACTCAGAGAATGGGAACAGAGGTATATCCAAAGCTATAAAAATATTTTATTCCCAACTAAACGTGATGGGCTCTGATACATTTGAAACAACTATTTAGAGAAAAATAATTTTTTAAATGCCGCTTTACATCAAGAATCCCTGGGCAGCCTCACAAACTGAAAATCAAGTTTTGAATCACATCTTATAAGAGAGAGTATCTTGTAGTAAATCGTCATCGCTGGCACCTGAATGCCTAGGCTGAAACTCCAGCATCTTCCATGACGAGCCATCCATCATTGGACAGGTCACTTAATTGTGCCTCAGTGTTCTTAGCTGTAACCTGAGGATGGACTTCCCCACTGGTCCAGTGGTTAAAAACCTGCCTTGCAATGCCAAGGACGTGGATTCGATCCCTAGTCAGGGAAACTAGGACCCGATGCAACCAAATAAATATTGGTGGCTGAGTGGTAAAGAATCTGCCTGCCAACGCAGGAGACTTGAGTTGGAGCCTTGGGTCAGGAAGATCCCCTGGAGGAGGAAATAGCAACCCATTCCACTATTCTTGCCTGGAGAATCCCACAGACAGAGGAGCCTGGTGGGCTACAGTCCATGGATTCACAAAAGAGTTGGACATGACTTGGCAACTAAATAGCAACAAACAACCTGAGGATAATACAAGAAGCTATCTCAGAGGGTTGTGAGGATTAATGAGGCAGTATATGTTAAAGCGCTTAGAAAAGCACCTGGCCATAGATATTATGTCAGCTATTATTAATATCAGATATGCATTTTATGAATCCATAACAAACCTGTTTCCAACAAAACTTTTGCTGCTGGGAAAACCAGTCATGGAACCAAACCAGAAAATCCTAAAACCTTCCAAAGCCCTTCTTTCCCAAGCGCTCCTGTGGGAGAGCCGACTCACCGGTAGTTCCAGTAGGACAGTTGGTGCACACCACCTCCTGGGTCTTAGGGACAACAGCACAGCTGGAGCCCCCAGGGCACGGACAGGGCTGGCAATCTAAGGAGGTGCCCGCAGTCGAATCGCCATAGTAGCCATCGCTGCACCTCTCACAGTGCGGCCCGGCCGTGTTGTCTCTGCAGTTACAAACACCTATTTGGAGAGCAGGTGTGAGAAGACAGGCAAGCGTCCAAGCAAAGACAGTGGGCATTTCTGACCCGCCTGCTGAAGAGAATTTAGCTCTAGCAGTCCCAAGAGGTCATCCTCTCACCTGTCTCCGGGTCGCAGGTCTCGCTGTGTCCATTGCAGGTGCACAGCACACAGGGACTGTAGGGGCCAAGGCTTGGGGTTTCTCTTCGGTAACCCGAGAGGCACAGCTCACAAAACTGCCCTCCGTATCCCGCGGGACACGTGCAGGACTCCACCCAAGTTGCGGGGACCCCGGGCCCAGGACGAGCGCTTGCCAGGGTGACATCATCCAAATAGCCAGCACCTGTGTGTGGTCGGGGGAAAGAGGATCAGTGGACTGGCTTCCGTTTTCTAAAACTTCATGAAAAGTCATCAGCGCTAAAGGATAACCAGACTCAAAATTTCAGAGACAGCCAACCATTAGTTTAATTAATCTACTGGAGAAGATAACTAGAAAATACAACTTAGAGCAATTATGTGGTACCTGGTGCTGCTGCTGCTAAGTCACTTCAGTCGTGTCCAACTGTGCGACCCCATAGACGGCAGCCCACCAGGCTCCCCTATCCCTGGGATTCTCCAGGCAAAAACACTGGAGTGGGTTGCAATTTCCTTCTCCAATGAATGAAAGTGAAAAGTGAAAGTGAAGTCGTTCAGTCATTTTTGACTCTTAGCGACCCTATGGACTGTAGCCTACCAGGCTCCTCCATCCATGGGATTTTCCAGGCAAGAGTACAGGAGTGGGGTGCCATTGCCTTCTCCAGGTACCTGGTGCTAAGTATCTGGAATGGCAGTATATCAAACATTTATTTTTTAAACACACACACACACACACACACACACTTATACACACATACATGCACAGAGAGATTTCAATTTTACAGTTCTCCCAATCAGATTCCCAGGAGAAGGAAAAGGTAACCCACTCCAGTATTCTTGCCTAGGAAATCCCATGGACAGAGGAGCCTGGCGGGCTGCAGTCCATGGAGTCGCAAAGAATGGGACATGACTGAAGTAACTTAGTACACACACCCAACCACCAATGTGAAAAACGAAAGGCATTGGGCAATGATCTGGGGCAAGAAAAGACAGAAGGAAGAACGTGGGAACAGGAAGAGTTTAAGGCTACAGCCACGAAGCCATGTTTTTGTTCTTTTGCCACAAAAGCAGGCACTGATCATAGAGTTTAAGGGTTAGAAAGCAGGGAAAGCACCTGTCAATAAGGACCACACAACTGTATGTTTTGCCCTGCATAAAATAGCAAATATAATTAAATAAGTTCAAATAATCAGGGCTACTTTGACAAAGATAATTATTGCACCATATATCATAACACTTTCTTGTTTTCAAAAGAAAATAAAAATAGAGAAAGCCTTACACTGGCTTAGCTCAAACAGTGAATGTGACAGGCTCAAAAGAAACACCCTATGGAAGGGTCAAGTTTTTATTATACCAGCAAGTTTCCCTTTAATTTTCATTCCACTCCTATCTCTTACAGTCTTATCTTTTAAGTGTATCTCCCCATGTTATGAAATACCACTTGTTTATATAGAAACTGACAACCTGAAGCTAAAGGACATCTCTTATTTTTGCTTTGAACTTAGTTTAACTTTTAATATACTTATGGGTTTTTTCAACATTAGATCATGAAAGACATCTCCACTGTTAAAGTGCTTCCAACTCCAAATATTGTTAAGTCTCCCCATCCTAAAAGTATTCTTCCTTCAATCTGTCCCTAGTCCCAAATTATAATCTATCTCTTTTCCTCCCTTTAAAGCTGAACTTCTTAAAAGAATAATATTTTACTTCTTCGTCTTCAAATGTACTTGTGATTTAATTTACTTAATTAAATCACTGCAATCTAACCGGTTTCAACACTTCTCTTAAAATAAAAAGTCACCAATGATTCTTTAGTTGCCAAATAACAAAATCCAATTGTACTGTCTTTCTCAATCTGTTAACTGTTCCTCTTCCTTAAAATTCTTTTTTTCTCTTGAGTCTCAGATCATGGCCCTTAAATAACCATGTTTCCAGGATTGCTTCTTTTCTCTTCCTACATTTTTTGTCATATTTCCAAGTTTAAAAATTGCTGCACATACGTTGACAACTCCGATTCTAAATTTCCAGCCCCAACTAAGTCCCATCCATATTTCTAACTACTTATAACACATTTTCATTTGGCTATCCATGCGAGCACCTCAAAAATCAACACAGCCAAGCTGCTGATGCCACTGCTGATGCCACACCAATGCCCCGATTCCTCTCCCCCAGCAAGCTCTACCTTTCTACAGAAACAGGTCCTCATTCTAAAAATTTTAGGAAAACAATTTAAAGGCACACTTAAAGCAGCTTTGTTTATCTAAAATTATAACAAATGTTCATTCAGTAAATTTTAGCTTTTTGTTTAGCTAAAAGGGCTTGATAATTGGTTTGGTTAAAAGGGTTTGATAATTACATAGGAAAAAGTAAAAAGAAATGGAGGTTATGGAATGTGGGCCAGTAGAATTATATTGGGATTCTTAGAAAAATCTAATTATATATATGATGTAACCTCAATAGGCTTACCCATTATAAGACAACACCATTACTAATTTTTGGCTAATTTTCTCCAGGTCCTTAAGAGACGTTTCAAATGCATTATTTTTTACACAATCCATGTATGATGAGGAAATTTATTATACCACTTCTTTAGGATCAAGTTTATAATATTAGGACTTTAGAGATAACCTTTTGATTGTGGATCCTTTTTCCTAACCATCATCTTAAATGATTATCTTAATTATATCATAACTTACTTCTCTCACTGTATGTCCCACGAATCTTGATAGAGGTCAAATTGTTCAGGAGTTTCTGAAATTCGAAAGGGGTAAGAGTAGGCCTCCAAGGGTAATCTGTCGCTTCATGGAGCCTAGAGAAAAAGGAAGGGGCACATTAACCTCTGTAAGGACAATTCTAGGTGCTGAGAAAGTATTTCTTAGTCATCCATGCCACCCACGATGCACTACTCTGCCAGTCTAACCACGTCAGAGATGACCATACCACTGGAAAAGGTACAGGTAATCAAGGGAAAAGTTCCCTTTTACAAAGTCACATCGAGAACACCGAAGTTTTTCTTTAATACATACCTTGAGGCCTGAGGTGCTTAGATAAAGAAACCACTTTTGTAATTCTGGTCAAGTCAGATTTTATAAACCAAACTGTCTTACCTGAAGACGTATTTCACAGTGGTCTCACTTGGATAGGAATTGCCCTGAGCGATCAAGGGCACAGACACTCTTAGGCCAGCTCCTTCAAGCACCAGGTCTTCTGCCGAGAGGCGAGTGTCTCGCCTGTCCACGCGGAAGGAGAAGGAGAAATTCTGACCATAACTCAACACCTGCTTGCCCAAGAACTTCGCTGGAAGGCAGACACAATGGTGAGCAAGAATGTGAGGTCAGGAATAAACACAATCACATACCACACCACACGGCTTCCTAGCCTTACTTACCAGGGGCGATGAAGTACCTAGGAAAGTAGCTGTCTGAGATGACGGCAATATCCTGCCTCTCAGAGGACCACTCAAATGATGCTTCAGAGCCATCCCTTTGTTCTGCACGCCACCCATCTTCATCTACAAGCAGAGGAAGAAAACACAAGTGCCATTACCTTGCAAACATCCTGAATTCAGTTCCTCAATATTCCACAAAACATACAGAAAGTCATCAATGCAAGTTTTTGAGTAAATGGAGGCTGTAACAGTACCTATATATGCTATACCTCTGAAGCTATATTTTTCTTTATTTTATATAACATTTATACTCCCAGGTAAATTCTAAAACCATCTGCATATGTTTTCATTAAATTAAAAGCCAAAAAAAAAAAATAGCCAAACAAAAATCACATACATTAAAAGAAAAAGTGTTGATAGTCTCAAAAAGTCTTCAAAGAGTTACCAACTTTTTTAATACTGTAAGCCTAGGCTCAAAATTCTAGGGGACAGAAGGAAAGGTATACTTTACCAGTCTCAAAGGTAGAGGTTATAGAATAAACGCTGTAGCCAACGGCATTTGTGCACACGGAGGAATGCCCAAAGCAGAAGCAAGGGGTGCACCCTCTAGGGTTCGATGATTCCAGATTAAAAAATCCAGGTTTGCACCTGAAAGAGATTAAGATACAACCAGGTATTTTTTGTATCTGAAATATGAGAGAAGATACAACGCAGCCAGAGAAAGAATGAGCTACCTCTCACAATTGAAGCCTTCAACATTGTCTTTGCAAACACATCTTCCTGTTTCAACATTACATTCATCTATGCTGCCAGAAGGATTGCAAGAGCATGGCCTGTTGGATGGAAACCGGAGTGAAATGATGAAATAAGAGGATAAAGAAATTTCGCTCCAAGACATTCTTTCATTTTACATGTTAATAGATTAAAAAAAAAAAAGAAAAGAAATACATAAAAAGTAAAATTAATCCTAAAGTCATCTTTGTATTTGGATTTTATTTCAGTCAAGGGCACTCATCACATTTAGACATTAAAAACTGCTTCATCTCTGTACAAAACAATCCTGGATCATCATTACAGCTAGAAGCCTTAAATCTTGGTGATAATTATTATGGGAGGGAAATGTTTATATGGCTACAGATAAGCTACAAGATCTATTACTAAGAATCAGCTACAATTAGATTCCACCCCCTCAGAAAATCTTACCTGCACCCAGCCTCAGTGAGAGAATGGTACCCAGGCTGGCAACGGTCACACTTGTCCCCCATCACTCCTGGCTTACAGCTACATCTGCCATAGCTATCACACTGCGTACTGAGGGAACCTGAAATATAAAGCACTCAATGTCAACCACCAGATAGGAAAGTAAAACTAATGTCTCAAAGAAAGAAAACTGGTAACTAAAAACAATGCTTGAAATTCAGTATGTAGATTGGTGTTCAGGGTCTAGATGGTAACTAAGAGAATAAAGATCAAATTTTAAAACAGAACTCCCTCAAAACCATATCCCTTTAAACTATGACATTTAAACTTTCCAGACATACACCCTAAGATGAATCTACTCATAATTATTGAAAAATACTAACAAATAACTCTGTACCCATGATAAACTGCATGCGAAATCAGTCATTGCGGACAAGCACAGGCTCCTTAGGGCCTGTGTCTAGAATTTAAGTATACACAGGCAGGAACAGCAAATAAAGTTCAAACTCCTGGAAAAGTGGAACAGACTAAGAGCTCTCAGCTCCTCTGAACACACAGCACTATGCTGCAGGAGTTCAGCCCTCCAAAGAAGTTAGACTAAACAAAATCATTAAGGAAGAACTCACGGAGCAGCTAACCAAACTTTTACAGTCAAATTCAAATGGTCTCAATGATCTTATTGCTAATTATTTATAAAACCATTACTCAGGCCAACCCCAGTTTTATACACACCAGAAAATCATCTAAACGCTCCATCTGGTTAAAGAGAGTTCAGGCTGATGCGAAATCATTTACACATTATAACAATATTCCCTCTTCTACATTTAACCTGTGAGAATCCTAAGGAAACAAAGTTTTATTTCCTGGGGATACAGGAAATGCTAATTTTGTCTCCCAACCCATCAGGCTGAAGCAGACCCTGGCTGTCACTTACCAACAGGACTACAGTGGCAGGGAGAGCAGGCTTCCCTGTTCCCAAGGCGGAAGAAATTCTCCCGGCACCTCTCACACTTGGCGCCGTCTGTGTTGTCCTGGCAGTTGGTACAGTGGCCTCCATGGCCCGTGGAACGGTATAGTTCAGGGTCAAAGAAGCATTCCTGAGATCGCCCATTGCAGTCACAGGCTGTTGGCCAAAACATTAAGTCAGATCCACGTTTCTTTACAAACAGCATTTTAGAAGACTCAAACCAAACTGTAACTCCCCATATCTCTGTGACAGATGGCGGTGGTGGTGGTGGTTTAGATGCTAAGTCGTGTCCAATTCTTGCAACCCCATGGACTGTAGTTCCTCTGTCCATGGGGTTTCCCCGGCAAGAATACTGGAGTGGGTTGCTATTTCCTCCTCCAGGGGATCTTCCCAACCCAGGGATTGAATTCGTGTCTCCTGCATTGCAGGCGGATCCTTTACCTCTGCGCCATGATAGGTGGTAGGTAGTAGAATGACCACCAGATACACTTTTCATTTTAAAAAAACGAAAAAAGTATGTCTGTCAATAAAGTGTTTATAGTCAGGTTATCAGCTTACCAGGAAATGTTCATCCTTATCAAAAATGGTACCATCATAGCTTAGTTGGTAAAGAATCTGCCTGCAATGCAGGAGAACCTGGCTCAATTCCTGGGTTGGGAAGATCCCCTGGAGAAGGGAAAGGTACCCACTCCAGTATTCCGGCCTGTATAGTCCAGAGGGTCGCAAAGAGTCGGACACAACAGAGTAATTTTCTCTTTAAAATATAACTAATTCCTGTACTTGGGAATCTCCAGATAGTAGTATCAGTTCAATCACTCAGTTGTGTCCGACTCTTTGCGACCCCATGAACTGCAGCACGCCAGGCCTCCCTGTCCATCACCAACTCCTGGAGTTCACTCAAACTCACGTCCATGGAGTAGGTGATGCCATCCAGCCATCTCATCCTCTGTCGTCCCCTTCTCCTCCTGCCCCCAATCCCTCCCTCCCAGCATCAGGGTCTTTTCCAATGAGTCAACTCTTCGCATGAGGTAGCCAAAGTACTGGAGTTTCAGCTTTAGCATCAAGTAAAAGCCAAGTCAAATTACAATTTTTCAGAGTCTTTATCCTTCATTTTAATACCGAGTACAAGCACAAGGGATCAGTTTACCATTTTAGGGCTCAGACAATTCAAATACATTAGCCACTAATGTATTTGAATGCCACTAATGCATTTCAAAATGCCAGATTACTTGCATACTGAGACTGGGGTGATCTGAGCCATATTGGGTACAATACGTACTTCTGTAAAAGGAAGCAGGAAATCTAGATGCACTGGAAAGTAAATCCACTAGAAGGGAAATCTAGACCCACTAGATGCCTCTATCTACTGGGAAGCCACAGTACCCAGTGGGTCATCTGTTAAGCAGCTATAGTCCCTATAGGACATAACCATATTTTAAGAACAAGTATCTACAGTCACTGAAAATCTTTACTATACTTGCATTAACATGATTTTTTTCAAATTATTGATTCTGCCCCAAGTACAGATAGTATTTTGACTATTAAATAAAAATAAAATTTTATTTGATTTCAGATACAGCAGGAACTTGTTTAAAAAATTTTTTTAACGTATCTATTTTTTTCTCCTCCCTGCCTTTCCATTAGTTCTTTTATAGTGTTATACTTGAAAATTTTTTAGGAACTTGAATCACTAGCATCAAGAATTAGAGAGTTAAGTAATTTTAAAAGCTCCCATTCCCTTCTTCATCAGCTATTTTCTCTTCTCTCCAGCCTCCCTAGATTATCTCACAAGCAGCCCAGCTTATAGCACCTAAATGGTCTGCTGCCTGGAGTCTACGAGGCAGAACCACCCCCATGTCTACACTGTCCTAAGCCCCCACTAAAGAAGATGCTGTGACTCCCTCATCACCAGCTGAGAAGAGAAGACAGCTGTCATCTTCTCTTCCCTACCCCCAGCACCTGACAACACTGTAGTACGGCCCCCACTCCAGGAGCTTCTCTCTCTGAGGGGTCATGGTGCTGATGGGACTTCCAAGGGAAGCAACCCGACTTAGCTCCTCATCGAAGCCTTGTTAGCTGTCTTCAGTTCATCTGCCAGTGGGAAGCTGGCAATCATATTACACTCGTTTTTCTCATAACGTTCCCTGATAGGCTCAAAATATGACATCATTAAGCAGATTACTGTTCAAACACGTGTGTATCTACTTAGATGCCACATCTTAGGAGAAATCACTTTTTATCAGCCTTTATCATGTAGCTTCTAACACTGGATGTTACAGTTTAGTAAAAGATGTAGAGAAGTTCAAGGGCTTAGGAACACTAGAGGAGGAGGCTATCAAACTCACCTAAAAATCAGGGATTTGCTGAAAAAAGAAAAGATGAAAATGTGCTGTATGCAGCTAATGGAAACAGTCCTAAGTCAAGACATTGGTCCCTTTTCAAGGTTTCTGCCAATAATTCCTGCAAGTTCAGAGTGTCTTCCTTCTTAGTCCCTTTATTTCCAAGAAGGTATGATAAGGAATATTTATAAGGACAGAAGAAAGTTATAGCTGCTTTAAAAGTGTCTTATTTTTTAAGTCCTTGGCAAATCATGATTACACAGTTTCATGATTTTTCTCCTAAGATTCCTTTCTCTATCTCTTCAGAATAAACCAAGACATTTATGAAGGAATAAACAATGTATAATCTTGTTTCATTTTCTCTCTTCCTAAGAGTACTTGGATCTACTCTTCCTCTCAAAGCCTCTCGCCTCTGCACAAGGGAAGTACAAAAATTCTCTGTATTTCACTCTCTAGAGAGATAAAGAAAAAATAATTCTGATAAACAATCTTTTGATGGTAGTCTTAGTCTACTTCTCATCACACCTGACTAATGTGGACCAGCAACCTTGGTTGTCTGAAGAAATAAGAACTGGAAGGAAGAAGAATATTTTAAAGAGCAACAAAGAAAAGACTAGAAAAACCATGTTTTAGTGTAGGCTACACATCCACCCAGTCCATTCTAAAGGAGATCAGCCCTGGGATTTCTTTGGAAGGAATGATGCTAAAGCTGAAACTCCAATACTTTGGCCACCTCATGCGAAGAGTTGACTCATTGGAAAAAACCCTGATGCTGGGAGGGATTGGGGGCAGGAGGAGAAGGGGACGACAGAGGATGAGATGGCTGGATGGCATCACTGACTCGATGGACGTGAGTCTGAATGAACTCCGGGAGCTGGTGATGGACAGGGAGGCCTGGCGTGCTGCAGTTCATGGGGTTGCAAAGAGTCGGGCACAACTGAGCAACTGAACTGAGCAACTGAACTGGCCCAGTATTTAGAACTAAGAAAAAGGCCAGACCTTGAACATGCTGCTCCCATTCTGTTTAGTATGCTCCTTAAGGAAATAGAAAACCTGCAAGTTTATGTTTATGGCCAATTCCACGTATCTATGATTCTCCTCTGATGTGCCTGCAGGTTATATATATATATATATATATATATATATATATACATGCTCAAATTATGGAAGAAGCACTGCCTTGCAGGCTCTTCCTCTCAAGGAAGAATCAAAGGAAGTCACCCACTCCCCCCGCCCTCCAAAGTCCTCGAGACAGCTCAGCAGACGGAAGCCGGGGCACTCACGCTGGCACTCGCTGGCACTCTCGGCGGTCGCCCTCCTCCATGGCCGGTCGTTGAAGAAAGGAAGGCACTTTTCACAGTCTACACCATAAGTATTATGTTTGCAGTTACACACCAGCTTGTCAAACTCGTTCTTCACACACTCGCTTGCGTGTCCGTTACACTTACACCTGGGGAGAGAAGAGACACTCAAAAGAAGAAACAGCTAGAAAGAGCTGACTGGACACAGAGAAAGGATGTTCACGGAGAATGAACAGCAACCTCCGAATGTTTCTGAGTTTACCAAGCACAACTGTAAACTGAGGAGCTGAGCAAGATTAAGTAATGGCTGTGTTTTTAGTTATGAAGAAAAATCCTGACCAAAAAAGGTAGCTTTATTTAACTGGGGCTGGAGCATTAACTGGGCATAAAAACAAAGTCCTTGACAATTTCTGAGGACATCTGTAGGACCCTTTCCTGAAGTGAAATGTGTGTGTTTCAAGAAGAAGCCAAGTGTAGTGGTTAAGAAGAACACGGGTGTATACATATGGCAGATTCACTTTGTGTGCAGTGAAACTAACCTAACATTGTGAAGCAATTATACTGCAATTGAAAAAAAAAAAAAAAGAACATGGACACGGGTGTATACATACGGCAGATTCACTTTGTGTGCAATGAAACTAACCTAACATTGTGAAGCAATTATATTGCAATTGAAAAAAAGAAAAAAAGAACATGGACTCTGAGGCCAGGCTGCCTGTGACTTACAGATGTCACTTAACCAGTGCCTTACCTGTAAGAGAAGAATGAGAATAATGTCTATTTCATAGAGTTACTGAGATCAAGAGGTTGCTCTTTTTATGTGCCCAGGATTATACGGGCATATACAACTCAATAAATGTCAGCAGTTATCTGTCATCACGATTTTAAAGCATTCTCATCTGGAGACAGCAAGAGCCAGCCACAACACCACCATATGGCTCTCTGGTAGACACTCCCTCGGGTTGTTGGGGTAAGAATCCTTGACGGATCCCTAAGACGAAGGCCCTAGAACAATAAGGACTTGCAGAAATCCCCATGAGTATCTGCTGCCCTGCCGTGCCCCTCGCTCACTCTTTAAAGACAGCGGTCCGTTCAGGCACCACTTAATAATACACTCAAACACTTCTGAAATATCTACAGCACGCTAGGAGGAATCCCAAATTATATCCCCAGCTTGCCTCTTTCTTCCAAGCTTCTGTCCCTGACTGCTACACAAATGTAATGTCCTCCACGACTTAAAGCTTTACATTTTATACTTGAATTTACTTACCATCTCACCAGATGAGCTCTTCTCCATTTATATTGTTGTAAATTGCTATTACCATTCTCCTGATCACTAAACCTCCAAGTCTTCTCTGACTACAATCCTGATAATTCTTTCTTCACAAAATGCACTTAAATGTTCCTCTCCACCCTGCTGTCACCACCCCAGTGTCAGGCATTTGTCACCTAACACCTAGATGATCATAACAGGAATCTAAAATTCTCTCAATCATATTCTACTTTCACTCTGCCTGCAGCTCATCTTCTGATATCAGAGCCCTACTCCAAAAGAGTATATGATTGCTCACTGCTTATAGCTTCCATCAGCTTCCCTTCAGCATCAATCCCATACCAGGAACATAGCATACAAAAATCATGTTTCTGCTCTGGAGACTTCATAGGCTAATACAAGCAGAAGTCAGTCCAAGATTCTTGGCCCACTGTCTGAGGTCTCTGGCTATCAAACTCTCTCTGGTTTACAACTCTACAAATTCATGTAAGATGTTCCTTCCATCAAGGAGATTTAGATTCTTTAAACTCTAAACTTTTGCTCATGACATGTCCATCCTCCTGTACCCAATCCAGACATCCTCTCTCCTTATCTAAACCCTACCTATTCTTTGAGGCCCAGCTTAGGTTCGATTTGCTTCTCTAGCCTGACTGTCCTGTAAGCATTCTCTGACATATGGTATCTCTTTATCTAAAGCATGTGGCTATACTAGTATTTAACTTTTCACGCCTTCATATAGCGCCTGCCTCATTCACCTGCAGGATCCTAGAAGGTCAGGTCCTTCTCAGAAGGTGAGTGTCAGTCCCACACTTTCTCAGTAGCTTTACAGTGCCTGTCATAGGGCTTTGCACTTCACTTCATGGGAAATAGATGGGGAAACAGTGGAAACAGTGTCAGATTTTATTTTGGGGGGCTCCAAAATCACTGCAGATGGTGACTGCAGCCATGAAATTAAAAGACGCTTACTCCTTGGAAAGAAAGTTATGACCAACCTAGATAGCATATTGAAAAGCAGAGACATTACTTTGCCAACAAAGGTCCGTCTAGTCCAGGCTATGGTTTTTCCAGTGGTCATGTATGGATGCGAGAGTTGGACTGTGAAGAAGGCTGAGCGCCGAAGAATTGATGCTTTTGAACTGTGGTGCTGGAGAAGACTCTTGAGAGTCCCTTGGACTGCAAGGAGATCCAGCCAGTCCATCCTAAAGGAGATCAGTCCTGGGTGTTCATTGGAAGGACTGATGCTGAAGCTGAAGCTCTAGTACTTTGGCCACCTCATGCGAAGAGTTGACTCATTGGAAAAGACTCTGATGCTGGGAGGGATTTGGGGCAGGAGGAGAAGAGGACAACAGAGGATGAGATGGCTGGATGGCATCACTGACTCGATCCACATGAGTCTGGGTGAACTCCGGGAGTTGGTGATGGACAGGGAGGCCTGGCGTGCTGCGATTCATGGGGTCGCAGAGTTGGAAAGGACTGAGCGACTGAACTGAATGTGTTGACTGGACAAGGTTTTAGAAAACCTAGTTGCTTTGTTTCCAGGATAATGAGGTCTAACAACATTACTAAAGCTGTTGTAAATAAGTGGCTACATTCACTCCTACATCAAAGCTTTTATGGCTTTCAAGGTTATTTAATGGCTTACTTACCTACCACCCACAGCAAAATCAGAGATTGCGTAATAATAGGATTTGAGAACTTTGGGGTCGTTAAACACTTCATCTCCAAAAGTGTTCAGGCGATTGAGAGTTACTCTGATGTCAGTGGCAGTTACCCATTCCTGCCAGAAAATAAAAACATAGAAAAGATGGTAAAGGCACTGAATATAAGAGACATGTATGTGACGAAATCTTCTAAACAGTTAATGTGTCATTTAACTTAAGTCTTCTTCTGGCATTAACTCTATTATACTACTCAAAGACTTCCTTTAATATCCTTTTATTTTTCTCCTTGACTTTTCCCTTCTTGGATCTAAGCTGTTACTTCACCACTCAGAATCCCCCAAGGCAGAAACAATACTAGTTTCTTCACAAGGCTGTAGAAAGGCTTAAATGAAATATGCTTTTCAATACTCAGCATACATTAGGTACTCAATACACACGTCCTGTCTCTCCACTCTATATCTACACCCCAAAGCCAGCCTAGAGAAAGCCAACAGAGTTCACAAAGCGCCACAACCGCATTCAATATGCTGGTCATTGCCTCCTCCTGCCCATCTTGTTCCATCTCCCTTTCCCTTTTACCCCAACCACTCCTGACAGATCTGGGAGACACATTCCAAAGCAATCGATCATTCCACTGGCCTGAACCAATCAGACGTACTCTTTTGTCCTGACCCTTCCCAAATGTCGCTTCTTGTGAGGCCTTCCCTGGCCATGCTATCTAAAATTGCCTCCACCATCACTACTTCCAACTTCCTATTTCCCATCACAATTTTATTAAAATTGTCTGTTTCCATCACCACCACCTGCCCACCCCACCACTGCCACATCAGATTATAAACTCCACAGGGCAGGAATTTTTTTGTTTTTGTTCACTGCATTTCACTGCTGGTTAGCATATACTTGGTGCTCATATTAACATTCACCAAGGAGAAGACCCTTGAGAGTCCTTTAGACAGCAAGGAGATCAAACCAGTCAATCCTAATGGAAACCAACCCTGAATATTCACTGGAAGGACTGATGCTAAAGCTGAAGCTCCAATCCTCTGGCCACTTGATGTGAAGAACTAACTCACTGGAAAAGACCCTGATGCTTGCAAACACTGAGGGCAGGAGGAGAAGGGGACGGCAAGGGATGAGATGGTTGGATGGCATCACTGACTCAATGGACATGAGTGTGAACAAACTCAAGGAGATTGTGAAGGACAGGGAAGCCTGGCATGCTGCAGTTCATGGGAAGGCAAAGAGTTGGACACAACCTAGCCACTGAACAACAAGCAAATGGGCAGACTGGTAGAAACTACAACTGATCAAGATGGCAGGTCTATCATAATGGCAGAGGACAAGAAGGAAGGTTATACAGTTTCCCCTAGGTTTTATGAGATCTGAGTGCTTATAATAAATGCCCTTTCATTGAGCTAATTTTAGTCAGATGTTTACATCTGGAGTAATTGTAACAATGATCCCGAGGAACCATGTCTGCCAGTGTCCAAGCCCTGTGTATTCCCTTTTCACGCTGATCCTAGGTAGGCAAAAGGCTTGCTTTGGCCAGAGAAACAGCAGTGAACGTGGCACCGGCAGAAGACTGATATATATGTGTGCCCTGCGACTTACCCTCTTGAATACTTTCACCATCACATGAAGAAGCCTAGTCTAGCCTCCTTGAGGACGTAAGATGACAGGGAGAAGATAAACCCAGCTCCCATCCCAGCTGACTGGCCAGGGAGTGACCTCAGGCCAACACAGATTCATGGGAAACAAGAAATCAAGGCTGTTTAAAACCATGAAGTTTTAGAGTGGTGTATTACATGTAATGACCCAAAGATGCCACGCCCACTTTTAGTTCTCTCCTGGGACTGCATCTCAGCATCACCAGCGGAGACGTAACAAGCCAAGTGCAGAGCTGAAGGCATCTGTTTTCAGAAGGCTTCACGTGAGACAGGGAGGCACACCCCTGATTAAGAATCACTGCTTACACCATGCCAAACACCTGGCAGATACAACACAGAGAGCTCATCAAGGCTAATCTCCGTGAAGCCTCCATGTATAATTAGAAAGGAGAAGAGATGGTGATTTCACCATATCCAAACTTGGAACTCCAATAACAACTCCCACTCACGGTCACAATGTCAGGAATCTTTTAGTCGTCTGTAGTGTAAATAGCTGAACAGATCTCTGTGTTTAGCGCTTGTATCTTCGACAGGCTTCAACTTTATCACGGCTTTTTTTGAATAAAAGCTTCTCAAGAGCTGAATCTCAGACTTTTTCCTTCACAATTGGCATCTTAAAGAAAACAGACTCTAGAACTAGACTTTCTAGGTTTTGAATCCCAGTTTAGTGGCTAGAAACAGTGTAACTTGGGGCAAGTGATTTTATCTTTTCTGGGCCTCTGATTCCTCATCTGTAAAATGGAGATAATAAAAGTGTCTACCTTATAGAGTTATTAGGAGAGTTAAATGTGTTAATATATTTAATGTATCTAAAGGGCTTAGAACAACCCTTGGCACACTATGGCACACTATAGTAAGTGCTATAATAAATGCTAATCATTATTATAAATCACTACATGCTCAGCAATATTCAACACTGAAACCAGGAAGGTTTCTGAGAGATCACACAGCTTTTAGAGGGAGGCTCAAGGAGCAATGAGGGTAGGAGCCATCTGCCTCTGTCCTCACTGTCAGATCGGCTACTGGTCAGATCAGTTACCCTTCCTTGGTAGCTGTATATCAGAGTCAGAGCTCTTACATCCAGAGACACATAACTGATGCTTCTGCATAATGATACTAAGTGACCAAATCTATTGCGAATGCCCACAGCCTTTTGTCACATTTAGTCTTACGAGTTTCTGAGGCGCGAAGAGTAAGAAACATCGGAGCGCCTATAGCTGGGGAACTGATTTAAGACAAGCTGACAAGGCATACCGTCAGCAATGGGGCGAGAGAACCACAGTCACATTACCTCACTGCTTTTTCCTACTGAATACATGGTTCCTCTCTAGGACAGTAAAATATAATAACTTGTGTATAAAGAATCAAAGCCAGGAAACATACGCCAGTTGATCAACTTAGACTTGTGGACACAGCAGGGGAAAAAGAGGGTGGGAGGAATGGAGAGAGTAGCACTGACGTACATACACTACCATGCCTAACACAGCTAGCTCGTGGGAAGCTGCTGTGCAACACAGGGGGCTCAGCTCAGTGCTCCGTGAGGACCCAGAGGGGTGGGAAAGGAGGGGTGAGAGGGAGGCTCAAGAGGGAGAGGACATATGTATACTTATAGCTGATTTGCGTTGTTGTACAGCAGAAACCCACACCACATTGTAAAGCAATTATCCTCCAATTAAACATTTAAAAAAATTTTATATTTGTAGATCATTTCTCCCGTAGGTAATCTGTTTCTTCATCTACTAGAGTCAGTTATTCTTCCTGCCATTTATTTTGAATACATCTTCCTGCCATTGAAAGAAATTTTCTGAAAGGCCTTTGCAAACATACTCACTGCTCACCAGAACCCTCAGAGTTTACCAAAATCAAGACGTACAATGGAAGGGAGGAACTGGACTCAGACAGAATATAGTCTTGTCTTTTTCCACTGTCCAAAGCCACACAGCCAAATTAGACAAAGAGTCCTTGAACATAAAAAATTCCAAAGAGAGAGAATGATGAGGCTACAAAGGCATAACACCCAGAAAAACAGGGGCATTCCCTACTTAGAAGTCACAATAACTCTTCATAAAATATATGTAGCACTTGCAAACCCACATCCAGTCACAGCAAATTAATATGGGCTGCCCCCATTTAGATGTTAGCTTCAGCCATGTGATGGAAGCATCTGTGATTGGTGTCAATGTGCTGAGGATGGCAGGACACTCATCCGCCTTTCCAAAATCAATAGCCAGAACATAAGAAATGGTCACAGACATCTAAGCAATACAGAAAGATTCCAAATTGTAGTGCATGAGGAACAGGCACACAGAATTTATGAAAAAAACACTCTCTGAATCGATTGCCACCGAGGGACAAGCTTCTATCACCATCCTTAAGCACTACACCTGGATAGCTAAATTCACATCTCGACATAAAAACCAGTGCCTTTAGGTGATGAAGAGTTTTCATAATGATTGGCAACAGTGCCAGACAACCAAAATTTCCTTGTAAAATAATAAAGGGGGCTTCCCTGGTGGCTCAGTGATAAAGAATCTACCTGCCAATGCAGGAGACATGGGGTTGGATTCCTCATCCCGGAAGATCCCACATGCCAGGAAGCAACTAAGCCCGTGCACCACAAGTACTGAGCCTGTGCTCCAGGGCCCAAGAACCGCAGCTGCTGAGCCCACGTGCTGCAACTACTGAAGCCCGTGCCCCAGAGCCCATGCCCAGTAGCAAGAGAGGGCACTGCGGTGAGAAGCCTGCACGCCACCAGGGCGAGTAGCCCCCACTCATCACAACTAGAGAAGAGCCCACGCAGCAACGAAGGCCCAGCACAGCCAAGGAGAAATAAGAGCTTTTTAAAAAACAGCAAAGGAAGGTAGAGTTCTTAGACATCTTATTTCAGTTGTTCCCTCTTGCCAACATTAAAAGGTAAGTCTTTTTTTTTTTTGTATTTTGTCAAATCAAAGAGGTAAGACAAGATTAAAAACAAACAAACAAAAAAAACCCAAAAAAACCCAGCAGATTCATTCAAATACCCTCCTTCAAAAGGAAGGTAAAGGACCAAAATATTTCCACTGCAAGTACAGAGATGCAAGTTAAAATTGCTTAGCATTTCAAAGTATCTGTAAAGTTTACATCCCAGGATACATGTGCACGCAAACACAAGAACAAACATCAGTGGGGCAGCAGGAACGAAACTACTCTCCTCATTTGTTATGAGTACACAGGAGAGCAGAATAAAGTCCAGCTGTCTGTCCTGACCCTTACTCCAAAAGCAGGCCTGCGGGCCCCCACTATGATGATCTTCCCACGCCCTGCATGTGGAACAACTCAGCGGCTACCAGGCCAAGCTCTGGGTGCCTACCTGCAGCACAGGGCTATTGTCGAAGTTGTAGGCACTGGGCCTTCCTTCCAGGGTTGAAAAGGCCACGTTGCCCCCGGTGAGAGGAGAAATGTCGCTGAACTCATCTGTGCACAAGGCCTGCTGCTCGTCGCCTCCCGTGCGGATGAAGCCCCTGTTTGCCTTCGAGTAGGTGTTCTCGCAGGAGCCGCTGTAGTACTGGTAAGGGATCCAGGGCCCATCTTCCCGCGTGCGCTTGTAAATGGCGAAGCTCTCCGGGCGGCTGGTGTGGAACTTGAGGCGCACGTATGTGATGTCAAATGCTTTTCCTGTTGGGGCAAACACGTGGATGTTTGTAAGTCATGTGGATGAAGCGAAGAACCCTCCGCTATTCCCACTCTGCTCTGGAACTCAACAAAGAAAGGGGATACAAACCACCCTATGCACACTAGACTAAGAGTGTTCCAGAACGCACGACACGTTGGCTGTGCCAGACAGGCCATTCTCAGCCTGGAAACTGTGTTTTTTCCCACAGACATGCGTTATGGCTGGGCTCAGAAGCTGGCTTGTAAAAGCCCATTTATGATGTATGCTGTTGAAATTTTGCTTCCCATGAAAACTGACAGTATATATTATGTACTTATACTGTGAAATGAAAGTAAAATTGAGTGAAAAAGTGCATTTTATCCTCAATGCTGTTGCTTCTACAAAAGCTTAATTGAAAGGCAGAAAAGAAAATATTTGCTAGCTTTCTTCTGGGTACTTCCAAGATTTTCAAAAACTCATTCTTTATGCATTTTAATTTCTCTTCTTGATGCAAGAAGAGTATCATCAAGACTAATCTTTCTTTCTTTACCAGATTCTGGAAGAGAAATTTGAGAGATAAGGTCAGGAGTTGAGTAGGAATAAAGAAAAAAAAATTTCTCCAGTCACTGAACAGAGACAAAAAGAGAGAGAGACAGAGAAGAGAAAGGCAGTTTAAAAAAGCTGTATTCAGAAGAGAATATATGGGACATGAGTGCCGAGCAGGGAACAGCAGCAAGGAGCAGGAGTCAACGGGCTGTCAGGCCTTTCGGAGCCCAGTCACTGGGTCTGGCAGCGCCAGAACATGGTCTGACGGCTGGGCCAGTGTGGGTGCTGGCCAGCAGGACTTCAGGTGGGCAAGAAAGATACTGTGCAGTATGGCAGAAACCACCACAATACTGTAATCAACCTCCAATTAAAATAATCGTAAAAAAAAGAAAAGATAATGTGTAACTGGTTTTAAACGCCATTCATTCACAAATGGGTCTTCCCATCAGGTTTTGTCAAGAAGGTTTTCTGGGGCACACCTACCCGCTCAGACCCATGTTGTATATTTCGGGGGACAAGGTATGTCAGAAACAGGGTGTCTCTTCTGTGTGAATCAACTTCCCAGGAAGAACCCTCCTCCAGGACCTGGAGTGGAGGGGTTCCTGCACTCCCACAAGTGTTGAGGAGAGACTTCTATCATTGTCTCACTTCCTCACACCCACTCACCCCCGGGGAGGAGTGATGCTCGTGTGTGGCCTGGAATCTCCTCAACTCTCTCCTCTCTGCAGCCGGGGCCCCCCTCCTCTCCCTCACTCCTCAGAGCACCCCTCCTCCGCCGGGTCGGGGAGGCCTGCTGGCACCCTGCTACTCCATCCAGGACTGAGTGGGTGAGTTCAACCTGGGTGGGGAAGTATGGGCTGCACATCCATGCTCTCTTCTTCAAGTCAGCTTTATCCAGGATAAAACTGATCAGATAAGCCAAATCTGACTCTATGGTCCAGATGTTAAAAGAGGGGTTTAACTGTACCCATATACATGAAATGCATTCACACACATAAGATCTTGAACATAAAGATGTATGCATGAAGGAAAAAAACACAGGACTGGGCAATGCAAGACCAAAGTACAGATCCTGACTCCTCAATTACTAGCTGTGGGATCTCTAGTACTTTCTCCATCACTTTCTGCTCTGTAGAAATGAGGATAATACAGACATAGAGAACAGATTTGTGGTTGCCAAGGGGGAGGTGGGGGTTGGGGAGGGAAAGATTTGGAGTTTCAGATTAGTAAATGCAAACTATTTCGTATAGAATGGATAAATAACAAGGTCCTACTTATAGCACAGGGAACTATATTCAATATCCTGTGAGAAACCATAATGGAAAAGAATACGAAAAAGAATATATGTATATAACTGAATCACCATGCTGTATAGCAGAAATTAATACAATATTATAAATCAACTATATATCAATAATTTTTTTCAAAAATAAAAAAAATGAGAGTGATGACCCCTGAGCCACATATCTCAAAGAGTTGCTGGAAGGTCAAACTAAGATTCTGCGTATCTGCATATACTTGATTAGTTATAAAATTGTATACAGAGTATGTATAATATACATATATCCTGAATTTTATATATAATCATGAAATTGTATATATATATTCATATATATAACTGTATATATAGTCATGAAATTGGAGCTTAAAGACAACTGTCTCTTCAATCTAGTCTGAGATATAAGTGCTAAGGCTTTCAGGGTTTTGGTAGCATTACGTTGGTTGAACACTAGGCCAGCTGGCTTGTTTCTCAGTACCATTATCAGAGGTGGCCCAGTGGTAGACTCTGCCTGCCAAGCATGAGACCTGGGTTTGATCCCTGGGTTGGGAAGGTCCTCGAGAGAGGGAAATGGCAACCCACTCCAGTATTCTTGCCATGGAAAATCCCACGGAGCCTGGTGGGCTAGAATCCATGGGGTCACAAAGAGATGGACATGACTTAGCAACTAAACAGCAGAAGCATACAAATAGAAAGCATTACTGTAATACAGTACAGAGGACAATTCCTGAACTAGGATCCTGGAGATGTTCACACACAAGAGCCTGATTGCACAAGGGCCTACCTGATACAGTTGCCAAAGAATATAACACAAACCTGGACCCTTTATCTAGGAAGCACTGCAACACTTTGGACACAGGCCATGCAAATACAGCTTACAACACTCCTGTTAAAAGAATGCAAATTGAACCTGTATCTCTCTACCGTGTCAAAAATGTAAAGAAGCCACCTGTGAATGAGGGCGAGGTTATAATACAGTATCAATGGCATTCCAGAGACTATCTAAAACATTCTGGAATGGTAAAACAATTTAGTTCATGAGTACGTGGCTTGGGATGTTCAAAGGCTTACTAATCTTTGGACTACAGATTACCCTTGCTTTTCTATTCTGTCTACATTTCTGCCATTTCATTGTTCTTTAGCAACCCAATCTGCAAGAGGACAGATCAAAGGAGAGAAGGCGAAATGGATCTGGGTATCCAGTGTCCCAGACAAACATCTGCACCACAAAGCCACACGCTGAAAGAAACAGGGATATGCGGTCACTCAGCGTCGGCATGGAACATTAGAAAAGCAACTCTGCTAGCACTGAGCTCTGAAGGAGCCTAGCTTGCTGGCACTGGCCCTGTCTCCCCACGCCTCATTTTCAGAGGTGCTTTTTTCATTCTAACTTTTAGCTACGGCTGAAAGAGGTGGCAGTCTGTGGCTATCTGGAAAGGAGGCTCCCACATTCCACATGACGAGATGGACACATGTATGACCTTTGGTGTTGCGGCCAACCCAGCCGTGGATGCTGACCACTGCAATTCCATGTGATGAATGCTATGACGGAGAAGGACATGAGGTTTGGGGAGCCTGGAGGAAAGTCACCTCACCCACATTTGTGAGGTCAAGAAACATTTTCGAGAGGAAGTGACATCTAAACCCAAGACCTGAGAAATGCAGAGGGATTTGCTAGGCCAATGGAGACCAGTTGTCCAGGCAGATGGAACAGGATGTATGAAAGAACAGAGGACACAGAGGGGTGGAGTACAGCTAGGACTGGGGAGGGTGGCTGGAGACAAGGCAGCTAGCAAGCATGGCATGCTGGGCCTGAGGCCATGCTAAAGAGCAACTTCAATCCCACTGACAAGCCAACTGAGGGATTTATGTCAAGAAATGGATGATCACGTTTGATTTTTAGAAAGATCATTCTGGCCACTGTGTAGAGATTAGGTTAGAAGGGACAGGGCTAAAGGTGGGAAGAACTGTTAGAAAGATGCGGCAGTAGTCCTGGCCAACAGTGGCTGCACTCAGTCAGGGAGAGCTGGAGCAGAGAGAAATGAATGGACTTGGGTGACATGCAGCTGTGTGCGTGCATGCTCAGTCTCTCAGACATGTAGTCAGCAGACCTCACTATCCATAATAATTTGGTAACTGATGGAGGGAAGCAGAAGTCATTTCCAATTGCCTTGTCTACTTTTACCCTACTGACATTCAGTTTCATTGCTGAAGTTCCTTCTACGTGTTCTGTAAGGCGGTAGGATGGGGAGGGAGGTGGGAGGGGGGTTCATGTTTGGGAACGCACGTAAGAATTAAAGATTTTAAAATTAAAAAAATAAATTAAAAAAAAAAAAAGAATAACATTCAGTTTCCTAGTTTAAAAACAACCAAATGGAGAGACATACCATACCATCCACTGCAACAGATAACAAAGGAGGTTAAGCAAAACTGGAGGCAGGAGAGGAGGGCATGATTGGGAGATGCGTTCTATCTTGGATACGCAAGATTTAAGGTGTCTATGGTCACCGAGACAAGGGAAAAAAAAAAAACGTCTGGTAGGGAGTTGGATGTGAATGATCTGAAGGCCCAAGAGAGACATCTAAGATGGAGATACAGATTTGGGATTCAAGGACTTTCCTGGTGGTTCAGCAGTTAAGACTCCACACTTTCAATGCAGGGGTCGCGGGTTCAATCCCTGGTCGGGAAACTTAAGATCCCACATGCCCCACAGTGTGGCCAAAATAAATTTTTTTTTAGTTTTTCAAAAGTTAAAAGAAGATCTAGGACTCATTAGCTCACAGTTGGATAATGAAGACGTGCCATGGCTGCGACCAAAGAGGGCAGGAGTGCTGAGTGAGAAGAGAGGTGACTTTTGGGGTCATGCTGAAGAACATCAACATTTAAAGCACAGCCAGAAAAAGAAGTGACAGAGGGGACTAGGACGACCAGAGGGAGGAGGGCAAGTCAGAGAGTACAAATATCATGGACGCCAAGAGGGAAATAAATAACCAGTGGTGTTTAAATCTGCTGAGCGAGTCAAGTAAGATAATGACTAAGAAGCATCCACTAGCTTCAAGCCACAAAGAGGTCACCGCAAGGAGGTGGGAGGGGGGTTCAGGATGGGGAACACAGGTACACCCGTGGCAGATTCATGTCAATGTACGGCCAAACCACGACAATATTGTACAGTAATTAGCCTCCAATTAAAATAAATTAATTTATATTTAAAAAAAAAAAGAGGTCACCGCTGCGCTTAGTGAGGATAGTTCCACTGGCAGGGATCTTACTGAACGAGAACTGAGAACCCATGGCAGACAGGTGGTGGAAATGCAGACACAGTGAGGGCAGCCGACCTGGTCTGACATCTCGATCAAGTGGAGGAGAAAGAGAAGACCACACAGCTGGAGGGGTACAGGGCCAGGGAAGATGCCTCCCTTTAAGGTGACAGAAGATACAAGGAGACACTGCTGTTGTGCTCCAGCCAGCAGAAAGGCAAAGACTGTAGAAACGAGGCTGGGAAACGAGAATGTGATTCAGCGCTGTGAAAGGACTGGCTCCATATGGGAGGAAGCCTGCGCCTTGCCTTCTACCTGAGTGCAAAAGCAAGGGATTTAGTAGGCTTTAGTCCACGGGGTCTCGAAGACTTGGACACGACTGAGCGACTTCACTTTCACTTTTCACTTTTATGCATTGGAGAAGGAAATGGCAACCCACTCCAGTGTTCTTGCCTGGAGAATCCCAGGGATGGGGGAGCCTGGTGGGCTGCTGTCTATGGGGTCGCACAGAGTTGGACATGACTGAAGCAACTTAGCAGCAGCAGCAGCCGCATCAGGGGATGGAAGTTGAAAGTGTTCAAACTGATGACTATTTTTTCTGTGCAGTGACAATCAAAGGTACCTGCTAAGGGGCTGAGGGCAAAGCCTGTGGAGAATGTTAGGTGGGGAATATCTGAAGAGAATGGAGACCCAAGACAGAAACTAGCAGAAAGCTAACAGGAGAGAAAGAAGACACGCAGGACAGAGACAAGGCTGCCAGGTAAGGGCACGGCCAACTTCGAGGAGGTGGGATTTTCTAGAGAAGCACTTCGTTCCCACTGTACATACAGGTGCAATGGATGGACAGTGCAGGAGGACTGATGTTACTTCAAGGATTTCCTTGGCAGTCCAGTGGCTAAGACTCCACACTGCCGCTGCAGGCGGCACAGGTGTGATCCCTGGTCAGGGATCCTGCATGCCTCGAGGGGTGGCTCCCAAAATAAACAAATCAGAAAGTAAATACAGAAAGTGGAGTGGAATAGTCACGGCTTGAACATTGTGTGTTATCTGGAACTACCTGTCATCATGAATAATCAAGAATTGAAAACTTAGGAGCCAGTTTTTATTTCATTAAACAACTACAGTTGAGACCTGCCACACGCTTGTTCACACACACTCTCTCTCATTATACTTCCCTGCTCCTTATCTGTCCATCCTACTCATTTCACAGTAGACAGAGAAAGACGGTCTCACTCATCTACCACTTAACAGAAAAAGAGGACGAGGTCTCCGTTTTTCCAGTCCAAGGACAGCTACCATAATATCTTCATAATGTGGGGGCACACAAAAGTAGACAATATGACTTCAAAGTAAAGGAGCCAAGCAAAGCAATGAAGAAAATCAGTAAGATCTTGTCTGGAAAGTATTCCAGCCACTATACAGCTTAGAAGGTCTTCTCCCTTCACCTCGCCTTCACGCACATGAAGACTAACCCAGGATATACACACCCTCAAGAAAATATTTAGCTTCTGAATGTTCTGCTGCCTCCCACCCTCACCCCTCGCTGCCACATTCCTTCCATAAACAAAAAGACTCAAGTGCAGATGTTCAGACCCAAGCACACAAAGCTAACCAACACTTCCTGCTCTGAACCCTACAGTGCGTGCGGCCAAGGGATCGAGAGAGGAAGGGACCACAGCCTGGACAACGAGAATCCAGCCTCTGTCCACACAGGGTCGAGCCGAGGAATTCTGCATCAGCCTCCTCCATGGTGAAGTATTTCTAATCTCTCTGAGTTGGGGAGAAACCGTTCCTGTCTCAGAACTGGAGTCAAGTACTGACTGCGGCGGAACATGAATGCTTCTCTGTTATGTGCGGCTCAGAGAATTCCACGGGAAGTTGTGCAATAGCGTCCCTTACAGAGAAGTAATGAATGACAATGGATGTACAGAGCTGCACGAACTTTCAACATGCCCTTGCATGGCCTGGACTAGAGGAGAACGAGCTCATTCTGAAGCATCATATGAGGAGTCACCGACCCACTGCTGTTCTTATATGCTCTCTCCTTGATCTGAGATAGACATGCACACGTGTTTAGCCATATCCGACTCTCTGCAACGCTCTAGACTGTAGCCAGCCAGCTCCTCTTGTCCATGGAGTTTTCTAGGCAAAGTATACTGGAATGGGTTGCCATTTCCAATACCAGGGGATCATCCCAACTCAGGGATCAAACCCACGTCTCCTGCATCCCCTGCATTGGCAGGCAGATTCTTTACCACTAGGGCCACCTGGGAATACGAAACTTTAATGAGGCTGTAGCACAGAAAGTCGATTAGAGATGGGAGATGTTTAAGCTACTAGACGGGAGTCTCCAAACAGTTAACACAAACAGTAGTCGCAGAAAACAACTACTTGAAAACGTTTCCAATTTTGTTAGGATAACTGCTGGCTGAAATAGGAGTTCCCAGGACAACGTGTACAGCTGCATACCAGCTGTTATTGTTCCACCTCAGCAGACAGATTGTACAAATACGGCCTCGCCAATCAAGATGACCCAGGGCCAAGTTAATGCTGAATGTGGGATCCTCAAGTGGACACAGATGGGTGATCAGAAAGCATGGAGAGGAACCATCAAGCACAGACAGAATGTGTTGGGGGGTGATCTGGGTACACGGAGTCAATCCAACTGTTAGGGGACTCAGCCCTAATTGCCTGCTGAGAGGCTAGTTTCTGTGGCTCAATTCTCATCTTCAAAATAGATTGTCTTTAAAAACTGATTATCCCACTCCTGTCCCTTAAATTTTAGTGCTCTTTTTGTATGTCCTCTCTCTTGTCAACCAGCTAAATGTCAACAGCGTAAGGAGACAATCCTACAGGAACTACATCTGAATCAGCACAACTGACAAAGGAGGACAAGTCATCTTTACAGTTCCCTATGAAACAGTCGTTCTTTCACCGAATTTATTAACACAAATGCAAGAGCATCCACAACTGGAGAAAGCATCCCTTTCAAATGAATAAACAAAATGTTCAAATTTCCAGGTACACGCAGAAGGCACATTCCATCACATACGAGCCCCTGTCATGACAGAAAGACATGCTGAGATGATAGTGCTGGAACACAGTTTCCATTCCAAGCTGCCATGGGAAACGCAACAAAGCAGGCAGGGAAAACAGACCAAGTGAAGATAACCATTTTAGAATTTTTTAAAAAGCTAATAAAATTCTCTACCACAGGCTATGTATTAGAAATAATGGTATGGCTATAACAATAAAGCTAAGGAGAAAACTCAAGTTTTAAAATGGATTGGTATGATTTGGGAGAAAATAAACCCATAATCTCTTGGGGAAACTAGATTTTTCCCTAAAGGACCAAATTTAAAGTTCAAGGCAAACAAGACAGTTTTACTCTCTCCCTATCACCTGCTAAACTTCTACTTAGCGTGATTGCTGAATAAGACCATGGGCACTAACTTAGTATAGCAATCCTCAAAAACTAAAATCCTGCTTGTGTTCCCCAACGGTAATATCCAAAATTGCTACATAGTCTTCAGCAAATTGAAGGGTCGAAATTGATTTGTGTTACACACTAAATAAATAAGGAATCATCATACAATTGTTACGCGGACAGAGAGAATTCTTAACTGAACACTAGAACATCAAACACTTTTGGAAGGTAATTTCAAAATAGGTGCAAATTACTGTTAGAGGTCACAGATGTTTTCCTTTATTGAAACATCAGATAAATGTATCTCGATTTGTATATCCTACCATTTTATTTGAATCTGTTACCTGAAGAGACAAGATTCGCAAGCAAAATTTCAAGCCAAGAACTGGGCATATGACTTATTAACCCAAACCTCATGCTTGCAGACTCAATACCAGCCCTAATTCAGGCTAGTAGGTCACAAGCATGCCTGAAATCCTTGAGCCAAGAGAAAGGAATGAAGCCAGCATTTACTCCCACTCGTCCAAGCTGAGGCAAAAAAATCCACTCTGACGAACATCAGAGTTCTAAACTGCAAGGAACTGAGTGATGTGGAAGATTTAAAGGAATCACACAAAGAAAGTGGTTAATTATAATAGCAAAGAAATAAGGAAATAAACAGGCAATGAAATATAAGTTCCATAAATAAAACCCATACTTTAAAACCAATATTTTTTAAGACATGAAAAAGATGTCTAATTGTTCAAGACATGATAAGGAAAAATGACACCAGTTTTATGGGTAGCTATCTCTTGTTCTGTGACATCTGTACACTATTGAGATCTGACTATTTTTAACTACCATCCCTAGCAGAAGACTGAAGAACTTTAAAACAGTAGAGAGAAAATCTGACTGGCAAAAATAAGAGATTCTAATATAGTCATAATGGTAAAGTCACAGACCAAGATGATTTCTAATAAACCCTCCCTACATACAAAAAAAATCACAGAAAGTTAACCCATAGTGTACTTTTACTCATTCAATAACTATTTGCTAAGTGAATTTAAGTGACAGTCCATCATGACAAGCTATTTAGAAACCCAGTCCTTCATTTTGCTAGAATGCCTCTTACTCTCCAGTTTAAATCTTGAACTCAGCTCTCTATGCCTCCAGATCATAAACTATTTGTATCTGTCCTCAATGGAAGAAACAATTACAAATACCATAAAATATCTTAAGTACTAAAATTTTTTTCTCGGTTTTCACAATAGTGTAATTTCTTACCACAGTCACCTATTAGATCAGTTAGTAGCCATAACCTGTGTTAATAACTGCAAGTCCAGACTCTCCCATTCATTCCTCAAATACCTGCTGAGCACCTACGATGCCACTGTCCTAGGCACTATTCCAGGCACTGGGGCTACAGCAGAAAAGCAGACGCCAAGGTCCCGACTTAGTGGGGCTTACAATGCAGTAGGGAGTGGGAGTGAGTAAGGGAGAAATAAAAACACAAAAAATAAAAACAAAAATCTTGTGTGTCAGATGGTAAATGACATGATAAAGAACGAACAAGGGACAGAAAGTATGGGAACGGAGTGGTATTTAACGCAGTGTCAGAGATGGCCTCTCCGATGCAGATAAGGCGACATTCTGGGAAAGCATAAAGTGAGGAGACATCTGGGGGAAGAACACGCCAGGAAGGACACCCCCGAGGCAGGTGCGCTGGCCCGTTCCAGGGAAGATGAAGAGGCCAGTGTGGCCAGAGTGAACTAGAAGGAAAGGACAGGGCATGAGGTCAGGGAAGCTGAGGGGAGGGAGAGACTGCCGAGCATGCCAGCCTTTAGGCCACTATAAGACACTGGCTTTGCCTCTGAGTGAGATGAAAACCCACTGGAGGATTCTGCACAAGGGAGTAATACGATCTCACTACCCGTTTAAAGGCTCACTCTGGCTCCTTTACTGACAGGACTATGGAGGGGAGTACAGAGAGACAAGGCTAGTTGGGGGGTTTTGCAATCTCCCAGGTTGGAGATAACAGCAGCGTATCCCAGGGTGGTGGCAGCAAGCAGTGATCAGATTCTGACTACATTCTGAGGGGAGACCAGATCAGTTACTGATGGACTGGACATGGGGTGTAAGCTGTGGCAGCTATGAAGATCAAGCTGTCATTTACTGAGACAGCAAAGAACAGGGTAAGAACAAGTGTAGGGATGGAGTTCAGTTCTGCATATTTTAAGTTTGAAATGCTAATGAAACATCTGAGTAAAGATTTCAAGTCAGCCACTAAGATATACAAGTCTGGATTTCAAGGAGAGGTGCAAGCTAGAGAGAGAAATCTGAAAGTCATGACTCAAACAGACAGTCCTGAGAGCGACGGCATGAGATGAAAACACCTACAGAATGACTTGCTAGGTACACAACCGGGTCTTGGGACATACTAACTTTCAGTGATGGGGGAGGTAGGGAGGATTCAACACAGGAGACTCAAGAGGGACAGTCACTGAAGCAGAAAGAGAATCAACAGAGCAGAATTCCAGAAGCCAAGTTTAAAAAAAAAAAAACTTTTCAAGAATAAAAGAATGATCGACTTGAGTCAAATGGTTCTGAAAAGGTGAGAAAGATGAAAACGGAGTGTTGGCCACTGGATTTCACTGATTACTGCTGACCTTGACAGCAGATGGACTGGCAGAATGACAGGGATGAAAGCCAGAGAATGTGGAGGGGGTGGGGAGGACAGAGACTGGAGACATCTAATAAAGACATTTTTCCAAATAATTCTGCTAGGAAGAAATGGGGTGGTAAACAGAGGGGAGAAGAGAGGGTTCAGGGAGAAATCACTTTCTTGTCCAGGAAGACAGTACATGCTATGGTGATGGGATTGATCCAGTGCAGCAGCTGAATTTACACTGAACAGTAAGGATCATCTCTAGTGTTATGCAGATGGATTAGAGGAGGAAAAGAGACCTACTCTGGTGCACAGTGAAGTTCTTTGAGCCTTTCCAAAAATTTCTCTCAAGGAAGAAGAAATAACGGAATTAACAGGATCACTAAGTACCTAGATTGAAAAAGAGTTATCTGGTACAAACTATTATATATAGGATAGATAAACAACAAGGCCCTACTGTATAGCACAGGGAACTATATCCAATATCTTGTGATAAACCATAATGAAAAAGAATATTAAAAACAAAGTATATACATGTATAACTGAATCACTATGATGTACAGCAGAAATTAATACAACATTATGAATCAACTATACCAGAATAAACTTTTTTAGAAACTTAATCTGGTACCCAAACAGTTCAAAGACCACAGGAGCTCTGGAAGGCCTTCCCCAGTAGAGCCAGCCCAAATGGAGACTTTCTTGCTACAGCGGTCTCATAACCTAGCCCACAGTAAGGTACCAGACTAGCTGTTAGAATCAATCAGAAAATTTCTGAGAAAATGAAAACTGTTAAGCTTCATCCCCAGAAGTTCCATTTTGGTAGGTTTAGGGTGAATTCCCCAAATCTGCATTAAAAAAAAATTACCATAGGTGGTTTTTATGTACATTTGAAAAAATACTTACTATAAACACACCTCATCCTGGTTCTCACCCTTTAAAGCTTTAGGAAGGAAAGGTTCTGCCCCCTGTGCTACACTGTAGAATGAACTCTGGCACTCAGGAGTGGGGACTTCCACTTTCACATCATGTATTATAAGGTGAAATTTACTGCAAGTGTTAACTGTACAGGCAGGAGCAGTGAACCAGAGTAATAGCGGTCTATCTTCTTGCAGACACAGACATTAAACTACACAGGGGCTGCTCACTCCATAGCCAAGAAGGCTTGAGGTGACTGGACCAGGTGAACCCAAGCTCTACAACATTCTTCTCCATGCCAGTGTCCTCTATCATTCAACTTGTTTCCTCAAGGCCCTATTTCCCAGACAAGTAGAAATAAACATTCAATTTTAAGAAACCCCACCTACTGTTAGAGGTTTCACAGCGCTATTCTTCTCGTGGAGATGTGTTTGTGTGTTAGTCACTCAGTCATGTCTGACTCTTTGTGACCCCATGGGGTTTAGCCCACCAGGCTCCTCCGTCCACGGGATTTTCCAGGTGAGAATACCGAAGTTGGGTTGCCATCCCTTCTCTAGGGGATCTTTCTGACCCAGGGATTGAACCCAGGTCTCCTGCATAGCAGGCAGACTCTTTACTGTCTGAGCCACCAGGGACCTGATTCTCTGTAATCAGGTCAAGACTCTCTGTAATCCAAATTCTCTGACCCCTCTAGTTTCCATCCCTTCTTCCTCCTCCCAACAATTACTTAACAGTTTATAAAAGGACAGACCACCAACAGTTCTCAATGGCAAGAACAAATCTGGAAGCAAAGAGTTAACTTCTGCTTCAGTACACTCAAAAAGATAAGAAAACACTTTTTCTTCTTTGTCTAGAAGCCTAGACTTGTTTAATCCCAGTCTGTGTCGGGTAGTGCTGGCATTTTCAGGGAGAGTGTTACATTCTGTTGGGTAAAGACCAATGTGGAAATATTTACTTTTCAGAGAAGAAATTTCAGGTATTTATTTTTAAAAAATATATATATGCTTAAGAGTAAAGTACCAGACATTCACATTGCTATTAGAGAGAACAGGGGGGCGGGGTGGGGTGGGGGGTGAGATTGACTGAAGAATTTTAACACTTTAAAAATCCAGACTTAATACTCTGGATTTTAAATTCTCCCCTATCATTCACATCTGATCTATAGCGTGTGTTTGCTGTTTTGGAAATTCTTGGAGGTGACTGATCTCATCTCCCTCCAGAATCAAGCCTCAGGACACAACTTCAGTAGTTTTGAATCTAAGGCTGATCACACTGTAGTCCACAGACCCTCTCTAGCCTATCACCTATTTTTGTCAATAAATGCCCACTCACTGCACTTTGTCGATGGCTACTTTCTGGCTATAAGGACAAAGCTGAGCAATTGTGAGAGACACTGCAGGCCTAAAATATTTACTATGTGGCCTTTACGGAAAACGTCTGCCAATCCTGCTCTAAGAAATCAAAGAATACAAAAACAAAAAATTATACTAAAATCTTGTCTACCTCTTTTCTGCAAGGCATACTATGTTAAAAAAACAACTGGCCCAAGGATGTCTGAATTTTTTCTCTATGGTCTCGTAAAATATGGAAGGAGGAAGTCTATTCAGACATTTTTTTTTAAGATTAATAACAATTCAAATCCATTTGAAACCTAGATTTATTATTTCATAGGAAAATATTATTTCAAATGAATAGGCAAAAAAGATCAGCAATTAAAAGAAGAAGAGATGAAGAGTTAATGCATTTCAAAAGTCAAATCTGTAATAATGTTAGCCCACAAAAACGAACCAGTCAAGCAGAAAGACAAGAAAAACAGCACCCCTGGGAAAAGGAGCACCGGGTTTCCAGTGATGCCCCCTCTCAGATCCACCCCACGTGGAGACTTAATGAGCAAAAGCAGTGAAAGGAGGAAAACTGACAGGCAAACTCCACAGCAACCGCTGGGATGGCAGGAAAAAATGATGCTGAAAACTGCAAATAAAGTGGAAAAGGCAAGTCAATCCCACGTAGATCTCTGCGAGCTCCTCCCTCCCTTGTCCTCCGGGTAGGAATTCAGTCCTTCACACAGGCCTCCTTGTACTTCTGCTCTTCTGAGCGGATGGACAATTTACATCATGAGAACGCTCTGCCAGCTGGCACTCTCTCCACAAGCGACTGATTGTGAGCAGATGCCTTCATAAGATAAGGGTAAACGAACGTGCCCCTTCTTCATTTTTCATTCACCGCCCCCCCCCACCCTCTGTGCAGAGGAATGGAAATGCATGCTCTACACACTGTCTTTTAGAGACCAAAGTCTGTGTTCTTCACGTCCCTTCATTTCTCATGGGTGGTGCGTGGACTTGCTATTGCGTTTCTGATTACCCTGTGCCCCCCACCACATACCTAAGATGTATGCAATCTCACAATCTCCCTCGATTATCTGTGAACAACCCTGAGCTCCCAGACACAAGTGCCTGCTTATTTTTTCTAACGATTTAAACACTGACTACTCTCGAGCATAGCCTCAATTTAGAACATCTGAGAATCTACCACAACAAGAATCAAAACTTCCAGCCAGAAGTCAATCAAAATTATTGGTGTAGTCACTGTTACAGATGAAACAGTCACATTTAAATATTCTTTTCTCTGGTTAAATCATCTTCCTTTTAACATACATTATACTTTCAGAAGCTTCATTTTAAATTTCTCTTCAAAAGGAAAGTAGTGAGAGTTGCAATATCCCTTTTCAGGGAGGAGAAACTTTCCGTGATCACTCCTGAAATTGTTTTATACATTATGTATACACCACATTCAGTGAGGGGAAAGACAAGATCATGTGACAAATTATTTACACAGAATGCTTCAGGTAGGTCGGTCAGATTCCCTGTACTTCAAAAACATGAGCCTTCTTTATCTGCTTTTCCTTCTATATTAAGAGCAAATATTTAGCAGTGGTATCAGAAGAAACGTTCTCCTATCCCATCCTTCACTATATTTCAAACAGACAGCGCTGAGTCCTCATCCATGGGAGGATTCCCCATGCACCACAATGGGACCTGTTCTACCTTCTATTTACATTCTGGAGAACGGCCAAAGTCCTTCCCAGCTCTCTTTGATCTGCTGCCAGAGACTTGGTACCCAACACCCACCTAGAAGAAAATTCCCTCAGGAGATCCACAACTAAAGAAGAGGAGTCAGTAAGGAGCTGGAAAATATTCTACAAATCCACCCTACATCATATCGCTACCCAATTTATGAATCTGTGCAAGGTACTTAATCCAGTGCAAACTCCTTAGGCATGTTATTGCAAGGCACCCATAGCCTGAAGACTTGGGCTTCATTTTATACCTTCGAACTATATCCTAAAACTCTCTAATGTAAGACTCCAGTCTTGCCATCTCTTTTATATACATACCAATGCTCACTTCAAAGCCATTCAAAGCCTTCACTCCTACCAAATCCTACCTTTCTTCCTAGGTTTAGTTCAAGTGGCACTGTCTCCAATGTCTGTTATCTTACTTATGGGACACATAGTTCTTACTATCCAAATCACATAATTGAGAACTTGGGTTTTCACCCCTTTGTGTAAGTTTCTTTCCCCCTCCAAGAAGTTTAACTCCTTTTAAAAATTATAGTTGATTTCCAAAAGATAGTAGTTTCACAGTATAACTTATTCAAAAGCAAGTAATCTACCTATGCTTTTTGGATATCCTCTACAATAGTACTTTTCAAGTTTTTCTGACCAGGACACACAGTAAGAATAAAGGCATTTTATACTGCAACTCTCAACATACACACACAGACAGATACTGAAACTCAAGTTTGATTTTAAAAAAATGAAATACTACCTATCATGCAATCTGATATTCTCTTCCATCCCCTATTTGTTTATTAAAAAAATGCTAATCACAGCTCACAAAATTCATTTTATGACATTAGGAAGTTGTAACCTACTTGGAAAACACTATTCTATAATCTCTTGGTCACTGTCCTTGGCAAAAAACAGGTGCTCAGTTAAGTATTTGTCTACTATAGGCTGACTCATCTCCTGTACATAACAGGTCAGAATTCCACAATGAAATGTTTTCTAGATACTGACGTAAAGTTTAAGATGATAAACTTTGAAGACCTTCCAATTACTTAAAAAACTGAACAATATTTTTAAAGCTTTTGTATATGGCAGCTTTTAACATGATTTAAAAAAAAAAAACAAAACACACCTTTTCCTAAAGCTAAAAGGCAAAATTCCATTCATCAACATGGCATCCCTAAGAAGACCAGAAGCCACCAACCCTTCTTGAACTGATCCCTCTCCAAAGTGGTTCTTTTTAGCAGCTCTGGTTCCAGAAGAACTCCTTTAGCCACAAGTCTGTGACAAGCTTTCAGGGCAGCAGCAAGGATTTCCTCTCTGTGGGGTAGATGGACTCATGCCCAGTGTGGGGGGTTAAACTATACTAAGAGAAGACATCTGGATATTTATTGGGAAACTCACTTCTCCTTGTCTCATGTTCAAGGCGCTTTTCTCATTGGGTTATCTCCTTTATTTTTTGCACATCTTCTTTATATGCCTCCCAATAGACAGACAGACAGACAGACAGACAGACAGACACAGACACACAGACACAGACACACACACAGACACACACACAGACACACACACACACACACACAGACACACACACACACACACACAGACACACACACACACCTGAGAGTAAGCTTTCGAGGATAGGACTCTTGTCTTGTCCCCTGCTATCCCTTTACTTTGAGGGATGTTTTTGTCATTGCCTTTTAAAGGGAGAGAAGTGTTTGACTCATTCATTCACAGATTCATTCATTCTGCAAAGATATGCTAAAACTTTCTGCTAGGCAGTCAGTTAGGCAAGGATGAAATAAAACTCAGCCCTTTCCCTAAAGGAATTCCATATGATAAATAAGGGAAGACACAAATAACTAAAATGTAACGTGAGAGAAGTACTATACTGGGGAGTAAGGAGCAATCACACATCTATTTGCTGATCCATAAAATAAGGGTTCAACAAGATGAATTTAACATTCAGATCCAAAAAGCTTGATTCTACAGTCCATGTGCTTAGAAATCCACATTTCTAAAGATACCTGCCTCACAGATCTTTTGAATACTTCCTTTGCTTATAGCAACATTCTAGAGAATGTTAAAATACCATAGGAACTGATTTCACAAGGACAAATGACGTCAGAAACATGAATAGCAGCTGGTTTCCAATTAACCTCAGTTCTTTAAAGACATTAAGTAATTCTCTGAACCTGTACCATACTTTAGCTAATATTCTGTGCTCTGTTTAATCCTGTAGTCCCAGGTGAGTTTATATTGAATAATTTGCAAAGGATAACAGAAATTAAGGTTGCATTTTTAAGGTTAAAACTTTTCTAATGACTTAACAAAGGGCTCTCAAATAGTTGCTGCCATCCTTGAATGAGAAAAATATAACTCTCCATTTCTAGGTCCACAAAAGATGAAGAGGTTCAATCTCCAGGCTGTAAACAAATAATCAAACACCTCTGTCCACAAAGGACAAATGACACAATGTTTTAGAATAATTTCTTCAGTACCAAGAAAGAATGGATTTTCTGCCCTTGTTTCTCTCGCTTGAAAGAGTAAATGCCTGGATCCCTTTGAAAATTAGCCCAATCTACAAAACAGTGGAACTAAACTGAACTCCCACCAAGACTTGGCTCATGCATTCTTCCACAAATGTGGAACAAAGACCCCATTGACTTACGCATGTAGGCGGATTAGAATTGCAATGCAGCCATGTAGCACATTACTGCTCAGTGATTCCACCCGGATAAGTCAAGGGAGCCTTCTCCACATAGATCTCCCTGTTTCCCTTCTTTCCACAGCACATTACTGCTCAGTGATTCCACCCGGATATGTCTAGGGACCCTTCTCCAGATGTATCTCCCTGTTTTCCTTCTTTCCACAGCAAAGTAATTTCAAGTTCACCCTATAACACAGATGTGGGATCTAGCGTAAAACAGGCCGGTCGGCACATTTTTTAAACAAATAACAGGCATTACATTTTTTAATTTGCCTGCTTCTATTTAGTGCTGTTTCTAATCCTTTTTTTGAGCTTTCCGAAAAAAACAGATAAGTGGAAACATGCTAAGGGTCAAACACTCCAGTTCTTAAAAGCCCAGTGAGAACCTAAAGAGAAAAACATTATTATGAAAACTATTAATAGAAGGAATATGAGAATGGGAAATGGGTCACGTGGTAGAAAACAAGAGAAAAAGGAGAGCATGAGCATAAAGTGGTTTTTAACCAGTTTTGTTGTCTTTAGAATTGATAAAGCATGTTGACAAACTTCTTTCAGTGGCCCCCACTTTCTAAGCCCATACTAACTGCCTAAAGTAACAGAATGTAAGGATGGATATGCTCTCTGCCCTCAAAAAGTTTACGATCTAGTGCAACCACAAATCCAAGTGCAACCCAGAGAAGGATGCGCTAAGTTTTAGCCAAAGCATATGCAGGGCAAACTGACTTCAAATGGATGACTTCACAAACTTTTATAAAGCAGTTATGGACAAATTTAGGTTTCTTCTTCTGAATAACTTGGTAAAATACAAGTGGGAGGCTTTGACACAATAGACCAACATAATCTATACTCTCAAAAGCATTTTCTTTCCGTTCTTCTCCTGATGTTTTAGTATAGGAGTTTTAAGAATACTCACTTGAGTAGAATGCCTAGCATTGTCACTCTTAATGCCAGAATAAAGAAGAGAGCATTGTAAGAAACCCACAGAGAATTTATATGAATACAGGCACAGATAGGGACACAGACTGATTTTAAATACCATATATGCCTGAGTATAATAAAGGAATTTCCCCCTAAATTATCCTTTCAGAAAAGGGAGAACTGCTTTGTATTTCAGTTCTTACAAACGTTCCCAATTATTTCATTTCAGACCACAAATTACTGTGAGGAAATCAAATTAGTCTGAAATGACCTCAAATAACACAGGTTTCGGATGCTCACATAGGACACATAATAAAAGGTTTTTTGTTGTTTTGTTTTATAAGGGGCAAGAAATTAACTCAAATTTAGGTAATTTTCCCTGAGAAGTATGGCTTTAAAATTAAAAGTGTTGACTACTATAAATAATAAACCTTTTAAAGAATACTTTATTAGGAAGGAGAGTAAATGGTTATACTATGAAGAACACAAATACAAACCAAAAGGAGAAGTGGAGAAATACATATACTAATATTATATCAATCAGTACATATGGCTTCAGAAAAAATTTCCAATGATAACAATCTTATACAAATGTAAAAGTACTGTATCACACATTATTCATGAAAATGAATAAATCTGTAAAACTGCGCTGATGGCTAAAAAGGGACTTTACCAGTCACTGATGTCAGAGATGTATGCAAAGAACTGGAATAAAATCATTCCACAGATGTGAAATTGTGGAAAAGAATATTAATTTATACATATATTATTTAAAATGTGTAAGTTAATAAATTAAATATTTTAAGTAGATAGCTGATTATTTCACCTGTAATCCTTTAAATTTTTTATATAGTCAAATTGGCAAAAACTTTGTTTTTAAAATCTTCTAAAAGGGAAAAGGAGAAATAGCTTACTATTTGGGCTGTCTTTCACACATATTCATATGGTAAATTGCATGCTCTGACTCAAAAGAAACAAGACAGTAACTCAAAGGGGATTCTGTATAGGAATGTATAAAACTTAACAGAGTAGTACCCATACAAGAGTGTCAGTCCTAGAAAATACCAGCACAAGTCAGGCAGTGTGTGGGCTGGCAGGCTGGCCACTCATTCTGTTTCCATATCAGAGATGAAAGTTACCCAGGTGGAAGGATGCCCTGCTTGAAACTCCTCCATACCTTCCCCACTTGATCCTTACTTTCAAAAGGAAAAACAGCTTGGGGACTTCCCTGATGGTTCAGTGTTTAAGAATTGCCTTCCAATGTAGGGGACGTGGGTTTGATCCCTGGTCAGAGAATTAAAGATCCCACATGCCACACAGCAACTCAGCCTCCACACCACAACTAGCGAGGCTGCATACCGCAATGAAGAGTCCACATGCCACAAGTTAAGATGTGACGCAGTCAGATAAGTAAATAAATATTTTTAAAATACCTCTTTAAAAGAAAAGAAAACCGACTTTACAGGCAGATCAATCACCACCAACACTAATACATGAAAGAACATCAGAACAGGTACACTAGTATGATCTACCCTTGATGATAACAGACTACCATAAAGGAAAAAAATCTTTTTTCTCTTATTTGTCTTGCACTACTTCAAAAAAGTTATCACCTTTCCTTGCTTCTTCCAAAGTCCTCCCGCCTGCACAAGTCACTGCGAAGGGCAAAACTGCTGGAACAGTTAGTAGCACAGACAGCAGGAACATGGGCACTCAGCTTAACTTCCCTTGAGCCGTGCTAGGGCTCAACAGTCCTTGCTCCACTGTGTCACTAACAGACCATATGAAGACACTGTGCACAAGGCCTGAGCTGGAGGAACCTCACCATGAAACTACCCTGACTCGAAAGAATGCTGTCCAAAGTCACAATCCGCACTTCAGTCCCCAGCACCAGGACATGGTTGGCACTGACCCTAATAAACCCCCCACTTAAACCATCTTGAGAGATCCAGGCACATGCCTAAAATGCCACAAACATTTTCATCATCAATACTAATAACAAGGCATCTCTTGTCTTATTGTTGTTCACTTCATCATGCTTTGCAGACACTGCCAAGCCAGCTGAAGGTCTGCGGCAACCTTGCATCCAGCAAGTCTATGGGTGGTATTTTTCCGATAGCATTTGCTCACTCTGTGCCTCTGTGTCACATTTTGGTAATTCTAGCAAGATGTCCATTTTTTTCATTATTACTATATTTGTTACTATATTTGAGACCTTTGATGTGACTGCTTGCTGAAGGCTCAGATGATGATTATCAATTTTTAGCAATAAAGGATTTTTAAATTAAGGCATGTACATTAAAAAAAAACATTTTAAGTATTGATTTTCACTCTTTTTTTTTTGCTGCACCACACAGCATGTGGTATCTTAAATCCCCAAAAGACTCTTGCTCCTTGGAAGAAAAGCTATGACAAATCTGGACAGCATATTAAAAAAGAGAGACATTACTTTTCCGACAAAGGTCCGTCTAGTCAAAGCCAAGGTTTTTCCAGTGGTCATGTATGGATGTGAGAGCTGGACCATAAGAAACCCAGCACTGAAGAATTGATGCTTTTGAGCTGCGGTGTTGGAGAAGACTTAAGAATACCCTGGACTGCAAGATCAAGCCAGTCCATCCTAAAGAAAATCAGTCCTGAATATTCATTGGAAGGACTGATGCTGAAGCTCTAGTACTTTGGCCACCTGCTGGGAAGAACTGATTCATTGGAAAAGACCCTGATGCTGGGAAAGATTGAAGGCAGGAGGAGAAGGGGGTGATAGGGGATGAGATGGTTGGATGGCATCACCAATTCAATGGACATGAGTTTAAGCAGGCTCCCGGAGTTGGGTGATGGACAGGGAAGCCTGGCATGCTGCAGTCTATAGGGTCGCAAAGAGTTGGACACGACTGAGTAACTGAACTGAACTGAGGGATTGAAACCATGCTCTCTACAGTGGAAGCACAGATTCTTAACCACTGGGCTGCCAGGGAAGTCCCCAGTATGTACATTCTTTTAAACATAATGCTGTTGCATATTTAACAGGCTACAATGTAGTGTAAACATAACTTTTATATGCACTGGGCAAACAAAGAATGTGTGTGACTCACTTTAACGTGACACTCACTTTACTGTAACGGTCTGAAACCAAACTGGCAATATCTCCGAGGTAAGCCTGTGTAATCAAAAAGCACTCGTGCTATAATCTCATCAACACCATGGCTCTTTGATGCTGCAATAGCGGTCACATGTCATTTAACACTGTCCAGACCCACAGAATGTACACGACCCAGAGTTAATCTAGCATAAACTATCGATCTGGGGGCATACTTATGGGTCACTATTGCCCCACGGACTGTAACAAATGCACCACTCCGGTTTAGGATGTTGACAAGGGGAGAAGCTGTGTGTATGAATGAAGGGAGGAAGTTCAGTTCAATTCAGTTCAGTCACTCAGTCGTGTCCGACTCTGCGATTCCATGGCAAGTCTCTATACTCAATTTTGCCATTAAAATGACTCAAAAAATAAAGTCTATTAAAAAGAACATTACTAAATTTCATTTAAAGGGCTCATTTCAGAAGCCAAATGAACTGTGTCATAGTTTTTCAAAGGTAGTTTTCATTCAAAAATACTATAAACTTAAAACATTAGTACTACAAAAAGTTGTCTTAAGACCAGTTTTTTAAGTCCCAAAGTGGTTTGTGTTGAAAAATAAAAACTAAAAAATAAAATCTTACCAATCTAACAACATATATAAAATAACACAGTCTAGCAGTATGCATTTTTCTATTTAACATAGTATTTTTTAAAAAACTAGCATCAAACTATAACGGTTAAGATTTAACGTACCAGCTACTGGGTCTGGAAAGAACAAACTGGAAGCAATAAACTCTCTGATCCTCAAAAGGTCTGACTCAACTCACCTAGCACTTAGTACAGTTGGGTGTTCTCTCAATGGTTTTAAATCCCAAGGCTGAAGTCTGAGAAGTTAAGGAAGGGAACAGGGAAACCTTGACTTCCATAAGGAGGGCCAGGACAAAAGGAGAAAGGGGAGCTGATCCTTTGAGAACTCCAGGGATATACCCCATCCAATCTGGTCCTTTCATGAGCTACAAGCTGAAATGAGTTGTGCCCATGTATATTTCATTACTGATCAGTGTAATGCTCTCTGGAAATAAATAACCAAAGATAAAGGATATTGCCTAGAAATTGTAGAAACTATCCTGGTATCTTAAATATCATCAGTGGGAGGAGGGAAAAAACAGCCAATAAAATAATATTTTTTCTTTTCACATTTTTATAGTACTGTCATTATGCAATAAGATATCCCTTCATTATGCCTACAATAATAAATACATTGATGTGTCCATTCAGTAGAATTATACTGACTCTATTATAAAGATTGCTAACATTGGTTAGTTATTTTATGCACAATCGTCTCATTTTCAGCTTTTCAAACTCAGAAATTTAATTTTTATCAGTGCATGAAAGGCTGATTAGGCTCTTGGGAACTGACTTGTGCTAACCAAACTCAACCAAACTGATGTATCCATAAACAACCACATGTTCATTTTTGATAAAAGCTGTTTTTGTCAAAACAATAGGAGCAGATAGCTGAACAGGGCAAGTCCTCACAGAAGACCAAATCAGAGATTGTAGAATTGCTTGGTAAGCAGAGAACTGGAGCAAATGGGAGCTAAACATTCTTGGTCAAGAGTTCTCTCAAATTATGGCAAACTGCCCTTCTCTATTCTAGAGATCATTCTCTCTAAAAATAATCAGACCAGTGGTCTAATATTAGAGTACTTTCTCCCCCAGAGAATGGGACACAGATTAAAATTTTTATTCATTTCCTTTTCAGTATTCCTTATATGTCAGTAAAGATTCTCTTATAGTTTTTGCATTAATGATATATCATGATCCCCTTAATCTCACAATGTTGCCTTTAACCACAACATGAAAATTAGTTAAAATTGCTCCATCTATTAGGTTTCATTTTCTCACGTTGACTCCAGATTTGGGGATTTGAGGATCTTATCTCATTACTTGAGCTTTTAGATTTAAGTGCATTTTAAAAAGCAATTAACATTCCAGAGTGATACCTATCCTTGTCTGCAGATGCAGAAATTCACAGGATCCATAACTAGTCAAAAATAAACAACCAGTATGATAAAGTCCTGTTAAGAATAATCTTTCTGAACTAGTATTTTTCATAACTTTATCTGTACCTAAAATATCAAGGGAAAAAGTACACTAAAACACACACACACACAAAGGAAAAGGTAAAGCAAAAAAAATAACACCAGAGTTGAATAAATTTGAAGAGAAAACTTTATTACCCCAAACAAGAAAACTCCAAAGAGATGAGAGAGAAAGCTGGTAGGAACCAGTCAGCACAAACAACAGTGCTGAGAAAAGACTTGATAGAACAGGAAAAAGGGAAGGGAAAAGGAACTCTTGCAAATAATGAGCACTGTCCGCAACCATGAGTCTCTCCTGTTCAAAAGGACTCAACAGTATTATCTCCAGGATCACAGGTACTTCAAAGGAATCCCTTCACTCAGTCGTGTCTGACTCTTTGCAACCCCATGGACTGTAGCCCACCAGGCTCCTCCATCCTTGGGATTCTCCAGGCAAGAATACTGGAGGAGGTTGCTATTTCCTTCTCCAGGGGATCTTCCTGACCCAGGGATCAAACCCAGGTCTCCCACATTGCAGGCAGATGCTTTGACCTCTGAGCCACCTGGGAAGCCCCTAAAGGAATCCCTCCTCGCCCCAAAACTTTCAGCAAGCGCACTTGCTTTCCAATAAAAAGCAGAAATGGAGGGGCAAATTGGGTTTGAGACTGGTTGCATTTTTTAGGTCCTTTGTTCTGCTCTCTCTAAATTAGAAACAACCCTAACTGTTCTCCAGAGACCCTCTTGTTTACACTAACTACCAAAATGAATTCAGGAAGCACAACCCTGGTCTTTAAGGCAACTTCAGGAAACTGCAGTGAAAAGGTCAGTCACTAGGTAACAAAATCAACAGGCCCTTCTCTAACTAGTTGTGCATGAAGTTATAATACTTTTCTGTTTAATATTTATGACAGGCAATAGATGGTGGGTGGAGTCTGGGGTAAGGGGGACAAACTGGAGTCTCTTGGAGAAAAATAATGTTTTTGTTTGTGCACAAATGCTTTGAATGGCAAGTGATTTCTGTCAAAATTTATATCCAGCCTTCAATAACTAGTGATCAAACCTCTAGTATTAATTAGAGAGGCCATTCACAGGATGAGTTGATGACTGCAATGCAGAAAAGCAAGGAAAACAAGCACAGCAGACTAACTTTCTCTGATATAGTATTAGATGTAGTATTAATAAAGGTCTACAATAGTCCTGAAGTTAAGACCTGCTGATGCATGAAGGTTGGTACTCAGCCACTGCAGAACAAAGGAAGAGAGAAAAGAGGTTAATAACCCCTCCTGTCTTACCACCCCAACCACCAGTTTGGTTCCATCATTTTCCCAGGCTGCTAGACAAAGATGACAAAGGCTGGTGAACAAATGCATCAATGGACATGTTAACAGAATAAAATAAAACTACAGAAGCGTTTCTCATTTGACATCAAGAACCCCATGACTGCATTCTTTCAGTCCTTACTGCTAAGAAATAAAAATGAGAAAGCTCAGACAAAATGTCCTTCCCTGCTGCTGCTAAGTCGCGTCAGTCGTGTCCGACTGTGTGTGACCCCATAGACGGAAGCCCACCAGGCTCCTCTGTCCCTGGGTTTCTCCAGGCAAGAACACTGGAGTGGGTTGCCATCTCCTTCTCCAATGCATGAAAGTGAAAAGTGAAAATGAAGTCGCTCAGTCGTGTCCGACTCTTAGTCACCCCATGGACTGTAGCCTACGAGGCTCCTCCATCCATGAGATTTCCCAGGCAAGAGTACTGGAGTGGGGTGCCATTGCCTTCTCCAAAGGCAAAGGAAAGGGAGCTGAAAGCATTAATATGAAGCATGCCTAACAATCATAAAAATGTCTGGTAAGCAGAGAACCTTTCAAAGGGTGGATAGAGTCTCCATTTCCATCCTTCTTTACCCCTGTGGAGGCATATTTACACTGTTGGAAACAACTTGCCCAGCAAAGTTAGTTCTCGCTTTATAGTATCTGTAAGATCCGGTAAAACGACAGAAAGAGGTTTTCATGACAGCTGCAGAAGCACTGGCAGACACCATGATGCTGAATCCACGGATTTCATAGGTCCCCAGTGTGCCAGGAGATCAGGAAACTTACTGTATTATCTCTTACCCTTCCTCTCCACGCAGGAGACAGCTCAGTCATGAGCCAAAACATCTTAAGCACCCAGAATCTGAGGATTTGTTTGACAGGAAATGAAAATTTTTAATTTTTTATGCATTTTTTCATTTACTTTTTAATTGTGGGAAAACTGCTTTACAATTTGTTGTGTTGGGTTTCTGCCGTATGACAACACAAATCGGCCATAATTATATGTATAACCCTTCCCTCTTTGGGCGTCCCTCCCCTCCCCACCGCTCTAGGTCGTCGGAGTGCCAGGCCGGGATCCCTGTGCTACAGAGCAGCTTCCCACTAGCTAGCTAGTTTACACATGATAGTGTATAATAATGCTACTTTCTCAGTTCATTCCACCCTCTCCTCCCCATGCTGTGTCCAAAAACCCATTCTCTACATCTGTGTCTCCATTTCTTCCCTGCAAATAGGTTCATCAGTATCATTTTTCTAGTTTCTATATATATGCGATAAAACTTGCTTTTCTCTTTTTGATTTACTTCACTCTGCATAACGGGCTCTTAGTTTATCCACCTCACTACAACTGACTCATATTCCTTCTGGAAGGCAATGAAATTTTAAAAAACTTTCCAAGGATACAAGAGTTTTCTCTGTCAAATGCTTGTAGCTATTCACTCCAAGCTATTTAGAGTACGGCAAACTATAAAAGTGATAAATTCCCTACTTCTGAAGAAAGATAGGGGAGGCCAGATCATCACTATCCAAAATGAGGAAACAGGACGGTCCACTGGAATCTGTGGGAAGAAAATATTAGAAACTTGAAACTCTCTACTCGGTTTTGTCTCACCCTTCTAAACTTCCTACCTACAGTATTTGTAATGTACATAATATATTACTATAGCCTACATGTGTATCATTTATAAATAAATTAGTATACATACATTACAGCTGTATGCCACGAAATATTTCACTACCAGTGATGACTGATCCAAAAGTTTAGAAACCATAGGTCCAGATAGCCAGTTAGAACTCATGCTTGTCATGGACTCAAACACTGGGTAAAGCTTTAAGATAATCTGAGAGTTCATTTCCTAATTTATGCAACTTCACTTCATTCTTGCTCAAACATAATTATAATCTTAATAACCTGTTTTGGAAAATATTTTCCATTACACAAGAAAATTATAAGCAGTAAATAAATTTTATTTCATCACAATTCTTTTAGACTCAAGTGGGACTGAGGTTGTGTTTGAATTTAGGATGAAATAAGTCTTCTTTTTAAAACTCAGTGAGATAAAGGCTAGTCTATATGTAATCTGTATATATCTGCTATTCTGCATATTTCCAAAAGTAGATAAATGAAAGAGGTTTCAACTACTGCTATTCAGTTACCAGGTATTTAGGTAAAATTTCACCTTTAATTCCTACAGCACTGAGTGAAAAAGCTCCCAGGATTTTTTTCTTATAGACTCCAATAAGATTATCAATTAAAACTATGAAATCAACAGGTTAGAGTGAAAAATACCATTTTTCCTAACTTACAAAGTATCAAAATTCTCTGGAGTAGACGGGAAATGTGTTCTGTGTTCAGCTCTTCTTTAGGTAAGTACTCAGCCTCCTCTTCAAGAGGGCAGACAGAACTGAATCCAGCAAGGAACCAGAACCTGTGCGGTCACCATCAGGAGTGAATGGAAGTGCAGCTTGCCCTGGGTCTCCTGCTGCTGACCTCCCCTGGCTCTACCATCTCCCACCTCCTCTCCTTCCTCCAGCCAGTAACTCTCCTTGCCTATTCACTCAATGCCAGCCCCTGTATGCCAGCTGTTGCGCTGTACTACCGTACTTTTCAAGGCATTATACTGTAAAATTAAAAATGCTTTATTTTTTGTGTTTGTTTTTTACGTATGATTTGTGTGAAAAGTATTATAAACCTATTACGGTACAGTACTATATAGCCAACTGTGTTAGTCAGGTGGATACCTAGGTTAACTTTGTTGGATTTAACAAACAAATTGGACTTTGAATGCATTCTCAGAATAGAACTCGTTCGTATGTAGGGGGTTAACTGCACCATGATGTTGGGCGTAGGGCTAGAACATATGAAATCTGAGAGTACAAATATGTACCCAATAACACGTATCATTTCGAAAAGGTTTTGGAAGCTTACTTGCATTAAACAATTTTGATGGAAAAAAGTTTACAAAGCAAATCATGGTTGAACATTTGGCATATATCCAACTTAGGCAAAAGTCTGATTCCTAGATACTTGATTCATATCAAATGGGTGTATCTCTTTTAGGTTCCCATTCAATCAGTTCAGTTCAGTTGCTCAGCCATGTTCGACTCTTTGTGACCCCATGGACTGAAGCATGCCAGGCTTCCCTACCCTTCACTATCACTTGGAATTTGCTCAAACTCATGCCCATTGAGTCAGTGATGCCATCCAACCATCTCATCCTTTGTCGTTCCCTTCTCCCACCTTCAATCTTTCCCAGCATCAGGGTCTTTTTCAATGAGTCAGTTCTTTGCATCAGGCAGCCAAAGTACTGGAGTTTCAGCTTCAACATCAGTCCTTCCAATATTCAGGATTGATTTCCTTTAGGATGGACTGGTTGGATCTCCTTGCAGTCCAAGGGCCTCTCAAGAGTCTTCTCCAACACCACAGTTCAAAAGCAACAATTCTTCAGCACTCAGCTTTCTTCACAGTCCAATTTTTACATCCATACATGACTACTGGAAAAACCATAGCCTTGACTAGACGGACCTTTGTTGGTAAAGTAATGTCTCTGCTTTTTAGTCTAGGTTGGTCATAACTTTTCTTCCAAGGAACAAGCATCTTTTAATTTCATGGCTGCAGTCACCATCTGCAGTGATTTTAAGTGAGTGAGTGAAGTCGCTTAGTCGTGTCCGACTCTTTGCGACCCCATGGACTGTAGCCTATTAGGCTCCTCCGTCCATGGGATTTTCCAGGCAAGAGCGCTGGAGTGGATTGCCATTTCCTTCTCCAAGGGATGTTTCCCGACCCACGAATCGAACCTGGGTCTCCTGCACTGCAGGCAGATGCTTTACCATCTGAGCCACTAGGGAAGCCCCCTAGTGATTTTGCAGTGATTTTGGAGCCCCCCAAAATAAGAGTCTTTCACTGTTTCCATTGTTTCCCCATCTATTTGCCATGAAGTAATGGACCGGATGCCATGATCTTAAGTTTTCTGAATGTTGAGTTTTAAGCCAACTTTTTCACTCTTCTCTTTCACTTTCATCAGGAGGCTCTTTTAGTTCTTCTTCGCTTTCTGCCATAAGGGTGGTGTTATCTGCATATCTGAGGTTATTGACGTTTCTCCCAGCAATCGTGATCCCAGCTTGTGCTTCATCCAGCCCAGCCTTTCTCATGATGTACTCTGCATAGAAGTTAAACAAGCAGAGTGACAATATACTTAACATACTCCTTCCCTGATTTGGAACCAGTCTGTTGTTCCATGTCCAGTTCTAACTGTTGCTTCCTGACCTGCATACAGATTTCTTATGTGGCAGATCAGGTGGTCTGGTATTCCCATATCTTTAAGAATTTTCCAGAGTTTGTTGTGATCCACACAGTCAAAGGCTTTGATGTAGTCAATAAAGCAGAAGTAGATGTTTCTCTGGCACTCTCTTGCTTTTTCGATGAACCAATGGATGTTGACAATTTGATCTCTGGTACCTCTGCCTTTTCTAAATTCAGCTTGAACATCTGGAAGTTCACAGTTCACATATTGCTGAAGCCTGGCTTGCAGAATTTTGAGCATCATTTTACTAGAGTGTGAGATGAGTGCAACTGCACGGTAGTTTCGGCATTCTTTGGCACTGCCTACCTAGTACTTCCTTTTCCTTTAACTTCTCATCTGTATCTTATCGAAAGACTGGTTTAAGGAATTACTCTTCAGACAACAGGAAGGGCATTAAATGTCACAGGCGAATGTGAAAAGCGAAACTTCAGTTTCAATGCTATTAAAGGAAAACACAGGCATTGATACTGCAATGATCTGTCTTCTAACCTAGAGGACCCAAGAGTCATCCATTCACCACACCCAAGCACGTTCATTCACAATTCTGTTAATAACAGTACTGTGGGGAAATTCTCTCCCACCATTTCCCAGATTCAGGTTAGAGATTCACTCGGGAAGGTCCATACCCATAAGGAAGGAATCTGTAAAAGGAATAATGGTATTTGAAAACCAGTGGGACGAAGGGCTCCATGACTGTCAACTCAGTACCTAATGACGCAGAAATGTACACACAATCAGTCAGAACTTTTGGGGTCCAAGATATTCAAAGAGCTGTTGCAGACATTGCAAGGATCACCTGAATTAAATGTTGCCAACCTTCACACTCTCTGGAATGTGTTGCAGCAAGAGTTTATCTACATCAGAAGCTCACCATGTGGTCACATTATCACAAACGGTGCCCCCCAAATAACAGACCTCAGAAAGTCAAACTTTACCTATGTGCTTTTACCTGTTCTTTGCTCCAAATTAGTCTTTTTTTAATTCTCAAGAGAATTTTTTCTTTTTCTCTTTCAAAAAGCATAAAAATTTCCCCATGTTCTAATCCTCTTACACTGTTGGGAATGTAATTGTGCAGCCAAAATGAAGAACAGTTCGGAATTTCCTGCAGTTCTGTTCAGTCGCTCAGTCGTGTCCGACTCTTTGAGACCCCATGAATCGCAGCACAGCAGGCCTCCCTGTCCGTCACCATCTCCCGGAGTTCACTCAGACTCACGTCCATCGAGTCCATGATGCCATCCAGCCATCTCATCCTCTGTCGTCCCCTTCTCCTCCTGCCCCCAATCCCTCCCAGCATCAGAGTCTTTTCCAATGAGTCAACTCTTTGCATGAGGTGGCCAAAGTACTGGAGTTTCAGCTTTAGCATCAGTCCTTCCAAAGAAATCCCAGGGTTGATGTCCTTCAGAATGGACTGGTTGGATCTCCTTGCAGTCCAAGGGACTCTCAAGAGTCTTCTCCAACACCACACTTCAAAAGCATCAATTCTTCGGTGCTTAGCCTTCTTCACAGTCCAACTCTCACATCCATACATGACCACTGGAAAAACCATAGCCTTGACTAGATGGACCTTAGTCGGCAAAGTAATGTCTCTGCTTTTCAATATACTATCTAGGTTGGTCATAACTTTTCTTCCAAGGAGTAAGCGTCTTTTAATTTCATGGCTGCAGTCGCCATCTGCAGTGATTTTGGAGCCCCCCAAAACAAAGTCTGACACTGTTTCCACTGTTTCTCCATCTATTTCCCATGAAGTGATGGGACCGGATGCCATGATCTTCGTTTTCTGAATGTTGGGCTTTAAGCCAACTTTTTCACTCTCCTCTTTCACTTTCATCAAGAGGCTTTTTAGCTCCTCTTCACTTTCTGCCATAAGGGTGGTGTCATCTGCATTTCTGAGATTATTGATATTTCTCCTGGCAATCTTGATTCCAGCTTGTGTTTCTTCCAGTCCAGTGTTTCTCATGATGTACTCTGCATAGAAGTTAAATAAGCAGGGTGACAATATACAGCCTTGACGTACTCCTTTTCCTATTTGGAACCAGTCTGTTGTTCCATGTCCAGTTCTAACTGTGGCTTCCTGACCTGCATACAGATTTCTCAAGAGGCAGGTTAGGTGATCTGGTATTCCCATCTCTTAAAGATTTTCCACAGTTTATTGTGATCCACACAGTCAAAGGCTTTGGCATAGTCAATAAAGCAAAAATAGATGTTTTTCTAGAACTCTCTTGTTTTTTCCATGATCCAGTGGATGTTGGAAATTTGATCTCTGGTTCCTCTGCCTTTTTGAAAACCAGCTTGAACATCAGGAAGTTCACAGTTCACGTATTGCTGAAGCCTGGCTTGGAGAATTTTGAGCATTACTTTACTAGCATGTGAGATGACTGCAATTGTGTGGTAGTTTGAGGATTCTTTGGCATTGCCTTTCTTTGGGATTGGAATGAAAACGGACCTTTTCCAGTCCTGTGGCCACTGCTGAGTTTTCCAAATTTGCTGGCATATTGAGTGCAGCACTTTCACAGCATCATCTTTCAGGATTTCAAACAGCTCAACTGGAATTCCATCACCTCCACTAGCTTTGTTCGTAGTGATGCTTTCTAAGGCCCACTTGACCTCACATTCCAAGATGTCTGGCTCTAGATTAGTGATCACACCATCATAATTATCTGGATCATGAAGATCTTTTTTGTACAGTTCTTCCATGTATTCTTGCCACCTCTTCTTAATATCTTCTGCATCTGTTAGGTCCAGACCATTTCTGTCCTTTATCGAGCCCATCTTTGCATGAAATGTTCCCTTGGTATCTCTAATTTTCTTGAAGAGATCTCTAGTCTTTCCCATTCTGTTGTTTTCCTCTATTTCTTTGCACTGATCCCTGAAGAAGGCTTTCTTATCTCTTCTTGCTATTCTTTGGAACTCTGCATTCAGATGCTTATATCTTTCCTTTTCTCCTTTGCCTTTTGCTTCTCTTCTTTTCACAGCTATTTGTAAGGCCTCTCCAGACAGCCATTTTGCTTTTTTGCATTTCTTTTCCATGGGGATGGTCTTGATCCCTGTCTCCTGTACAGTGTCACGAACCTCATTCCATAGTTCATCAGGCACTCTATTAGATCTAGGCCCTTAAATCTATTTCTCACTTCCACTGTATAATCATAAGAGATTAGATTTATGTCATACCTGAATGGCCTAGCGGTTTTCCCTATTTTCTTCAATTTGAGTCTGAATTTGGTAATAAGGAGTTCATGATCTGAGCCACAGTCAGCTCCTGGTCTTGTTTTTGTTGACTGTATAGAGCTTCTCCATCTTTGGCTGCAAAGAATATAATCAATCTTTTTCGGTGTTGACCATTGGAATTTCCTTAGAAAACTAAAAATAGGTGTAGAGTGTGATCCAGCAGTCCTACTCCTGGACACTTATCTGGGGAGAAATGAAAACCCTAATTCGGAAAGTTATGTGTACCCCAGTGTTCGCAGCAGCACTACTGACAGCAGTCAAGACATGGAAGCAGCCTAGACGTCCGTCAGCAGATGAGTGGATAAGGAAGATGTGGTGCATAAATAGAGTGGAGCACTACCCAGCCACGGAAAGGATGAAACTGCGCCATTTTCAGTAACAGATATGGACCCAGAGACTATTACACTAGGCGAAGTAAGTCAGATAGAAACGAAAATATCACCAGATACCATTTATATGCTGAACCTAAAAAACATGATACAAATGAACTTGTTTACAAAACCAGAAAGAGACTCTCAGACACAGAAAACAAGCTATGGTTACCAAAGAGGGAAGGGAGGAAGGTAAACTAGGAGTTTGGGATTAGCAGATACAGATCACTATATATGAAGTAAACAAGGACAGGAAACTTTCTTCAATATCTTGGTAATAAACCAAAATGGTAATAAACCATAATGGAAAAGAATCTGAAAAGGATACACACACATGCTTTGCTGTATACCTAAAACTGACACAATAAAGTAAATTTACTATACTTCAATTAAAAAAAAATTTCTCATGTTCACCCAGACATCTGAACCATGAGTAGGGCCAATAAGTTTACTTCAAATACAATCAATTCTCATTATTCTGGTAGTTATGTTCTATAAAGTTGCATGAACACTAAATTAGCAAACACGGAAGCACTGCTCCCAGGGGAAATACATAATTAGATTCTTGCAAACATCTGGACATATTCTGTCAACATATTAGTACATAAGCTTGTTTTATGTGAATTTCTGCTTTAGGGTACTTAATTTAACATATATTTTAGGTTCATTCACACTGAACTCTTGGTCAACAGCACTATAACTCACACCTAGACGAAGCTTATCTAACATGCATTTTCTCCCTGTAGTAGTTCAGTCCCTCAGTCGTGTCCAACTCTTTGCGACCCCATGAATCGCAGCCTTCTTGTACTTAGAAACACTAGACACTTGAGGAAGTCTCCAAGATAAAGCACCAAAATGAGAAAAATGCGGCACTAAATGTTCACCACATGAGAGCTGAAATGAGAGGGTGGGGCATCCCCTTCTCCAACGTCAGCTGAGAACATGGGTGTCAGGCAACACTCCTCACCTCTCTGAACATGTTCCCGAATAACTGCAAAGGAACCTTGAGTACTGGCTTCTGCATTACCAGTAAAGTTTGGTGAGGAGGAGAACTGCGAATGCCGAATCTATGAATAATGCCTATGGATTGCACAGGGTCTACATACAGACCTCAAACAGCATCACAATTTCAGTCTCAGTCTTCCTGGTGTCCAGAGAAAGAAAAATACAGACTCCTTCTTTATTATTATTTTAAATTACAGCTATATCTGGATACAGTTTCCATCCTCAAGTGAGAAACCCCATAGGGTTAACAGCTACCGAACACAGGATAAAGCATTTTCCTCCACCCACATGTAGACAAAACAACTATGCACACACAATTCCAAGTTTCTCATTATGTCTCTTCCTGCATCAATCACCCATTCCCTAACTTGACAACACACACACACACACACACCCCACACCAACTTTCAAATTTAGAGCCTTGACATTTCCTGGATCAGCCTTTTGTGAAACAACAACAACAATATCAGCTTCCTGACATATAAAACACATTTTCCTAAACATCAATCTTGAAAAGCACTGTTACTTTGTATAGCGACGCAGCAGGTGGCAGGGTGTGATGAAACAGGAAATGGGAACAAATGCCTCCCACACACATTTGCAGACCACCACAGGGAATAATACATCAGCACACAATCCCACATCTTTATCATCCAACCAGCCATCATCTGTTGGATGATTTTGCATCCTTTAACTCGCTCTTACCCACTGTTCACTTACTCTTTGCATCTATCTGACAATTCTTTACATATTAACGTAAGAAATCTGCCAAGGGTGCCATTACTATGAGAATTACACTGAATTCAAATAAAAAAAAGATTACCTAATTCCTAAAAAAATAATTACTTAAATTAAAAGCAAATCTCCTTAAGCCACAGATTTAAAAATTTAACATTGAGGGAATTCCCTGAGGGTCTAGTGGTTAAGAATCTGCCTTGCAATGCAGGGCACTCGGGTAGGATCCCTAGTCAGGGAACTAAGATCCCACATGCCGTGGAGCGATTAAGCCTGTGTGTGCTGCAGCTGAGAGCCAATGTAGTCAAATAAGTATTTTTTTTAAAAAGAATTTTTAAAAATAAGCATATAACATTGATATCTCAAGAAATTATTAAACCCTTTTTCTTTAACTACCTCCGAAGAGTAAGGTCTCCCTAGTTATCAACTAGACAACAGCTTTTATTCTACTTCAGTTATAAAAACATAGGATATGTTCCTTCTCTACCCCAGAAATCAAAGGAGCCAAATAAATACAAATGGTAGTATACTAGTGAGAGCATGACCCAGACGACAGAGAAAGAACACACAGATGTTACCATCACCCACAAAACTGGAAGTATCCCAGGAACATCTGAGCATCCACAAAGCATCTCGGTCATTTAAACTCCATGACAGGCCAGAGTAATGCTCAGCCAGCCAGGACACAGAATCCAACAGAAGGGACTCAGCTCTGGAGCCCTAAGAAAAGCATTTACTTAAAATCATAGATGCTCTCTATGGTAGAAGGAGAGTTCCCAAATCTAATTGCCTCATTAATAGGTGAGGAAGCGGGCCCACAGATTACATGATTTGCTAATACGACTACTGAATCACAGACCAAACTGGATGACTATGTATTTGCCTCATAAAAGGACGATGGAAAGATGATCTAGGAAACAATACTCAAATTTTAAAAGCTATAGGTTTGGTCATTTCATTCCCTTGTTTAGATTTTTCAAAGCACTCTGGACTTTAAAAATCTTACCATATGACATGAGAGATTTTCATGGCCAAGTCTATGTATCTCTTATCTCATTCGACACACATCCTGCAATCCAGCACACTCATTCATCCTTCCGTTCATTCAATCACTCTGAGTAATTCTTTATGACCAGTCTACTGCGTGCCATGTACTGTGTCATTCCAAACTACTTAAAAGAACTCAGCCAGGCCATTCTTTGTGGATTCCGTGCCTTTGCCCATGATATTCTGTTTTTACCTGGAATGCCCTATCTTCAAAAACACAGTAGGACATTAAACTGCATTTTTAATAATTAGGTTTTCTATATCCTGGTGGATAGCTCTCATTTGTCTTACTTTGAACATGCATTAGCAAAAGAGAAATAATGAAACTCCATACTTATTATTCCCAGGCACATACAAGGTTGTTTTGAGAATCTGGCAAGAATAGCAAGCTAAAATGTGATGCCTATTTGCCGGTGGGTGGGTGGGTGTGGGTGTGTGTTCGGTCACTCACTCGTGTCCTACTCTTTGCAACCCCATGGACTACAGCCTGGCAACCTTATCTGCCTATGAGATTTTCCAGGCAAGAATGCTGGAGTGGCTTGCCATTTCCTCCTCCAGGGGAATCCTCCTGACCCAGGGATCAAACCTGTGTCTCTTGCATCTCCTGCACTGGTAGGCAGGCTGAGCCACTGGGGAAGTACCATGCTCAACCATAAAACATTAAATCATTCTCATTTAAAATCAAGAGCAAGACAAAAAATGCCCCCTTCACTACCTGCATTCCAGACTCCATTCATGACTCACTGCCTTCATAGCCAAGCCTCAGAAATCCTCTGGTAGAGAGCTTCCCTCATGGCTCACAGTTACCTTCTTTCTTGTAGGTGGTCAAGTGAGGGAAAAAGGAAAGATTTTAGCACCCTTAGGCTCAACCCCACAGCTATGCTCCTACCCACTGTGGGAATATGAGCATGTCCCCTCAACCTTCAGAGTCTTGATTTCCTCAACTAGAAAAATGGGACTAAGTGATTTCAGTAACAAAGCACTTATCGAGGTCCTGCTAGCCAACAGAACAGATACATAAGGCTTCACGAAGAACAGGTAAACAGATAATATAGCTGTGAAGAAAGTTATCACAGTAAAAGGTATGAAAAGGCTTTGGAAAACACAGATGAGAAACCAATTAATTCTGTTCTACTTAAATCACAGGACTGGTATAAGGCTCAAAAAAGATAAGATATGTGAAAATAGTTTTATAAATGACAAATCCTTCCACAAGTATGGGTTACAATGAAACAGCAACTCACTCCAATATTCTTGCCTAGAGAAGTCCATGGATAGAGGAGCCTGGCAGACTATAGTCCACTGGGTTGCAAAGAGTAGGACATGACTGAGTGACTAACACATACAAGCTAGCATCTGATGTTTTGATGCATGTTTATTCCCTAGACCATCTAGGACACTAACTGAATTAATTCAGTATATATTATATAAACTGAAAATGTGCAAAGCCCAAGAGATTGGAATTAATGTGCCACGTACAAGACACTGGATCAAAGTTCTTTGATTACAAACCACTCTTCTTCTTTACTGACACATAATTCACATACTATAAAATTCACCTATTTAGCTTTTATAGCAAAATCTGAAGTGAAGTGACATGGGCTATTTATAGTCATTATTCCACTTATGCATGAATTTTTCTTTGATTGCAGAAACTGCCATGTATTCAATTATGGGGTACTTGTCCAAAAACTTGTGAGAGGAGGAATACATAATATACCCATTGGGTTACATTTCTAAACATGAATTCTGAAACAGTCCGCCCCATGGGTGTTGGAGCTGGGACTCAGTTCAGTTCAGTCACTCAGTCGTGTCTGACTCTTTGCAACCCCATGGACTGCAGCACACCAGGCTTCCCTGTACCTCACCAACTCCCAGAGCTTGATCAAACTCATGTCCATTGAGTCAGTGATGCCATCCAACCATCTCATCCTCTGTCGTCCCCTTCTCCTCCCACCTCAATCTTTCCCAGCATCAGGGTCTTTTCAAACTAGTCAGTTCTTCGCATGAGGTGGCCAAAGTTCTGGAGTTTCAGCTTCAGCATCAGTCCTTCCAATGAATATTCAGGACTGATTTCCTTTAGGATGGACTGGTTGGATCTCCTTGCAGTCCCAGGGACTCTCAAGAGTCTCTTCCAACACCACCGTTCAATAGCATCAATTCTTCAGCACTCAGCTTCCTTTATAGTCCAACTCTCACATCTATACATGACTACCATAGCCATGACTAGATGGACCTTTGTTGGCAAAGTAACGCCTCTGCTTTTTAATATGCTGTCTAGGTGGGTCATAGCGAGACCTGCAATAACCTAGTACCTACTTCACAGACTGACCGTGAGGATGAAGAGCATCAGATGCTAGCACAGTGCCTGCACGCGGTAGGTCTTCCTCGAGTCAGGGGCTACTGCTAGCCTTCCAGGACTACTTGGTGAAGAGCACGAATACCACCAAAACTTTTCCAGTTTTGACTTCTTCATTCCCATCCCAGTGGATGTACTTGCCCTTCCTTGCTTATGTACTATATATGGCTTCTGGCTTATTATGACTTACCTTGTACTATAATATCCCAGATGTTACTTCAATTTACCTAAGAATAATGACTTTACACTTTAAGTTCACCTTAAGCATCTGAGTTTGGGTCAACTGTATCCACTGTCATTCTCCGCAAGACAAAATGAACACAAAACAAAACAGATAACCCAATAAAATATAGTATCATCTAAAAGATGCCTAAAAGGCAATAAATAGCAAAGGCTTTTTAAAAATACCTTGTTCAAATAAGAAACTGAGTATCACCAGCTACTACTGATATAGCCCTTAGGCTTCTCAGTAGGTTACTAGGAATCGGACCCTAAATTCATCTTCTATATGCTAAAGGAAACTCAGGTTAATGGACTCCAATCTTCTCATTTTCTGGAAGATTGACAGGTATAAACAGTTAATCTCTTTTTGCCATTTATCTAGCACAGAAGTACCCATGTGAGGCCCTTAATAACAGATCTTTACCAAGTTCCTTCTGCTAACACGATACTCCCAACACTATTAATATCAAGGTCAATATTGACAAGCTACAGAACACTCAGTGCAGAACTATGTCAACAAAGAAAAGCACAAAATACATTTGGCAGTTATGTGGTCAACGTTAAAAGGAGCCATCCTAATCTTTTTTATTATTATTAAAATAAGAATGCTTTTATAACTTAAAAATACACTTACCAAAAAACAGAATTCTAAACAAAATTGAAAAGCCTATGAATCAAAGATTACATTTCATTTCTGAGCAAAATCCCAGAGTTGATCAGTAAATCATCAACAGTTAGACAAAGTCCTAGGTATTAAATCTGTAAGAATATGACCCCTTTAAAGATTTTTCTAGAAAATATGGTTCCATTTCAATGAACACTGGTATCAAAACAAGAAATTACATTTCCAATGCACTCTTAGAATGTACTTAGCCTTAACCTGTGACATTAGGAAAACTATACACCAATAACTAAAAATACAATAAACAAAACTTATCCCAAGCTCTATAGATACTTTACAGGATACCTCATTTAATCTTCAAACAACTCTTTGAGATCACAACACTGCTTATCTTCATTGGTTGTTCAATTTTAAAAAAGAGCAGAAAAATTGAGAGTGCTGGATTTTTATTCCATTTTCCCCTGTATACAATACCAATCATGTGCTCATATACGTTTGTATTAGCCTATAGTGAAAAGATATAGGGGAATTTAAAACTTTAAACTGCAATAGAAGGGACTTCCCTGGTGGTCCAGTAGTTAAGAATCTGCCTACCAATGCAGGGGACCAGGATTCAATACCTGGCTCGGTTAGAATTCACATGCCACGGAGCAGTGAAGCCCGTGTGCCACAACTGCTAAAGCCTGTACACTCTAGAATCCAGGAGCCGCAACTACTGAAGCCCACACACCCAGAGCCAGGGCTTCACGAGAGAAGCCAGCACAATGAGAAGCTCACACACCACAACGAAGAGCAGCCCCTGCTCGCCGCCACTAGAGAAAGCCCCCACGCAGCAATGAAGCCCTAGGACAACCGAAACTGAAAAAAAAGAAACAGGATGTACAAATACAGGTGTCTATATGTATACATAAGTATGTACATGTGCATGCATAGACTGACTTATACACACACACACATCTCCTT